>NC_090936.1:1545000-1852000 GCF_040938575.1 Ambystoma mexicanum | reverse complement strand
CACGGAACGGATCCAGTGCGTATGACAAGTGACATGGCCTGAATCGATAATGCATGATGGACGAACGAACGCATTGAATGGAGTGGATGACATCGTTTGAATGGATGAAGCGCGTGGAACGGATGAGCGTGCTGAGTGGATGAATGCGTTGAGCAGATGAGCATGTCGAGCGGATGAGCATGTCGAGCTGATGAGTGCGTATGAGTGAATGACTTTGTAGAACTGAGTGCATATAGCAGATGAGTGCGTGGAAAGAACGATTGAATAGAGCGGATGGGTGCGTGAGCATGATGGGTGCGCAGAGCGGCAGAGTGCGCAGAGCCGACGGAATGGGTGAAGTATATGGATGGACCAGTGCGCAGAACGGATGGAGTGGGCGAAGTATGTGGATGGAATGGGGACGTATGTGGATTGAACGGATGAAGTAAGTGGAAGGTACAGACGAAAATGTGGACGGGGTGCATAAAACAACTTTGTGCATAAAACAACTTAGAATTCACGGAAATGATCCGAGTGCATGGACAGATCCGAGTGCGTGGAACGGTTTCGGAGTGCATAGAAGTGTGCGATATACATCAATGGTTTGGAATGCATGTAACATTTGAAAGAGCATGTGAACCATCTTATAACATCACCATGCTTACTCTCCTCTTTACACCACCACTCAACTAGAACACAGAGATACTATGACACCATTCAGTATAGCTGTTCTCATACCAGCATCTGCCTCATACTCCACATCACTCTTAACTAATCACTGCTGGTTTCACACCCCCCAGCCAGGCGTTCTCCTCAGGCAGCCAGAACCGGTCTGGATAAAACCTGCCAGAACGAACACATACCCCTGATCTCTCAACCACCACACCTACCGCTATGAAGCAGCTATTGCACGAATGCCACACCAGCTGCACACATACCCGGTGCTCACAAGCACCTTTGACTCTCTCTACTGACTTGAACTTCGGTTCCCGAGGGCGTTCAACCTACCAGTGCCTTCAGACCATACCAATGGTACATAAGGCGCTATATAAATGCAAAGTAACATAACATAACATACATGCATATACTGATCTGGAATCCACACAGGAGATATCTGTTTTTCTTTGGGAGAGGAGCACTTCCAGTTCAAAGTGCCTCCTTTTGGCCTCAGCTTGGCGCTGCATGTCTTTCGAAGATGTCGGTGATAGCGGCCTATCTTCGCCTGCAGGGTATCCATGTGTATCCATCCGTATTTGGGCGATTGGCTCTTACGCAGCCCTTGCCCGTTGATAGCCACGTGCAACCTTCAGTCTCTCCTCCAGCTCCTGTTCCATCTCGGGCTGTCAGTGAACTGGCAGAAATCTTCCATGACGGTCTCTCAGGACTTGATTTTCCTGGGTTTTCGCTGGAACACGATCGACTGCAGAGTTTACCTGACCGGGAACAGACTGGCGGATATGTTGGCCACTTGTCAGATGTTTGCGCAGTCGGAGAGCATGTCGGCCTGGTGGTTCCAGAGGCTTCTGGGCCTCATGGCCTTGTTTGTGTTTTGGCTCTACCTCTAGCTCGCCTCAAAATGAGGCGGACTCAGATGCTCTTCGGAGTTCTTGGCGTCAGGCTGTAGATCCGGACTCCAAGTTGATATTGATTCTGGCTTCCATGAGAGTGGACCTGGAGTGGTGGTCATCTCTCAGCAACCTGTTGGTGGGTGCGCGTTTTCAGGACCCAGCCCCGATGGTAACGGTCATGACGGACTCCTCCCTTCTGGGGTGGGGTGCGACGTTGGATCTTCTTCAGGTCTCGGATCTTTGGTCGCCTCAGGACAAGTTCCTTCACATAAATCATCTGGAGCTTCTGGTGATTTTCTTAGCGCTCAAGGCATTCAGACCAGTCATTGCCAACAAGGTGGTCTGTATCCGCACAGACAACCTGTTGTCAATGCATTACATCAATAAGCAAGGGGGCACCAAGTCTCCCCCTCTTGTGGACCTGTCCATCTAGATTTGGGAGTGGGCAGTTTGGCATGGTGTCTGGCTGGTAGCAGTACACATCCCGGGCCAGCTGAACGTCACGGCAGACGCCCTCCATCGGCGGACAATTGTCGGCTACGAGTGGGAACTGAAGGCAGAGATCCTCTCATGGATTTTCCTGCGTTTGGGCACTCCGGAAGTGGACCTCCTCGCAACGTCGACAAACGAGAAACTTCCTCTGTATGCTTCCAGAAATGGTCTGGGAGCCTCCTCTCTGGGGATACTCTTGAGATTCCTTGGCACAACATATGAGGGCCTTTGCTTTCCCGCCTCTGCCTCTGATTCATCGGACGATTTGCAAGCTGAAGAACGCAGTGAACTGTTGACTTCTACACATAGCCCCGTGGTGGCCAGCCAGGTTCTGGTTCTCAGAACTTCAACACCTGTCTGTGTGTCCACCGATCAGGCTACCAGTGAGTCCCGATCTGCTTCACCAGCGGGATCAACAGCTGTGGCACCCCTCCCCACAATCGTTCAGCTTGGTGGCATGGTGCCTGAGTTCAGGTCCTTAGAACATCTCAATCTGTCTGCTGATAACATGCGCATTATTAAGGCAGTCAGGAAACCTTTCGTATCTCACCTAGCAGAGTCGGGCATTCACTTTCTGTCATGCAGAACTTATCTTTCGGCGGTATCCGCCTACCTATCCACGGACCAATGCTCTTACTCTGTCTAATCTAGTGATTAGGAGACATTTTGTGGGTTTGACGCGCCTTTATCACCCGGTTCGCAAACCACACCCGGCGTGGGATCTGAATGTGGTCCTTGTGGCGTTGTTCCATAATCCTTTCGAACCAATGGCCACGGTGGACCTCAAGCACCTTTCGTGGAAGGTGTCCTTTTTGGTTGCTGTTACTTCAGCAAGGCGTGTGAGTGAACTCCAAGCTTTGTCGGTGGAGCATCCCTTCTTGGTTTTTCACAAGGATAAGCTGGTCCTACGGACAAATCCTTCTTTCCTGCCGAAGGTGGTCTCTGATTTCCATCTGAATCAGTCAATCTCCCTACCGGTCTTCTTTCCGAACCCTCCTTCAGAAGCGGAAAGGGTTCTGCATTGTTTGGATGTGAGAAGGGCACTTAAATTCTATCTAGACAGAACATCTGAATTTAGGAGCTCTCCTCAACTGTTGGTGACCTTTGGTAATCCACAAGGTAAACAGGCCTCTAATGCCTGTATAATAGAGTCTTACACTGTCCAAGGACTGCAGCCTTCTAAAGGTATTCATGCACACCTGGTGCGGGGCAAGGCAGCCGCAGTTGCCTTTCAAAAATATGTCCCTTGGGAGACCCATCACAAAAGCAGCTACTTGGGCCTCCCCATTGGCTTTTTGTAAACATTGTCTAGATTTGAGCTCCAGATCTGATGCTCAGTTTGGCCAGGCTGTGCTGAAGAACCTTTTTCAATAGGGTTTTTTTCCATCCACCCGTAGTTCTTGTAAGGAGTGCTTGGGAATCTCCCATAAGTATGGAGGAAAGGGGACGGGACGTAGGAGTATAACCAGGTTACTCACCGTAGTGACCACCTTACTCCTAGTCCATAGTCCCCTTTCCTCCATACGGCCGCCCGCCGTCCCCTCTAATAAGGTTCCTCTGTTGCTGAAAGGTCTCTGACCTGCCGATAGAAAAGGACTGATGGGTGATGCGCGGAGCGGAGCTAAGATGGGTGGGGTTATGGCCGCATGCCGTACCCCGCGTACAAAGAGAGGAAAGACTAAACTTTTAGTAACATTTTTGATGCTTGTACAAAGTGCTCCCGTCCCGTCCCACAGGACGGAGGAATGTCCCATAAGTATGGAGGAAAGGGGACTATGGTCTAGGAGTAAGGTGGTCACTACGGTGAGTAACCTGTTTATTTGATGGGATGTTCCTCTGACGTATTCCACATCGTACCCTCCCTACCTGCCCCTCTACAGAATTTCTTAGGCAATTGCAGCTTCCGTTTCCGCAAGGCTTTCTATAGTAATACTGGCGGGAGATTGGTGTCACACATTCTGGGGGGAAAAAACTACAACTGAGGCTACGGGCGTCGTGCGTCCTACATATAACATCCGGTAACGTCGACCGTCGGAAGAGGTCCTTGAGGGAGCGTATCGACGCAGGACGCCTACGCCGAAAAAGTTCCAAAGCAGCACAGCTGTGGTAATCAATGTCAAAGATGTGGAATATGTCGGAGGAACATCCCATCGAAAGAACAATACCAGATAAGAAAGTAGCTTGTTCATCTCTGCCGAACTCCAAGAGGGGTTTCCCTGCCTGTAATAAGGAACTAAGGAGTCTGTCAGAATGCCCAAGTACATAAAGAGTCCACCACCGTGTCAAGATGCCTACTTCTATCCCTCATACTTGGAACTAATAAGAAAAGACTAGTGGACTTTGTCCAGAACTATGACTCCCTTCTGGACAATGAGGCACCATTCCAATCATAGGGGGAATGGCTCCCTTCTCCAGGTCTTGGGTCCTTTCCTAGGACACAAAGGTCCACCTTGTGGTGCTGTAAGGGTTCAGTTCCAATGCAAAAGAAAATGTTCCAACTCAAACAGCATTCCTTAGTGACCATAGTTTTGCTTCACTACTGGCTTCCTGGAGAATGGCTCCCTTCTGCAGGTATTTCGTTCTCAATGTCCTTACAGTGCCCAGGGAGTGACTCTCTTCCGCTCACCTTGTTCTGATTGGTTTCACAGTGTACAGTTTTCAGGGAAGACACCAGGAGGTATGGTTTCCTTCTCCTGAGGTCTCTTGGCTTCACAGTTCACAAGACTTGGACGGAATTACTCCCTTCCCCAAGGTCCTTCTAAGACTTTCACAATTCATTGTTCCAATAACATCAGGGTGGATACCTCCCTTCCCCTGGGTTGCTTTGCACTTCAAAAGTTCACAGTTCCCATGAGCCCCCAATCTTATGGGCGCAGGTCCCAGACCAGTGTATTCCTCTGGATTTGGTGCAGTAGTCCTGGTTCACTATCCTGCCGGGTGCAGTGATTTGATGATGGATGTGGTTCCCAGACGTGTGGGATTCTCTCCCCATGGTGCTGCAGTTCCCTTTTGCTAGGGGACTTCGCTTTTCCCTTATGCCCCAGTATCATAGCTCCAGCATCTGCCAGTGCCCTCTGGTGGCCCTTCCAACAGCCCCTTTAGCCCTTGTACCTTTAGGATCTCTACCATCTCGGCCTGGTCAGTCTCTGGGTGTTCCGCTCTTTGTTTCAGGCTTCTCTGCTCTTCATGCGTTCTGTGGTTTCTCTGCAACATTTGCAGATTCTCAGCAGGTGCACATTGCTGCGACCGCGCAGTCCTTCTGTTTGGCTTGCCTGGACGTTTTCAGCTATGCTTCGCCTCATGGTCCTTCAACGTCGGACCACCTAAGAACCTCTCCTACTGCTTGGTAAGCTCTCCTGTAGCTGCTTTGGTTCTCTGCCGAGGGTTTCACACCCTCACGGTTCCCCCAGGGAGGGTGCCTTTCTACTGGTTGGCAGCTCCTCCAGGGAGGGCTTTTCTCGCCTCTCTGGATTCCTGCTTCAGTTTTGAATGGGTTCTGCCTTATCAAGTTTCGGTAACAATTAGACTGTTCATTCCCATTCTTGGAAGTGCATTCTATGCTTCTGCACTCCTTCCTCAGCCCAGTACTTCCTATATTGGTGGTATGACAAAAACATATAGAAACATAAGGGAAAAATGTCGGTTGAAGTGAGTAGGGAGGTGTGTTAGGTGGGCTATGTGGATACCATGTAATCCTAGGTCGTCGCTAATCCCATGTGGGGCTTTCCTCCCCATGAGATCCCCTCGCTGAGTACCACCCCCAGGGGGACTATCGGGTAGCGGCCTGGCCTCATGGGAAGGGGCTCCCCCTGGGCGAAAAGTGACAACTTCCGGGGATTAGTCACAGCACACTGATGCTTACTGACCCTCCCCCCCTCCCTCACCCGACTGATTTTCCCAGATATAATTGCAAATCATCTGTGGTCGCTAGGGGTTCAAACCTCTGCCCTTTGTTTCTAGTGAGAGGTGCCAAGGAGTTGTGAGTTTCTTGATTCTTCTGGTGGGGTGCAACTTCAAGATGCAATCCCTGTCGGCAAAGAAATGCAGAATACAACAATAGAGGCATCCTTGGGGCATTTCACGGGATGGAGGAAGGAGAGGTCCAGTGTTGATCACCGTTTTCAGGTGACCGGCATTCTTCTAGTCGCAGTCACAGCAGCTGCTCCAGGACATGTTCCATTGAACTTAGGAAGCTGAAATTCAGGGAGAAGGCAACTTGTGGCATGAGCTGGCAATCACCAAAGTTCCAGACCTGAATGCGGAATGACGACGCTTCTGGCTAGGTACCACGAGAGAGCCAGCAGTCCGGCAACACTTCCGAAGTCTCTGAAGGGCTGGATCCTCGAAAAGGTGTCAAGACTAGTTGGCCCCACGAGTACAAGGGCAGAAGCACTGCTCAGGGTCTTCAGAGATCAGGCAGAGGAGCTGCGATTCACCTGGCCGGATACTGGAAGGGGATGCTGGTCTCCTTCGGGAGTTGTTTTCAAGTCGTCATCTGCCTGCTCTTCTTTGAGGGATTCTTGGCTCCAACGTAGATCTGAAGAATAGCTGTAGAAGTGCTCCTCCTTGTCCAAACCCTCCAATGGTAATGATCTGCACCATTCAAACACTCAGTAGTTGTCCGATCAGGGACAACTACTGGTTTCACATCCGCCCCAGTAGGAGACTTTGTGACACCAGTGATCTGGAGTGGGACTAGACACTCCCAGCCCTCTTCCAGGGCCACACATAAACACACAAAGGCTCACTAGCTTTAGCAGCAGCTTTTGCAGTTAAGCATCACTTTATATGGGATTTCCTGACCTGCAAGGCAGGAAGAAGGCCAAACAGCAATATGGCCAAAGAACAAGCGAGAATTCTCATGGCACTGCAATTTTAGGGCACTAGCCAAGTTTAGTAGCCATATGCAGTAAACTCGAATGTGCGCACCAAAATGGTAAAAAATAGGACTGCTTCCACCAACTTGTCTTTTGGCATTGTGGCGGATCAGAATATGGGTACGGGCCTGGGATCTTTTCCTGTTCTCCCTCTCGTGTTGGGTTAGTTCTCGTAGGCGTCCACCCCATACAACTATCATTCTCTCTCCCTGCTTCTTGATATCGCCACAGGGGGGGGCCATACCGTTTGCTGTGGTTTCCCCAGGGTGGTGTCCACCTCGTTGCACTGGCAGGATGCCCACCACAACTATCTCGTGGTCACACCACCACTGAATCTCTGACTCCAGTTGTATCTCCTTTCCATCGCTCGCCCATGCCTGTCTTCCAGCGTTTGCTTTGCTTGTCATAGGCTACTCTGAATTTTGTGAGCTTCGCGTTCTCCTGTGTCTCCACCTGCTGCTAGTGTTAAGCTACCAGGGGGCCTTCTCTTCTTCAGTATGCGTTCCTTTCTCTTCAGCCTCAGTATTTGGTATGTTAGTCCCATGTATGCCATCAAGTGACTTGGCTTAGAGAGTGCATCACAGGAACCTGAGTCCTTGTCCCCTTGGGGGGGGGGGGTGGGGGGGGGGGGGGAGTCCCTCCCAGAGAGGTCCAACTTGCCTTGGCACCTATGGAGGGTGTTGCAGAGCAGGCTCACCTCCTTAGCCTCATAGGGAGGGAGGGGCTCCTTTTTGGGGAGAAGTGACCAATTCCCGTATGTGAAAATGCTAGGGTGATGCAAAAGTATCCCCATAACACTGCATGGTATGATGCTGTGTGCACAAAAGAAATACAGGAATTCAAAAGGGAATTCCCAGTAGTGATTGTCTAAAAGACTGATCAGTTTCCCTGTAGCATAAAAACAGAGCAAAAATAATGGGGTTCTATATTGCTCATGAATATTCCCTGTCGTCAGGCTGGGAATCCTCCTGTAAAAAAAAGTTTCACTTTTGTTTACAAACCTTTTCTCCTATAAACTAATCACTGAGCTCTGGGTCATACTGCCCTCTGCCAATGACTGCCCTCTCCCTAAGCCCCTCCTCTGGCAGCCATCTTCAGATTTTTACCGTACATCCAAGTGTGGGAGTCCTCATGGTTTGCACTTGGAGCTTTCTGTGTTTTTCGAGCTTTTTTGCTAGGAAAACACAATTTTTGTTCGATCGAGCCTGTGTGCTCCATTGCTTTTACATCCAAATAACGGGGATCCATTTTTCGTCATCTTTCTTCGCCTCTCAAGGGCGTAATCGAGTGTTTCGTCGCAGTTTCCAGAAGGCCATCTGTTCTATACCACACCATGTCGGAGAAGGACAGAGCCTCCCACTTCAAGCTCTGGACCTGCTGCCGTTTGCGGAATGTTTTCATAGAGGACAAGCATTCCCAGTGTCTTTGCCTTCATCTGTCGCACAAGGAAGAAGATTGCGAGATCTCTCGTGGCTTTACCAAGCGTACTACAAAAGGATCGACACATCAGACTGGCAGCGTGGCTCAAAGCCAAGGCGCCTGACTCGTTTGGTTCACAGGGGCATGCCTCTACTGGATACAGCCAGCCAGAGTGGGCTTCTAAGTCCTTTGAGGGTGTGGGGGCCCAAGACAAGGCCACGCACTGAGAGTCCGGTTCCATCGGGGTCGCCGCTGCAAGCTAGTCCCGCGATGGCCAGAAAGCGCTCCATCTCCAGCAACCTCAGTCACCATCCATCACTCCAGTTCTTTGTCGAAGAGAAAGTCAGCTACCTCAGGGAAGCTGCAGGAGAAACTGGAGAAGGCTAAACAGGATAAGGTATCCGACCTGCCCGTGAAGGCCCAGGTGATACAGGCTAAATCGTCATCTTCTATTGAGCTGGTGGCGGCCGCCTTTTCGAAGGCGAAAAGGGCTTACCCGTCCAGGGTAACCCCACGGCGGGCAGGAGGGAGGCTTCGACCAAACCAGTGGAAAAGACCCCTTAAAAGAGGATGCCGTCCCTTAGCCTGAGACCGACCCCTCAGGACCCAAAAAGGGCAGGGGGGATGGGGTAGAAGAACTCCAGGGCACGGATATTTCTTCTTCCGACATGAAGGATGAGGGTTCTGTCCACACCATCCTGGAAGAGGCTGGGGACGACGATGGGAACGTCAGGAGGTGGTTGCCACCAGAGGTGGCGGCGGGTAAGACACATTCGCAGGGCCCAGCGACCCCACTCCCCAGGCACCTCCCAGAGTTCTGTCGCATGACACTCTTTTGACCCTCCACACACTGGTGTCAGAGATACAGAAGAGGATGCCGCCACCAACGGCACCACCGGCGACGACCCTGTTGACACTGGGGCCTCCACCGCTGAAGAAAAGGAAGAGGCACCTCACGCCTCCTCTCGAGCCGCCAGTGCCTTCCCCGCCCCCCCCAGGGACACGGGGACAGACACAGCGACGACTGCGGCGGCAGCTCTCCGCCTCCAAGGGCTTTTCCCCCAGACAAAGTGGGTTCCTTTCACTCTTATCGCCTACGCATCGGAACTCTTCCAACTCACACCGGAGGAGACGAAGGAGGGCTTCCTTTATCAACTCCGGGACGCGAAAAGCAAGACCATTCTGGCGTTGCCCCTCCTGGGTGACACCTGGCATAAGGGTTTAACGCTGCTGAGGAACCCTGCCTCAGCCCCGGCAAAAAGAGACTGGCTAGAGAAGAAATACCAGGTTCCGCATCCGGCACCCAAGTGTCTGCGGTCACAGCCATCACCTGACTCTGTGGTCTCAGTGGCTGCGCGGAAGAAGTCATCCAACCCGTTGGCCTCAGCCTCTGTTCCCCCGGATGCCGAGGGGAGGAAGTTGGACGATGTGGGTAGAAAGGTTATCTACTCGGGGGCAGCGACAGTCAAGGTGGCGAACGCTTTAGCCATCTTGGTCAGGTACGACTGGGAGTTATGGTACAAGATGGCCCCGATACTGGCTTTCCTCCCGAGGATAAACGGGTCTAGGCGATGGAGATTCTCCAGGAGGGCGAGGTGGCGTTGGACTACGCCATCACTGTGGCCCTGGACATTGCCAGATGGGAAACATGTTCCCTACGTCGCTATGGCTGGCTGAAGGCCACCAACTTTAGGCAATAGGTTCAGACTTGGGTCCTGGGCATACCGTTCGACTGAGACAATCTCTTCGGAAAGGCAGTAGATGAATCTCTTTAGGCCATCAAGACCGACAGACGGCCCGTGCCTGGGCATGCTGCAACAGCACCGTCTGTCCTTTCGTTCCTCAGGAGGGAAGTCAGGCAGATCTTCAAAGGGTTCGTCCTCTTACCGCCAGCTCTCCCGTTCCTCGCCCGAGGAAGCCTACAGGGGCTGCTCCAAGGCTTTCAGAGGTGGCTGCTGTCGTCGTCAAGGCTCCCAAGGTGGCACGCCGGCCTCCACCCACGCACCCCGATGGAAGGCTAGCTGGCGAACTTCGTCAGCGTGTGGGAAAACATCTCCACCAATCGATGGGTGCTGGATGCTCTCGCCCACGGACACACTTGAGTTTCAGCGAGTGTCCGCGGATACCACTGGTGACCCGGCAGGAACAACATATCCCTCAGCTGCTGCTAGAGGTTCGGGCCATGTTAAGAAAAGGGACGATAAAGCGGATTCCGAAGCGACTCCTGGGCTTCCGAGTTTACTTCGGATACTTCTTAGTAAGAAAGACGACCGGGGGCTGGAGGCCCATTCTCGATCTACGAGTCAACAAGTACATAAAGTCCCCAAAGAATTCAGGCTGGTCCCGTTGTAACATGTGCTCGGCCAACTGGAGAATGGAGACTTCCTGTCGTCGTTGGATCTAGAGGACGTTTACTTTCACATCCCAGTCACGAAAAATATCGCCAGTTCCTGTGCTTCGTCGTACAGGGGAAGCACTACCAGTTCAAGGCTCTCCCCATTCAGACTGAAGTCAGCGCCCAGAGTCTTTACGAAGTGCATGGCTCCAGTGGCGGCCCATCTGCGCCTGCAGGGAATACTTGTGTACCCGTACCTCGAGGACTGGCTTGTCCGGGCCAATTCAAGGGACATCGCTGTTGACCAAATCGACAGGACCGTCCAGCAGCTGACTGATCTGGGGTTCCCAGTGAACTATGCAAAGTCCTGCTTAACTCCATCGCAGGACGCGCTGTTCCTCGGGGCCAGACTCAACACTGTTTCCTGCTTGGCGGCCCCCTCTGGAAAGAGGATAGCGGCCATTTTGGGCAAAGTGCAATGGCTGTTAGCACTGAAGATCGCCACCGTGAGGACCAGCGAGTCACTGCTCGGCATGTCGTCATCGTGCATATACCTGATAAGGGTCTACAGGTTTCGGATGCAACCACTTCAGGAATTCCTGGACGCCTGTTGGGTCCAGGTGTCCGGAAGCTTCAAAGACCGAATTCTGCCCGACAAGGAGTTCTGTCAAGCGATAAGGTGGTGGTGTGTGCGCTCCAATATCGCCAGAGGCACAGACTTCCTTGGCCCCCCTTACCCGGAGACCATCTCGACACTCTTCCCTGGAGGTCTGTTGCTCCCGGAGAAGGAGCTCCACATCAACGTCCTGGAGCTGCGGGTAGTGTTTTGGACCCTCAAGTCAATCCTTCCGTCCCTCAAGGGCAAGGTGGTGAGGGTCTTCACGGACAATACCACCACAATGTTTTACATCAGGAAGCAGGGGGGCGCCAGGCCCCCAGCGCTCTCCAGAGAGGTGCAGGAGCTGTGGCACTGGCCCGTCCCCCAGGGGATGTTCCTTTTCACCTCGCTGGAGTAAAGAACACTGTTGCTGAGTCTCTCAGAAGGGAGCTGTGCTCTTGCCACGAATGGGAGCTTCGGCAGGATCAACTGGATAGCCTCTTCCACAGGTGGGGCAGTCCCCGGATAGATCTCTTGGCGACATCGATGAACACCAAGTGCCAGAGGTTTGCCAGCAGGTTCCCCCAGCCGGGGAGCATCGGGGACTCATTCTGTTTCCCCTGGGAAGGCCTGTTCCTGTATGCGTTTACTCTGTTGCCACTACTATGAGTCATCCGTCAACTCAGGCGGTGTTGGTGCAGAATGATCCTCGTTGCACCATCGTGGCTGAGGCATATCTGGTACCCGGACCTTTTCAGCATGTCGGTGGCACCTCCATTCAAGCTACCAGTGGTCGCGGACCTTCTCGCCAGGAAAGGAGGTGCAATCCTGCACCACAACCCAGAATCGCTGGACCTGAAGGGCTGGCTCCTGCAGCATTAGATTTTGACGAGTACGTGCTGCCGCCAGATTGCAAGGAGTTCTTTGCCAGGACCAGTGCGTCGTCGACTCTTAATTGCTACGGGCACAAATGGAAGAGTTTTGCGACTTGGTGCCGGTCTTAGAAGATTAACCCTCTGAATGTCACGCCCCTCCCCCAAACCCCGCCCCCACCCCCAAGTCCTGCTGTACTTGTTGTCATTGACTAAGTCAGGCCTGGCGCACGCCTCCATCAAAGTGCATCTGGCGGCTATCTCACGCTATACCAGGTCGCCGGGACGGCCTTCTCTTTGGTCACACCGTCTGGTGAAGGAGTTCATTTATGGACTGTTCCGATCGTTCCCGCTGGTGAAGGCCCGGGCATGGGTACCCAATGTGGTGCTGACTAGGCTCATGGAGGCCCCCTTTGAGCCTATGCATCAAGCGCCTATCAAGTTCCTTTTGTCGAAGACTGCTTTCCTTGTGAGCATCACCTCTGCCAGGAGGGTGGGTGAGATCCAGGCTCTGTCCTGTTAGCAGCCCCATCTGACTTTCCATGAGACGAGGGTGGTGCTGCGGACGCACCCCTCCTTCATGCCGAAGGTGCTGTCGGAATTTCATCTCAACGAACCATTGGTGTTGCCTGTGTTTTTCTGACGCCTTCGTTGCCGGCTGAAAAGACTTCGTGACTTGCTGGATGTGGCGCTAGCGCTGAAGTTTTTATGTGGCCAACAGGAAGAGTTTCCGGAAGACTTCTCAGCTTTTTGTGAACTTTGGTCCTGTGAACCCTGGTAAGGCCCTGTGTAAGGCTTCCATTTCCAGGTGGCTCTGCGCATGCATCACTCATTGTCACTGGTTGGCAAAACGACCGTTGCCTGGCTGTCCAAGAGCATATTCTACCAGAGCTATTGCTGCTACAACGGCGTTCCTGTCTGGTGTGCCCCTGCTGGACATTTTCAGGGCTGCTACGTGGAGGTCGACGCACACCTTCACGAGATTCTACTGCATTGACAGGGATTCCAGGGAGGAGTGCAGAGTCGATCAATCAGTGCTAAGCAACCTGTTTGCTTGAAGGTGAGTCCGGTCTAGAGGTAACAGTTGATTGCTTCTGTTGAGCCTTGCCACCTCGCGTGGATGTGTAATGTTGTACTGCTATGTATTCATTATTCACGAGCATGTGAATCCATGCCATACCCCATGCTGGAAACGGAACAAGTTACTTACCTGAAACTTTTGTTCTTCAGCATGGGTCTGGCATGGATTCACATGCAAACCCTCCCGCCTGCCCCTCTTCTTGGTCATACTGCCACTTTACGTGCCACCAAATCTGAAGATGGCTGTCAGGGAAAGGGCTTGGAGAGATGGCAGTCGTTGGCTGGTGGCAGTATGACCCAGAGCTCAGTAATTGGTTTGTAGGAAAAAGACAGTTTAACAATGAAAGTGAAACCGTTTTTTTTTTTTTTTACCGAGGATTCCCGGCCTGACTGGGAGTATTCATGAGCATGTGAATCCATGCCAGACCCATGCTGGAGAACAACAATTACAGGTAAGTAACTTGTTTCTTATTAGGCCACCAGGATTACCTTCAAATCCCCATTCTTCTGGCCCACAGAACATTCCTGTGCGTTGCAGTGCCATGGCAACACTGGGAGTTCATCTTGTTGCTGTTCGGGACGACATTGGTTTCAAGAGCCTTCACCACAGTAATTGCGGATGTTGCATCCCACTTGCGGATGGCAGGTGTGGAGGTTTTCTCTTAGCTTGACAATTTGCTGGTGAAATTGTGCCAGTAGGTTAATGTTACTAGAGATCTCACCTTTTTCTTCAGGTGTAGTGGATGAACCTACATTCACGACGTGTTGATAAATTTGAGTGCTTACATGCCTTTTGTGGTAAGAAATGTTAATGCGGATACATTTAATGCCAGTTTAACTTCTTTGGTTCCTTTCCAGCGATACGTTTGGTGGAAGAAAAGTCTGGACATCTGGACAAAGGATCACCCGTTCCCCATTGATATTGATTACATGATCAGCGACACGCTAGAGCTACTGCGACCAAAGATCAAACTCTGCAACTCCCTAGAAGATGCAACCAAGCAGGTCCAGGATCTAGAACAGGAGTTCTTGATAAAACTAGGTGATAATGGAATGATTGCATTTTTGTGTTATTGTACTAAAATGCATGCATTTAAATAAAAAAAGCTGCAACATTGTGTTTACATTATTAAACACAAGTGTTGAGTTGCTGGTGTTGAGCTCAGGGACAACTGAAATCTCCTGTCTTCTACATTAACAGCACCACTCAACCATCCACTGCTGCCCTCCAGCCAACTCCCTACCCATCACCGCCACCACTCCTCCTTTTAATTGCTTGCGTTTCACTATCCCTCTCCTCTGCTCCACCATTGTCCACCTCATCCCTACCTCCATTATCCAGTCACCAAACTATCACCTGTTGCACCCCTCCCTGCATTTGTAAACACACTAGTTCTCCGGCCATGGCTTTCAGAGGTGTGCGTACTTTCAATATTTCGCTGTCTTGGTGAAAATCCTTGTTAGCAATACAGTAACAGGTAAAACAGCTAATAAAATAGCCAATCGCCCTGATTCAGTCCTCTTCTGCTCCAACTATTGCATCATAGGCTCAGTGCTCTGCTACTGAAAGTCCTATTGGTATTTTTTATTGTATGTTCTCTGCATAACAGTCCTTGTGTTAACCTCCGAATTCTTAATTCCAGGACTATTTGCAAAGATCCATGTTTTTGTATTCATGGGGGCTTGATTCAACATACTGCGGTTCCTGCTTGATTACTTGCATCTGCAAAGAAACTAGTGCTTTATTAGTAAGGTCCAAATCCTCCCAGCATAGCTGAAGAGTCGGTAGAAGGTGTGTCAGATAAAGAATAAGCCTTATAAAGAAGTGCCACTGGAATGAAGATGCATTAGAGAGCTCACCTTGGATGATCCGAGGGACTCTGGGGACCAGGAGGCCTACCCTTGCATGACGTGCTACCCAGAGGGGTATATGGGGTATTTCCAGAACCCTTCCAGTCCTCCATGTTCCTCTTATGAGGCATTTATGAAATAATTTAGGGATCACAGTCTGTGTTAACCTCAGCATACTAACTAACAGTTGAGATGGATTTGCAGGACCAGCCCTGTGGGAGTGTACTGAGAGGCCAGCCTAGTTTATGGACAGGGTAATTGACACTTGGATCTAGCCAAAATCTGTCAAGGTAAGTGTGGACCGAGCAGTAAGGCAGATTTCTGGGGATGTGGAGGTGGGATAGACGTTAGGAAAGATTTCTCTTTTGCAACTTTCCCTCCATAGTTTCTAGGTACCCCTTCTGTAGTTTCTATGTACCCCTTCTCTTTTTGCTGTTTTTGAACCTGTTCTGACTTTTTGAAGGGAAGTATAGCCTTCAGCTTCACTTCCCTTGGCTATTGTTCCTTGTTATGGAGAAACTGATCAGTCCTTCAAACGATCCGTACTGGGGAACTGTTTCCCTCTTCTGTATTTCACATTGCACACAGCATCTTACAATGCAGTGAAATGGGGATACTTTTGTATCACTGGGTCGGAAGGAGGAGTCTGCCACATTAAGTACATGTTACCTTTCTTTAATGAAATTATAAGTAAAAGGCTGATTTTTCCCTATTACTTAAGGGATCACACTGCCTATCTAAATTAACTAAAGGCGCTTGTCTGTCGCCAGGAAGTCCAAAAGTAACTGTCCTCTGTTCCAACTCAACCCTACCACTAACATGAATGACTCCAAATGGGCCGAAAGAAAGTCTATTCTCTTGGTCGTCTCTCTTGCCGTCATTCCAGCAGCTTTCTCTTTGAGTCATTATCTTATATCCTGTGGTTATTGATACTCCAATGTCTCTGTTTAGAATGAACAAGTTTCTTACCCTTGGTAATGTTCTTTCGATTGGATGTTCCTCCCACGTATTCCTCATCTTATGATATTTCTATATCCAGCTAAAGCTGCTTCAGAATTGTTTCCCCCGCAGAGGGCCCTGTGTGTCGATGCCTGTCGACTCGATGGGCCTTGGAGGCCTCTATCTCAATGTCAACATCATCGATGGTATATTGCGTGCGCAGCGACCGTTGGCTTCAGTTCTGTTTTTAACATGTATAGGATATCATACTCCCGACAGTTACTCCTTCTGAAAGAGCAAAGGCTGTAATCACATGGAAAATTCTACTGCGGCGCAGGTTGGGAGGGGGAGATGCAGAATACGTGGGAGGAACATCCAGTCGGAAGAACGTTGCCATGGATAAGTAACTTGTTCTTTGAATGGATTGTGTCCTGCCACGTATTTTTCATTTTATGAAAAACTCCCAAAGCAGTGTATGTATTCCTGGAGGAGGGAGTCTGAATTTTCAGACTCATGATAATTTAGGAGGTCCTTTATAGCTGTGTGCACAGAATGTAGCGCTGCTTTTCAAAATAAACCTTCCCGGCTTGAGAGTCCAGATTATAGTGTTTGGTTAAAGTGTGTACGGATAACCATGTGGCTGTAATGCAGAGGAGGTAGCCATGCCCCTGGTCGAAAGAGCTCTAAGTCCTTCCGGAGGATCCTTTCCCGCTAATCTGTAGCATTCAGATATTCGTAAGATGATCCATCTTGATAAAGTTTGTTTCGAAATTGCCATACCCAACTTGTGGCCCATGTAGCCTACAAAAAGTTGGTCATTGTGTCTTAGTTTAGACATCCTGGAGATGTAGAAACTCAGTGCACGCCTTGTACCAAGCCAGTGTAACCTCTCCTCTTCCTTTCCAGGATGAGGAGGAGGATAAAATGAAGGTAAAATGATGTTCTGAGTTAAATGGAACTCAGACACAATCTTGGTTAAGAAGGTAGGTTACCTTGTACTTACAGAAGATTGTATAAGGAGGCTTGCAGGAGAAGGCTTGAAGTTTACTCCCTCTTCAGGTTGATGTGATGGCCACTAAAAGGATGGTCTTTAAAGTTAATAACCTTAAAGGACAGGAATGGATAGGCTCAAAGGAGCACACATTAGAAATGTCAACCCCAAGTGGCGGTCCCAAATTGGGACTTGAAATGGGGCCAGAGGAAATCTATTTCAGTCCTTTTAAGACTTGAATCACAAGTGGGATCTTGAAGTAAGATACCTCTTTAGAGGGGTGCTTAAAAATGGAGAGAGCTGCCAGATACCCCTTAATGGTACCAACCTGGAGCCCCAGATTGGCCAGGTGTAATGAGAATGATAACATCATATGTGTACTACATGTAAAAGGATCCTTAAGGAATGACGGGAGGAAACGTGTACAGGAGTGGAAACTCCCAGTTCACTATGAACGCGTCCCCTAGAGCTCCTCTTAGGGGAAATTCCCTTGAGGTACAATTCGCATTTACGGTTGACACCGGTCGCGAACAGACCCACTTGAGGGCTTCCCCAAAGGGTGGAAATTTCTTGAAGGACTTCCTGAGCTAGTTCCCACACGTGGGAGACTGGTCTCTTCTTGCTCAGACCGTCCGCCGCCATAGTCTCCACTCCGGCAAAGTGAACTGCTGATGGCGAGATTCCTTCTTGAATTGCCCAGAACCAGAGCTGCATTGCCTCTCTGCACAGTGGTAGTGACCCTATACCTCCTTTCTTGTTGAGGTAGTACATGGCCACTGTGTTGTCTGTCATTATCTGGACATTCTATCCCGCAGAGAGGGCAGAAAGGCCTTCTGCACTAGTCTGATTGCCCTCTGCTCCAAAAGGTTGATATTTAGTTTGGACTCTGATGGAGACCAACAACCGCTGATTGTCAGATCGTTGGTATGTGCTCTCCACCCTATGAGTGAGGCATCCGTTACTACCTTTATCTCAGGCCATGGCTGCCAAAAAGGTTCCCCCTTTAGAATGTTGTCCTCGCAGGCCCACCACAGGAGATCCTCTGCGATCCTGCTTGGAACCTGAAGGAGATCTGACATCCTGCCTGAGAATTGAGACCATTGAGTCCTGAGAGCCCACTGGAGAGATCTCAATCTCAGGCGAGCGTCTGGCACCAGAAAAATGCAGGATGCTCTGAAGCTGAGCAACCTCAGTCGAAGGCCGGGAGACGCTGGGCAATTTGGAATTTGGAGACCATCAATGTCTTGAGCCCTCACTACTGGTGGCAAAACGTTTCCCAGGGGTGCATCGAGGACTGCTCTAATGAATTGGAGCCTTTGAGGTGGTATGTGGGACTTCTTGAAGTTGTGGGAGAAGCCCAGTCCGTGGAGAGAATGACCGGTGTAGCTGAGATGTTCCAAGGCCTGTTTCAGGGAACTGGCCCTGATCAGCCAATCATCCAGGTAGGGGTAGACGTGAATCCCCCTCGCCTGAGACTCGCTGCCAACACCGCCATCAACTTGGTGAAAACCCTCGGGCGGAGGTCAGCCCAAATGGCAGAACCCAAAACTGATAATGAGAGCCGCCAATTGCAAACCTCAGGTATTTCCTGTGCTTCAGATGTATTGGCACTTGAAAGTAAGCACCCCGAAGGTCCAGAGATACCAACCAATCCTGAAGTTGGAGGGCCTGAAGGATCTGAGAAAGGGTAACTATCTTGAACTTGTCCTTCCTGAGGAATTTAAGTCTCTGAAGTCCAAAATGGGTCTCAATCCTCCATCCTTCTTGGGAATTAGTAAGTACAGTGAGTACCAACCCTGGTTCCACTCCGCTACAGGTACCGGTTTTATAGCACGTTTCTCTAGCAGGGTCAAGATGTCCTGCATAAGGAGCAGATCTGAAACTTTGAAAAAGCTGTTCCCCGGTAGATGACTGAGGCTTTTATAGAAAGGGATGGCCGTAACCCTGGGCAACTGTTTCCAATGCCCAT
The DNA here is from genome assembly GCF_040938575.1 of Ambystoma mexicanum. Taxonomy (NCBI): domain Eukaryota; kingdom Metazoa; phylum Chordata; class Amphibia; order Caudata; family Ambystomatidae; genus Ambystoma; species Ambystoma mexicanum. Next base: position 1,833,030 of record NC_090936.1, on the reverse strand, counting down.
GCATCTGAATAAATGCCTCTCCATTCTTTCAGATGCTGTGAGAGTGCCTTCCGCTGGGGTCTTGTGAACTAAGGCCTCAGAGAGGCTTTGAGGCGGCTGGAGAAGTGGCTGATGGTAAGATGGCCACTGTCTGGGCGGTCTTAGTACCTCTTCCCCGTACACCACGGGGGAATCTTTCTTGACCTCTTTGATTGGACAGTCTTCTCCCCCTTCCAACTGAGGAGAAAAAGCAGAAGGACCTACCCTCCAAGGTGTACCGGTGTGGTAATCTTGTGGCTGTGTAATAGCAGCACCAAGGGATTTGGCTGCTGCTTTGGAGGTCTGCAGTTTCTCCACGCTCTCGTCAGTCTTGCTACCAAATAAATGTGTGACATCAAAAGGCATGTTAAGAAGTCTGGATTGCACATCAGGAGCAAAACTGGACTTACTTAACCAGGCAAATCTGTGCATTACTGTACTAGCCACCGTTGACCTGATACTGTCAGCAGTGTCGAGACCTGTCTGGAGGGATTCGCACATCGCGTCCTTCCCATCCTTGACTAGATTTTAAAATCTGTCGCTTTTGTCCCCTTCGGGGGTATGCTCAGCTGCCATTGCTATATGTTCCCAAATAGTGTAAGTGAACCTGGCCAAAGAGCACATTGCATTCACTGACTTTAGGGCCATACTCCCCGCAGAGACCTTCCTGGCCTAAGCATTGTAACGCTTGTCATCCCTGTCTGGGGGAATAGTCTGGTATGCATTTTGTTTTGAGGTGGATGTGACCGCCTGCACTACAAAACTTTCAGGAGTGGGATGCTTCGTCATTTAACTGGGGTCACTACTGCACACCCTGTATTTGGATGTTAGTTTTTTAATTACTGCCAGAATTAATTCTGGCGTCTCCCAATTTGTATTTACTCGCCTATGTAGAGCCAGATGAAAAGGAAGAATAAGATCCTCCTTGAGTCCTTTATCTAGGATATCTGTAAGATCATCCTGCTCATATATTGGTCTGGGTCTTTTCCACCCCCTGGACATTAAATGTCTATAAGACCCTTCTGCATCGTCAGTAGGATCAGCTCTCCCAAATTCTAATTCTGGGGATGTATCTAGTCCACATGCATTTATTTTTCCTTGATTCCTCGGATCAAGGGTTCAGGGACCCCAGGTGTTCCATATTCTAGGCCAAAGGGACGTAAATCATCAGAGGAATGTTCTGCTTCCTCATAAATGGAAGAAAGTGATTTCAAAAAAAAGTTCTTGGTAGTGGTGTATATAATTTCTCTGTAATCTTCGATAGTGGCGCCCAACGTTTCGTCGACGTCAAGGGCTTTGACGCTTTTGGCCTCCGACTTTTTTGGGTCCGATGAGTCTTTCGGCATCATTGACTTCTTCGAAGATTTGTCTTGACTCGAGGGATCCTTCGACCGCTCTCGAGGATCGACGCACCACGATGCAGCTCTGGTCATGCCACCACCTTGCCCTGGTGTTCGGTTCCTGTTCGGCACCGGTTCTCAAGTTGCAGGATTCGTTGGCTCTCTGGCATCTCACTCTGGCGTTCTTCGCCTGTCCAAAAGTCGTGAGCTCTGTGGCTTGGTTCTGCCTCACCTCTTCAAGGCGTAATTGTGTTTGGGGGGCAGGGGTGGTTGATGGCATCCCCTGCGTACCAGGCTTTCTCCTCACAAGATTTACTTGTCCCAGTTATATCGGTCTCTTTTTTAAAGAGACATTTCCTTTTCCTTTGTATGGCTGGTTTGTGCCCACATTACCTGAAGCCAAATATAAGGATGACGGATTAATGTTCATAGCTGGCAGTCCCATATCAGCAGATATGGTATTTGATCTAAGAAGATCCTCATCGGAACGGGAGTCTTCGTCCCCTATGGTGGAGTCCCTCCCATTGAGGACCGATTTGCCCAGACCCCTAGGGGAGGGTCTTGCTTAGCGGGATCACCTCCCTATCCTCAAAGGGAGTGGCTCCCCCTTGGGGATAAGGGACGAAAACAAACTATTTGTCACAGTGCTGTAATTAATCTGAGTAATCCTCCGACACAAGGGCATTGTGTGGATTGCAATAAACTTTGAACAACATAAATAATAATTTTGCATTTATATAGCGCTACGAAACCTCAGGCATCTGAGCGCTGCTTATTACTGTCATGATGCCTACCTCTAAGGAGCCAGGCCGGGCCCAGCAACCCCAGAGGCAGACATCATTTTCCCCAGGGAAGTCTTAGCGGGCCCAAGTCGGGGCCCTTTGGACTCAGTCCTGGCGCCTTAGGCGCCAGGCTCATAGCGGACCCCAGTCCTGGCGCCTTAGGCGCCAGGCTCATAGAAGAGGATATGTGTTTAAGTGCTTGGGTGCACACTTACCTGATGCAGACCTTGCTGCTTCATCCAGGCCCTCTTGAGGCCTGAATGGGACTACTTAACCTGTAGGACTACTTCACCACCCGGGTGTGGTCGGGGAAGGATACATACCTGATTGGTGGAAGGATACATACCAGGAACTTCTTCCAAGGCTATTTAAACCCCACCCGAACAGCCACACATGCTTCGCGTTGTTCTGCACCTAGCAGCTGGACGCTCACCGTGTCAGCTCCTGCATCCTGACTTCAGCCACGCCTGCCAGCACCCTGGAACACCTGCAAGGGGAGAAAGGAAGAGAATAGGAGAAGAAAAGCCCTTACCTGCTAAATCTGCATCCCGGAGTCATTTCTCCAACGGCCCTTAAAAGAAAGACATCATTTTAAAGGCATTTCGTTTCGATCGCTGCAGCGCTGCATTTTACTCACCTTTGCAAGGCGCTTCCATCTTCAGCAGCGATCTTCCGGATTCAGCTACGCCCCGGCGCCTAGAGGAAAAAAGACAAGAACAAAGGTGAGAGGGAGAAAAGGAATAAGGAAAGCTCAGTTTCCTTTTAAGTCTTACCTGTTGGATTATTCCCACTGCATTTCGGGTCCTGCCGCTTCCTGGCATCTCCGGACCCCGGCCCCTATGGGGAAAAAAGACAAAGACATTGAATGAGCGAATGCGAAGACATTACCTGAGCGCTCATCCAGAACTGTTTCACTTCGGGTCGGCGCCATATCTCCGGCACTCCGAACCCCGGCCCCTCAGGGGAAAAAGACATAAGCATTAGCGCTTGCTGCAATTAGACAACGAACATTATTATTAAGCTTGAACTTTTGAACAGAACTTTTACAGCGCCTTACCTGAACAGTCAAGCTTACCTGAACTCCCATCAATCCTCAATCCAGTGAAGTAACTGGGTTTCAACGCGCCCCTGCATCAGAAGCAGGATGGAGAGCTCATCCTTCCAAACCCTAAGGTGTGAGGCTTCACGGGGAATCGTGGAGGAGGTATCGTGGAGGGTTGGAAGGGAGTGGGAGGCTTGAGCATTGTTCCACAGTTGGTAATACTCCCTTTTCACGCACAGGAGGGTATCCAACGAGCCAGGGAAGCCAGAATAGAGGGGCCCTTCCTGTCCATCTTCAGAGTTCTGCGCCTTCGACGCCGCGCCTCCGTGGGAACCAGGTGAGCGTTACAGAACGCGAAGCCCTACCACAATTTCCCACCTGGGCGCTATGGAGACTTCCGAGACAGATCAGCTGGCCCATCTTTTAGGGGAATTACGGGCAGAAGTGCACTCAGCCCGCCAGGAGACTAATGCTCTCAGAAGGGAACTAATCCTATCCAAGGAAAGAACCGATGATCTGGCCAAAAGGTTATTGCAGGGCCAGGCAGAGCACACTCCTTTACCTGTTTCCGGAGATATTTCTACAACAATGGGTTCGAATAACCCGGTACAAATCAATCTACCTGGACACATGCCTTTGGCCCCGCCGGAACGTTTTGCGGGGGATCCCAAGAAATATGCCGTTTTTATGAACTAATGCTGTTTACACTTTTTATGCAGGCCCGGGGCCTTCGCCAACGACCAGACCAAAGTAGCCTTTGTACTATCTTACCTCAGTGGCTGTGCTGCCGATTGGTCTATTCCATTGGTAAATCAGGATGATCCCATTCTCCGGGATTTCCAGGGCTTCCAGGCCAGCATGGAAAGATTGTTCGCTCGACACTCGCAGGGACAGGCCCTTGACAACGAACTGCTATCCTTACGACAAGGTAATCAGGATCTTTTGTCCTATATCGCCACCTTTAATAGACTAGTTGTGGAAACCGGATGGCCTGAAAATAAAAGGGTCACATTGTTTCATCGAGGCCTGCGCGGAGAGCTTAAAGATGTTATAGCTCAGATAGTAGATCCACCCCAGGCCTGCGCAGACTACATAGACTTAGTGGTTCAACTTGATCACGGACTTCAAAATAGAAAAGCAGATCGGCTCAAGTATGAAACCAGAGTACCTATCAAGACCCACGTTAACTCCAAGAGTACTGACGTTTCCGAACCTATGCAAATTGGCAGTGTTAAAGGACCATTAACGCAGAAGGAACGAGAGAGAAGGCGACAAATGCAACTTTGTCTGTATTGCGGAACTTCCGGTCACTTCCTTCAAAGTTGTCCAGTTAAACCACCCAAGAAGGTGGTTGGAGCCACTGATAACGAGTTATTGACACCTGGTTCGGGAAACGACCTAGCCCGACAAGCGTAGGGGTCCGCTTGCCGAGCTTGAAAACAAACTCTTTGACCTCGCATTTTGTCATGCCAATGGTGCTTATGAACCCAAAACAGCCTCAGCAGTTCCATGCTATAAAAGCATACATAGACAGTGGAGCTATTGGAAATTACATAGACCGTGAATTGGCTTCCAGGATTAAGCTTCCTCTCCGCCCGAAAGTAACCCAAGATGTAATTACTACAGTTGATGGAACCGAAATAGCCTTAGGGCCTGTAACGCATTCCACAGTTGAAATCACTCTGGTGGGTCAGGACGGACATCGGGAAGCAATCGTGTTTGATGTGATCAAGGCCCCACAATTTCAAGTACTTCTTGGAATCCCTTGGTTAGAAACACATAATCCGAGAATAGACTGGTGAGCAAAGAAGATAACTTTTCCTGATTGTGAACCAACCTGTTACCCAAGGAATCCAGCTATGGATCTAGCCTCTGTAACTTCCACCCCTGTACAGCTACCATCTGAATACCAAGAATTCCAAGACGTTTTTCAGAAAGAGCAGGCTAACACCTTACCTCCCCATCGATCTTACGATTGCCAAATCGACTTGGTACCCAATGCACAACTACCTTGTAGTAGGATTTATGCTCTTACTGAACCTGAGAACCTGCATTTGCGCCAGTATTTGGATCAATACCTGGCCAATGGTTTCATTCGCCCATCAAAGTCACCAGTCTCTTCCGCTTTGTTCTTCGTACCTAAAAAGGAAGGAGACCTTAGGGCCTGTATTGACTACCGCGCCCTAAATCAGATAACGATTAAGAATCGTTACCCTTTGCCCCTGATACCTGAGCTTATCGACCAAGTAAAAGATGCTCGTGTGTACACCAAGCTAGATCTCCGAGGAGCTTACCACCTGGTACGTATAAAACAGGGCGACGAGTGGAAGACTGCATTCCGCACCAAATTTGGGCTCTTCGAATATCAAGTAATGCCCTTCGGTTTGTGCAACGCACCTGCCGCCTTTCAGTACTTCATGAATGATGTTCTTCGGGAACTTATCGATGTTTGTGTCATCGTTTATATTGACGACATCCTGGTGTATTCCTCCTCAGAATATGATCACAGAAACCATGTTAGGGCAGTTCTTGAGAAATTGCGCCAGCACAAATTATTTGCCAAGCTCGAAAAATGCGTTTTTCATACCACAGAAGTGGAGTTTCTCGGATGCATCCTGACACCTCAAGGAATCCGAATGGACTCGCGGAAAGTGGACGCCATTCTCAAATGGCCATCTCCTAGCTCTGTGAAGGGAGTGCAAAGCATGCTTGGCTTTGCCAATTTCTATCGAAGGTTCATCCCGGAATTTTCTCGAACTGTTCAACCCATCACAGCTCTCCTAAAGAAAAATAAACGCTTTGAATGGACTCTTGAGGCTGAACAAGCCTTTCAGGACCTGAAAACCAAATTCACCTCTGCACCTGTATTGAAGCACCCGCGCCCAGATCTCCCTTACATCGTGGAAACCGATGCATCCAGTTCGGCCATGGGAGCTGTCCTGTCGCAAAGAGACCCAGAAACTAACCAACTACACCCTGTAGCCTTTTGGTCCAGAAAATTCTCTCCACCTGAACTCAATTACGCAATTACGGACAAAGAACTACTGGCTATTAAATCAGCTTTCAAGGCTTGGCGTCACTATCTTCTCGGTGCAAGACACACCATCACCGTAATTACGGACCACAGAAATTTGCAGTATTTAAAGACGGCCAAAGCTCAATCTTCGCGACAACTCCGATGGGCTTTATTCTTTGCGGAATTTGATTTTGTAATTACCTATCGCCCTGGCTGCAAGAATGGTAAGGCAGATGCCTTATCCCGGATAGGCATGGAAGAACCCAATTCGAGTTTAGAACCTGTGCCAATCATACCGGAACAAAGAATTCTGGGCTTGACTTCATTGCAAACCATTGAGGACATCCAAGCTCAAGTAAAACAGCTTTTTGACTCTTCTGCCTTACTGGAATGGAGTCAAAAGGGTCCTCACTACACCGTTAAGGATGATTTACCCTACTTCCAAGAGCGGTTATTTCTGCCAAGTAAAGAATTGCAGGAACTTGTCATTACCCGTCATCATGAATCATTAATGGAAGGACACCCCGGTATCGCGAAAACAGAAGAAAAGATCAAACGCCACTTCTGGTGGCCTTCTTGGAGAAAAGACATAAAGTCATTTGTGTTGTCTTGCGGAATCTGTGCCCAAAATAAGAGTCAAAAGAAAAGGCCAGCCGGCCTACTTCAACCTTTGGACATTCCACCAGCACCTTGGCACACCTTGTCAATGGACTTTATAACTGACCTGCCTCCTTGTGGTGGTTACAACCCGATTCTCGTAATAGTGGATCTATTCTCCAAAATGGCCCATTTTATCCCTTTAAAAGGATTGCCGTCAGCTTCCACCTTGGCCAAGGAATTTATGGAAAATATAGTGCGGTTACATGGTTTCCCTTCCATATTAGTATCAGACCGTGGAAGTCAATTTATCTCCCACTTTTGGAAGAAATGTTGCCAACTAGCACAAATAGACGTGCGGTTATCCACCAGCCACCACCCCCAGACCGACGGACAAACCGAGAGAACCAATCAGACTCTCGAGCAATATCTGCGGTGCATGTTACACCAATCCGAGTTGAATTGGAAGGACATCCTTTGGATTGCAGAATATGCATACAACAATTCAGTGCATTCTGGAACCGGACAGACTCCTTTTTATACCCTGTATGGTCACCATCCTCGGACCTCTGACCTAGATCCACCTCTGACCCTGGAGATGCCTGCAGTAAATCTGTAATGGCTTGGCAGGCGAAGAACGGTGGTCTGGAGGGTTGCCCAGAGCAATGCCAGTGGTCAAGATTCATTCTAAACCTTCCAGCCATCACCTCTTTTTTTGCTTTGTCACCCCGAGTGGGACGGGTATGCCCAGACGTGGGTCCCGTGCCTGCTGGGCCTAGAGACCCAAGCTACTCCTCACTGATGAGCCCCAAAAAGGGTGAAACATGTTTGGTTCTGTAATGGCTTGGCAGGCGAAGAACGGTGGTCTGGAGGGTTGCCCAGAGCAATGCCAGTGGTTAAGATTCATTCTAAACCTTCCAGCCATCACCTCTTTTTTTGCTTTGTCACCCCGAGTGGGACGGGTATGCCCACACGTGGGTCCCGTGCCTGCTGGGCCTAGAGACCCAAGCTACTCCTCACTGATGAGCCCCAAAAAGGGTGAAACATGTTTGGGGATGCTTGTGGTCTCGTGCAGAAGGGATGTGACCTAGCAGTTCGGGCTGGACTTCCCCTTTTGGGGTGGGGCCAAGCCTGATTTGCATATGGTTTTTCCCCTTCTGTAATGGCTTGGCAGGCGAAGAACGGTGGTCTGGAGGGTTGCCCAGAGCAATGCCAGTGGTTAAGATTCATTCTAAACCTTCCAGCCATCACCTCTTTTTTTGCTTTGTCACCCCGAGTGGGACGGGTATGCCCAGACGTGGGTCCCGTGCCTGCTGGGCCTAGAGACCCAAGCTACTCCTCACTGATGAGCCCCAAAAAGGGTGAAACATGTTTGGGGATGCTTGTGGTCTCGTGCAGAAGGGATGTGACCTAGCAGTTCGGGCTGGACTTCCCCTTTTGGGGTGGGGCCAAGCCTGATTTGCATATGGTTTTTCCCCTTCTGTAATGGCTTGGCAGGCGAAGAACGGTGGTCTGGAGGGTTGCCCAGAGCAATGCCAGTGGTTAAGATTCATTCTAAACCTTCCAGCCATCACCTCTTTTTTTGCTTTGTCACCCCGAGTGGGACGGGTATGCCCAGACGTGGGTCCCGTGCCTGCTGGGCCTAGAGACCCAAGCTACTCCTCACTGATGAGCCCCAAAAAGGGTGAAACATGTTTGGGGATGCTTGTGGTCTCGTGCAGAAGGGATGTGACCTAGCAGTTCGGGCTGGACTTCCCCTTTTGGGGTGGGGCCAAGCCTGATTTGCATATGGTTTTTCCCCTTCTGTAATGGCTTGGCAGGCGAAGAACGGTGGTCTGGAGGGTTGCCCAGAGCAATGCCAGTGGTTAAGATTCATTCTAAACCTTCCAGCCATCACCTCTTTTTTTGCTTTGTCACCCCGAGTGGGACGGGTATGCCCAGACGTGGGTCCCGTGCCTGCTGGGCCTAGAGACCCAAGCTACTCCTCACTGATGAGCCCCAAAAAGGGTGAAACATGTTTGGGGATGCTTGTGGTCTCGTGCAGAAGGGATGTGACCTAGCAGTTCGGGCTGGACTTCCCCTTTTGGGGTGGGGCCAAGCCTGATTTGCATATGGTTTTTCCCCTTCTGTAATGGCTTGGCAGGCGAAGAACGGTGGTCTGGAGGGTTGCCCAGAGCAATGCCAGTGGTTAAGATTCATTCTAAACCTTCCAGCCATCACCTCTTTTTTTGCTTTGTCACCCCGAGTGGGACGGGTATGCCCAGACGTGGGTCCCGTGCCTGCTGGGCCTAGAGACCCAAGCTACTCCTCACTGATGAGCCCCAAAAAGGGTGAAACATGTTTGGGGATGCTTGTGGTCTCGTGCAGAAGGGATGTGACCTAGCAGTTCGGGCTGGACTTCCCCTTTTGGGGTGGGGCCAAGCCTGATTTGCATATGGTTTTTTCCCCTTCTGTAATGGCTTGGCAGGCGAAGAACGGTGGTCTGGAGGGTTGCCCAGAGCAATGCCAGTGGTTAAGATTCATTCTAAACCTTCCAGCCATCACCTCTTTTTTTGCTTTGTCACCCCGAGTGGGACGGGTATGCCCAGACGTGGGTCCCGTGCCTGCTGGGCCTAGAGACCCAAGCTACTCCTCACTGATGAGCCCCAAAAAGGGTGAAACATGTTTGGGGATGCTTGTGGTCTCGTGCAGAAGGGATGTGACCTAGCAGTTCGGGCTGGACTTCCCCTTTTGGGGTGGGGCCAAGCCTGATTTGCATATGGTTTTTCCCCTTCTGTAATGGCTTGGCAGGCGAAGAACGGTGGTCTGGAGGGTTGCCCAGAGCAATGCCAGTGGTTAAGATTCATTCTAAACCTTCCAGCCATCACCTCTTTTTTTGCTTTGTCACCCCGAGTGGGACGGGTATGCCCAGACGTGGGTCCCGTGCCTGCTGGGCCTAGAGACCCAAGCTACTCCTCACTGATGAGCCCCAAAAAGGGTGAAACATGTTTGGGGATGCTTGTGGTCTCGTGCAGAAGGGATGTGACCTAGCAGTTCGGGCTGGACTTCCCCTTTTGGGGTGGGGCCAAGCCTGATTTGCATATGGTTTTTCCCCTTCTGTAATGGCTTGGCAGGCGAAGAACGGTGGTCTGGAGGGTTGCCCAGAGCAATGCCAGTGGTTAAGATTCATTCTAAACCTTCCAGCCATCACCTCTTTTTTTGCTTTGTCACCCCGAGTGGGACGGGTATGCCCAGACGTGGGTCCCGTGCCTGCTGGGCCTAGAGACCCAAGCTACTCCTCACTGATGAGCCCCAAAAAGGGTGAAACATGTTTGGGGATGCTTGTGGTCTCGTGCAGAAGGGATGTGACCTAGCAGTTCGGGCTGGACTTCCCCTTTTGGGGTGGGGCCAAGCCTGATTTGCATATGGTTTTTCCCCTTCTGTAATGGCTTGGCAGGCGAAGAACGGTGGTCTGGAGGGTTGCCCAGAGCAATGCCAGTGGTTAAGATTCATTCTAAACCTTCCAGCCATCACCTCTTTTTTTGCTTTGTCACCCCGAGTGGGACGGGTATGCCCAGACGTGGGTCCCGTGCCTGCTGGGCCTAGAGACCCAAGCTACTCCTCACTGATGAGCCCCAAAAAGGGTGAAACATGTTTGGGGATGCTTGTGGTCTCGTGCAGAAGGGATGTGACCTAGCAGTTCGGGCTGGACTTCCCCTTTTGGGGTGGGGCCAAGCCTGATTTGCATATGGTTTTTCCCCTTCTGTAATGGCTTGGCAGGCGAAGAACGGTGGTCTGGAGGGTTGCCCAGAGCAATGCCAGTGGTTAAGATTCATTCTAAACCTTCCAGCCATCACCTCTTTTTTTGCTTTGTCACCCCGAGTGGGACGGGTATGCCCAGACGTGGGTCCCGTGCCTGCTGGGCCTAGAGACCCAAGCTACTCCTCACTGATGAGCCCCAAAAAGGGTGAAACATGTTTGGGGATGCTTGTGGTCTCGTGCAGAAGGGATGTGACCTAGCAGTTCGGGCTGGACTTCCCCTTTTGGGGTGGGGCCAAGCCTGATTTGCATATGGTTTTTCCCCTTCTGTAATGGCTTGGCAGGCGAAGAACGGTGGTCTGGAGGGTTGCCCAGAGCAATGCCAGTGGTTAAGATTCATTCTAAACCTTCCAGCCATCACCTCTTTTTTTGCAGTAAATCATCTACATTCCACAATAACCCAAGCCTTCAAAGAAGCTACAACCCACTTACAGCAAGCCAAGAAAAAGTATAAAGAAAATGCTGATTTGCACCGAAGTAAAACTCCTCCTTACCAAGTAGGAGATCAGGTATGGCTAGCAACTAAACATCTACCCCTCAAGGGTCAGCGAACTTTTAATCCCAGATTCATTGGGCCTTACCCCATCAAAGCTATTATCAACCCAGTGGCCTTTAAACTCGATTTACCATCCAACATGCGGATTCATCCCGTTTTTTACGCATCTCTTCTAAAACCAGTACAACCTGGAACCAGACTGTCTGAGCCCCCAGGCCCTGTCCAAATTGATGGAGAATTAGAATTCGAAGTGAAAGACATTTTAGATTCCAAGATAGTTAAGTCGAAACTCTTCTATCTTGTTGATTGGAAAGGATATGGACCTCAGGAAAGATCTTGGGAACCCAGTAACTATGTTCACGCACCACGATTAATTCAAAGATTCCATCGAAGATTCCCGCACAAACCAAAACCCCCGGAGGAAAAGACCTTGGGAGGGGCCTTGAGGGGGAGTACTGTCATGATGCCTACCTCTAAGGAGCCAGGCCGGGCCCAGCAACCCCAGAGGCAGACATCATTTTCCCCAGGGAAGTCTCAGCGGGCCCAAGTCGGGGCCCTTTGGACTCAGTCCTGGCGCCTTAGGCGCAAAGGCTCATAGCGGACCCCAGTCCTGGCGCCTTAGGCGCCAGGCTCATAGAAGAGGATATGTGTTTAAGTGCTTGGGTGCACACTTACCTGATGCAGACCTTGCTGCTTCATCCAGGCCCTCTTGAGGCCTGAATGGGACTACTTAACCTGTAGGACTACTTCACCACCCGGGTGTGGTCGGGGAAGGATACATACCTGATTGGTGGAAGGATACATACCAGGAACTTCTTCCAAGGCTATTTAAACCCCACCCGAACAGCCACACATGCTTCGCGTTGTTCTGCACCTAGCAGCTGGACGCTCACCGTGTCAGCTCCTGCATCCTGACTTCAGCCACGCCTGCCAGCACCCTGGAACACCTGCAAGGGGAGAAAGGAAGAGAATAGGAGAAGAAAAGCCCTTACCTGCTAAATCTGCATCCCGGAGTCATTTCTCCAACGGCCCTTAAAAGGAAGACATCATTTTAAAGGCATTTCGTTTCGATCGCTGCAGCGCTGCATTTTACTCACCTTTGCAAGGCGCTTCCATCTTCAGCAGCGATCTTCCGGATTCAGCTACGCCCCGGCGCCTAGAGGAAAAAAGACAAGAACAAAGGTGAGAGGGAGAAAAGGAATAAGGAAAGCTCAGTTTCCTTTTAAGTCTTACCTGTTGGATTATTCCCACTGCATTTCGGGTCCTGCCGCTTCCTGGCATCTCCGGACCCCGGCCCCTATGGGGAAAAAGACATAAGCATTAGCGCTTGCTGCAATTAGACAACGAACATTATTATTAAGCTTGAACTTTTGAACAGAACTTTTACAGCGCCTTACCTGAACAGTCAAGCTTACCTGAACTCCCATCAATCCTCAATCCAGTGAAGTAACTGGGTTTCAACGCGCCCCTGCATCAGAAGCAGGATGGAGAGCTCATCCTTCCAAACCCTAAGGTGAGGCTTCACGGGGAATCGTGGAGGAGGTATCGTGGAGGGTTGGAAGGGAGTGGGAGGCTTGAGCATTGTTCCACAGTTGGTAATACTCCCTTTTCACGCACAGGAGGGTATCCAACGAGCCAGGGAAGCCAGAATAGAGGGGCCCTTCCTGTCCATCTTCAGAGTTCTGCGCCTTCGACGCCGCGCCTCCGTGGGAACCAGGTGAGCGTTACAATTACCCACGGTGTGTGATGCTCATTTATCGACCTTGGAAGGATGAAAGGCTGAGTTTGGCTCTGCCGGGATTCGAATCGGCAGGTTCTTCACGGATGCCAAAGTGAGCGCTCTACTTGCTGTGCTACCATATTCTGAGGGGTTTTCCCTGCCTCTGCGAAACTAAAGGATGCCAATGTCAGATGTCCAAAACCGCAAGAGTTCCTCGTCCTGTGTCGAAATCCTAACTTGACCCTTAGATTCTAACAACTTATAATAATGTGAAAACGGGAATTAGTGTCTCGATGAGCTATGACTCTTTCCACAGCTCGAAGGTAAAGTTCCCAAAAAAATTTGAAAAGAAACAAATGATCAAGTTCCACAATCCTCAGGAGGGGGTTCCCTCCCCCAGAGTTTCTCAGCTTCTTAAGTAAATCACAGTTCTTTCCCTCAAAGATAGACAGTTCTGCAGTTCAGGGAGGTATGGTTCCCTTCCCCTGGATTTCACACACACTCGAGGGGCATCCCGTTGCTCCTTGAAAACAAGATTCTTGGCCAGGGGGTATTCTTGCCTTCCCCTGGATTTCACATACTCCAAAGAGTTTGTTTTCCCTCTTCTCAATTGGTACAGTTCTCTTATGAGTGGGTGCGGGTCCCAGACTCGCAATTACATTTGCCTGGTACATTCTCCTGCCAGGGCTTTCTAATGCATGTACTTGGGTGCTGGTCCAAGACTCGCCACACATTGCCTGGTATACTCGCCTGCCGGGACTTCTCATCTGTTTATCTGATTTATTCAGCCTTAGGATCTGCAGTCCTCTCACATAGCTGTTTCTGGACTTTATCAAGCCTCCTGCCCCCTTTCGTCTGCCTGTGTATTTTTGTCACTGGTCTGTGTCTTCAGGACAGCAGGGCACCTCTCTGACGCTTCTCTAGCTCTTGGGTACGTCTCCTTGTTGGTTTCCGGTGCGACTGGTTTCTGCATCCTTCTCAGAGTATCTCACCTTCTTGCTGTGTCTCTCCGAGGCTCCTGCAGCCCTTGGGTATTTTTCTCTGCGGCATGCTGCAAGGCTGGTTTTCACATCCTTCCTGGAGCGTCTTGTCCCGTCTGGGTTCCCCGGGCTTCCAGGTTCTGGCTAGTAAGTCTCCTTCCATCCCACTAGGGTTACCTCCCCCCATTTGGCCCTCCCTCAGGCAGCCACCCCCCAGGTTTGGGATCTGGTGCAGCTGCCAATCCCTGGCCATATGAAAAGAGGGTTTCCCTGGAGAGGGAGTGATGGCATCACTAGATTCACCACAGTGCCTTAAAACAAACTGGTGGCAGCAGATTGGTTTAACATTTCTGCATTCTTTTTAGTGTGCACATTCGCGTGTACCACATATAGCAACTGAACGTGGCCAGTGTCACAAGATGTTTGCTTTTTCTTTTGGTCATATTGTTGTTTCACCTTCTTCCTGCCTTGCCAGGTTAGGAAATCTCTTGTCATGCATTTGCCCGGGAAAGCTGCTGCTTTTGGGGGCTAGTGATGCCTTTGTGTGTATGTGGTCCAGGAAGGGCGTGGGTCTGTTGCTGGTCGTAATCTACATCTGTGGGGCCAGAGAGTATAGGTGTGGGACCTGAGTGAAACCAGTAGTTGTCCCGGACTGGCTAACTACTGCCTGTTTGAATACTTCCCATTGGTGGGCTTGTACTTGCTTCCAGCCTGGATTTTGAATAGGACTCCTCCTGCAGCCATTTCGTCAGATCAGCGTTGGAGCAAAGAATCCCTCTTAGAAGAACATCCTCTTGAAGAGCCTGCTTCTGGTCCGGTGAAGCCCTTTTGGACTACCTGATCTCTGAAGACCCTGAGTGGTGCTTCAGCCCTTGGATTTGTGGGACCAACTAGTCTCAATGCCGTGTTGAGGATCCAGCTGTCCAGAGCTTTCTGAAGTGTCACTGGACTACCCGGTTGACTGACCAACTCTCTCATGTGCTACCTCGCCAGAACCTCTCGTTCCGAGTTTGCAACCGGAACTCTGGTAGTCGCCAGCGCGTGCTGCAAGTCGCCAGCATCAGGGGATCCTGTACTAGAGAAGCCTCTATGATCACGACTGGAAGGACACCTGCATTGCCTGTGCGTGGAGACTGTCGTTGGAACTCTCCTGCACCTTGCCTGTGAAGTGCCCTGAAGAGGCTTGTGTTGGGAAAGATTCCTCTTTACTGCACCTTTCCTTCCATTTCTGTGGACCCCCAAACTTTTTGTTTTTGTATCTGACCCGTTCTTTTTACAATGTAGTGAAGCGTTAAGCTTCACTACACTGGCTTTTGCTTATCTGTTATGAGGAAACTGACATGTCCTTCAGGCTGTCAGTATTGGGAAACATTGTTTCCATTAGTCTAGTTACTTTGTTACTACTTTCTGTAACTTGTTATCACCTGTGGTAACTTTTTATCATTGTACAATGCATCTTACAATGCTGTACAATGGGGTACACTTTCTTTTTATTTTATTCATTTATTTTTTTATTGTTGTTTTTCAATACAAAAATGATCTTTACAACAATTAAAATTTTACTTTATCACGTTACTATTTCTTAAAACATTATACCATAAAAACCAGTTTCACAATACCAGATAAGCTCACATAACGGTTCTTTACGCAAAACCTTATTCACAGTTTAAATACTATGATAAACGTAACTTATACATACCTTATACTTATACATACCCACACATTATCATCTCCTCCATTTAAATATGCCATATACAAAAAAATTTAAATCGATGATTTCTCATCAGTATATAAATACTTGTAACATTTTCAAGCATATGAGTGCACTGCCACCTCATCAGCTGATATATTTAAAAGCTCATCAACCGATCGATCGAAGCGAAATTCCCTACACTTTAGGTTCTTTTCGATGACATATAACAATTGCACTAAATCTATAATCAAAGGCATTCTGTAGCCCCACATACATTGTATCCAAAGCATTTCACATTGATAAGATATTTCGTTGTAATATTTCGACAGGTTAGTTTGCCGTACTTTTGTAAAGAAGACACAATGTATAACAAGATGTTTCAGGGTTTCATTTTGACGATTTTTGCAAAATATGCAGCCTTCATCTTCTAAAGATACACAATTAGACCATTTCTCAGTACGCTCTGATGTTGGAAAGAGGTTGAATTTAAACCTCATATAAAGAGAGCAAAGCTTGTGACCAGGGCACAGACTCAAATATGGCAATATGGGTGACTATTTGTGTCGAAATCTTGCGTACTCTTTAAATAAGGCATAAGACCCAATTTTGTCTGAGTTCACTGCCCAATCATATTGTATTAATTTAACCTTTACAACTTGAGGACGTTTTATTAGATCTTCCCTTTCCATAGCTAATAATGCTAGCTTTTCATCACACTTTTTTCCTGCCTCAGCTACAGATGTTGGAACACCCTTTTTTAACATGTTTCCAAGATCTTCATAAAGGGAGTTTGACAATGGGTCTAACATTTTTGCATGGGAGGCAAGCTTACGCCACAGATATTTAGTAGCCAAGGACGTCAGTCCTAGTTCATGTATAATAAGCAAATTTGGGAGTGACATAGGCAAATGTAAAACTTTCTTCCATATTTTCCCTTGGATTCTATTTAGCATGGGACCAATTTCCAAGTAGCACAAGTCTAACCCATATATAATAATTGCCTCAACTTTGAGCTTGTAAAAATCAATCAAGGGAATCATAGAAAAGTTGCAAATTCTTGAGTAAATCAGTTTCATTTGTGCAATTAGTGGCATAACTTTGATTGAAATTTCTACTTGCCATTTATTGATTGAATCAGAGTTATTCAGATTATACCCCAGATAAATCATACCCAATGCCCGAGGGATCAACAGTCCCTTTATTTTCCATTCATATCTTACAATCTTTCGCTTGTTTGTAAACACCAAAATATGGGATTTTTTTGGGTTCAATTGGAGATTGCGATTTTCACAGAATTCTACAAGACATTCTAATTTGTTTTGTAGCCCAAAGGGCGTTGGGTCAAACATAATCAAGTCATCCGCAAATGCCAACCAATCCAAATTGAGGTCCCCTGATTTGATCGAAAATGCGTTACACGCAGACCAAATTGTGGCTATCTCAGATAAATACAAATTAAACAGTGTGGCTGCGAGATTACAGCCTTGCTTTACACCTACATAAGTTGGAATAGGTGTTAAAGATCCTTCCTTGTCAATCTTGATCCTGTAGTTTGTATCAGAATGTAACATTATGATCATTGCTATCAGGTGAGCTGGAATTAGATCTTTCATCCTTTGCCATAGTAATTGTCTGATTACAGAATCAAATGCCCCCGATATGTCGACTAGGGCCATATAGATCGGACCATGTCCTTTCTTCCTAGTCGATTTCAGTAAGTGGGCCAACAAAGTTGCATTCAACTGTGTGCCCATGCCTTTACGAAACCTGGTTTGAAATTGTGAAAGAATTTTATGTTTTATAATGAAAGCATTTAGATCTTTTAATATTAATGCAGCAAAGATCTTTGCAGAAATATCAATTAACGCTTTGGGTCTAAAATTATTGGGATCATTCAATGGACCCTTTTTATGTAGTGGGATTATAATCGCCATTAGCCACTTCTCGGGCACCTTCTTTGATTTAAATACGCATTCTAGCCTCCTTAATATAATTTTTGCCCATAAGATCGGGTCATCCTTTATGACACACGGTGGGATGCCATCCGGTCCAGCAGCTTTAGAGGGCTTTAGCTTCGCTATTGTTGAAATAATATCATTCAATTCCCAAGGACATTTAGAGGGAAGAAACGTAGCCAAGTCTAGAGTCAGTATCTCCTTAAATTTCGGTGGTAAGGCATACTTGGTCTTATAAATTGTGCTCCAGACTTCCCCACTTACTGCCGAGCATAAATCCGGCTTACCCTTTAAAAGAGGATCTTTCAATGTTGCCCAAATTTCCCTCGAGTTTTTCCCGATTAAGTTCCAAATCATTTTTTGATTGGTTTCGATGAATATACCAATTTTCAACTGTTTAACATCATTTCTATAACTTGTGGTGATTTTTTTTTTTCTGATTTACATAACCCACTGTGTCATTAGATACCTTTATCAATTTACGAATTTCTTGGTTTTTTTGTTTCTTCCTCAATGCAATTCCTGCGTTATAACTGCTCTTACAAGCAGGCTGTTTGACTATTGAGCGTTCCTTTACCAAAGTATCAAGATGACCACGTATCATGGCCTCATTCTTTCTTTCCCATGCGATGACCTCGCAACTGGTCGTCGTTTCGGTATTTATTTTTACAGTGTCTCTGTTAACCAGGTAATTTAACTGCCTATATAGGCGAGCATCCCACCTGATGGAGATAGCTTTCCGATCTGTCTCCAATAAAGACAATGCAGGCTTAGTTTCATACAACGGTAAGTTGCAATCTAAAAGACATTCCAGTATGCAGTGATCACCTAGATGTGGCTGTATGATGTTACAATTTGTTGTAACTCCTATTAGAGTGTCCGAAATTGCCAAATAATCTATAGTTGATCTTTTCGTGCCACGAGACCACGTATATACATGCTCGCTTTGTACAAAGGGTACAACATATAATTCCCATTCGTTCAAGAAGTTCCTCCATATTTGCCCCCTTTCAAATGCCAATATTTCATAGATATTTGTCGCTATATCAGCTTTTGCCGTTTTGGAATTAAGATTTGAATTAAAGTCGCCACCTATGATGATTTGTGCATTTGGAGCATCGATTGCAACTTGTAAAAATACAGAGTTCACTTTTTCAATAAACACATCTATTATTGTGGTCGCTGGGTTCCAATACAGTGCAATAATAATCAACTGAAAGAGCACTTGAGCATTCGATGACACTTCCACAACCAATATGCCTGAAACAGTAGAATTGCAACAACTTAGTATAGTATAAATGTCTCACAAGGATAGCAAGACCACCAGATGGACGGCCCTGTATACCTTTTATCGCACGTGAACAAAAGGCTACATATCCTTCCAAATAAATGTCTTGGGTTGCCATAGTTTCCTGCAGTATAATTATAGCTGGTAGCTGTGCATGTGAAATATTCTGAAACCATTGCTCCAGATTGTTGAAACCACAGCAATTCCAAGAATGTATAACCACTCTGTTGTTTTATTGTTTTTCTTTGGCTGGCATGTCACCTATTAGAGTTTTCATAAGAGGTTCCAGACATGCCGGGCTTGTAGCAATTTGTGCAACAGATTCAGATTGTATTCTGATTTTCTTATGTAGGGTTGCAAACTGGTTATCATGATCTTTGATGAGATTGTTATGTGATGCTGAGGGCTGATACTCTACAAAGAGTGTAGCATTTTCCAATGAGTTGTACGTGGATAACTCGTACCCAAGCAATTGAAAATCTTTTGAATGTTTCCATATTAGAGCAGCAATGATAGTGTTTTGGTATTTGCATAGCATTCGACCATTCAATACATACCGTAAGCGAATCCAATCAATGTCGTTAGATACTAGGTTACGCAAAGCTGGTATTTGATGGAATACTTTCATCAAAGATGCTCGATTTAAGTTGGGTTTATCTACTTTCGTTGGATCCAACGTCCAACCCATTACCAGTTTCATTTCGGGCCCCAATGTATTATAGTAAGACCATTTATCCGCACACTCACCATCAATGTATGCAGCGGGAGGTGTAGACTGCGATTTCTGAAGTGCATCAGGGCCTCCCTGCATAACTTGTGAGTAGATAGGGTTTTGTTCCTGAGAACTTGCAACTTCATTCACATCCTGACTTATTTGGTTCTGCACACCGCTAATTACTAAGGTGTTCACAGCAGAACGATTAGCACTGATGTCTGCTACATTCTGAGGTTTTTGGACTAAGGAAGTAATTTTTTTATCGATTTTTTTCAAAGAAACGCTGTAACTGCGTTTGTATGAGAATAGGTGACGAAATCACATTGTCATCGATTATATTTACATCATAGCTGTTTGATGGATCATCTGAGCCCTTTTCATTTGTATTCCCGCCTGAGCTTGAGGGAACAATGTTTATCGGCACAGTGTCATTTATACCCAATACAGCTTGACTTTCGATATTAAGTTGCATTATTTCTCCAGCATGGGGTCTGGCATGGATTCACATGCTCATGAATATTCCCCGTCGTCAGGCTGGGAATCCTCGGTAAAGAAAAAACCAGTATCAGTTTCGTTTCTGATCTGTCTTTCATAGTAATAACCAATCACTGATCTCTGCGTCATACTGACCACAGCCAATGACTGCCCTCTACCTAAGCCCCGCCTCTGGCAGCCATCTTCAGATTTTTACCGCACGTTCATGTGTTGGGATCCTCGTGCTATTGCTCTCGAGCGTTAGTGCTATTTTTTCACGTTTTTTTCTCAAAAACTTCGTTTTTTCGGTCAAAAGAGCCTCAAGCTCCACCGACTCTCCATCCGATCAACGGGGACCCGTGTCGGATTCGTCTGCGCCCCTCAAGGGTGAAGATTTCGTCGAGCTACGCTTTTGGAGGACTCCAGAAGCTTCCCAGGCCCGGACATGGCCCAGGAGAAGGGAAGCTCGACGCCCGGAAAGCTGTTCAGGATCTGCCCTGGATGCCAGCTGCAGAACGTCTTTAAGGAGGACGAACACTCCTTTTGTCTCTACTGCTTACATGAGGACAAGACGCACGTGGAGAAGGACTGTGCGTTTTGCGGCAATATGTCGGAGCAGACCATGAAGGACCGCCATCAACGTCTCGCCAACTGGCTGGAAGGGAAGAGCCCGTCAGGCGAGAAGAAGAGGAAGAAATCCGAGCGGTCTTCTAAGACCTTTGAGGACGCCCCGGCGACGGGGGTCCAACACAAGGCCAAGCACCGCGAGTCCGCTGGCACCGGGAGCGCCGAACGGTCGGGCTATACGTGCGCCAGGCAGGGCGCACCCTCCCCGGCACCATCAACCACGAGCCAACGCTCTGGGTCGGGTAAGAGGAAAGGCGAGCACCCGGCGAAGCTCCTGGAGAGGCCCCGGTCGAGCTCGAAGGCCCCATCGGAGGGGGAGCGAGGCAGTGTCCCCCCCCCTCAAGGATAAGGCGGTGAGCGCACCTAAGGTGGTGAAGGCCTTAATCCATCCGGCCAAGCCCTCTATCGATACTGTCGCGGCGGCCCTGGCTCAGCCTGTGGAGGCTACACCAGTGGTGGCGACCTCGGGGCTCAGAGTCTCCCTGCCACCTCGGAGGGAGTCCTCTTTTGTGCCCATCGATAGGACCCCCGTGAAATCCCCGGCGGGGAAGAAAAAGGGGGGGCAGGGCGTCGTCGTAGATTCGGCCTCAACCTCGGAGGAAGAGCTGATCGAGGTCTTAAGCCACGGCCTTGGCGTGGAAGAACACCGTCCCGTCGGGATGAGTCCCGACGCAGGTGACGACGACATCGTCGAGGGTGCCGACGGGGCCCTTGATCGCCCGTCGGATTCCCCTCTGCCAGCGCCGCAAGACAACTCGGCGGCCATTTTGTTGGCTATACAGTCCTTATGCTCAGAGATAAGGACGAGACTACCGTTGCCGACGGAGGAACCTCTCCCGTCGGGGGATCCTGAACCGGGACCTCCTGGTGTTCCCCCTCCCAAGAAAAGAAGGATTCACCCTCCACCTCCTTTTCAGCCGTCGCGCCCCGTCCAGCCCTCCTCCCCGTCCACCCGAGGGGATAATACGGGGACTGACACTGCAGCGACGGGTACGGACGACGAGGATCTACCGTCGTCACCTTCCACCAGGGCTTCTCCGCCCGACGAGATTGGATCGTTCCACTCCATGATCGCCAGGGCATCCGAGCTTTTCCAACTCTGCCCTGAGGAGAAGAAAAAGGAAGGATTCCTTTATCAACGGCGCGAGGCCAAGAGGAAGACGGTCCTCGCGGTGCCTCTACTGGACGACATTTGGGATGAGGGCCTCGCCCTCCTCAAGAACCCTTCCACGACGCCAGCTAGAAGAGACCGGTACGAGAAGAAGTACCGGGTCCCGGACGCGGCCCCCCTGTGCCTCCGGGCGCAGCCTACCCCGGACTCCGTCGTCTCCGCGGCGGCCAGGAAGAAAGCGGGGGGGGGGGGTGCGGCCTCCACATCGACTTCCCCACCGGACGGCGAGGGAAAGAAATTGGACGCTATGGGACGCAGGGTCATCTCGTCTGCAGCGACGACAATTAAAGCGGCCAACGCCTTGGCTATCGTGGCCCGCTACGACAGGGAGCTATGGTACAAACTGGCTCCCCTGCTGGACTTCCTACCGGACGACAAGAGGGCGGATGCCCTGGAGATCCTACAGGAAGGTGAGGTGGCGTCGGACCACGCCATCACTATTGCGACGGACATCGCCGACACTGGGTTCCGCCAGTTGGGCAACGGCGTGTGCCTTAGGCGGCGTGGATGGCTCAAGGCTACGGACTTCCGTCAAGACGTACAGACCAGAGTCCTGGACATGCCGTTCGATGGGAACAACCTGTTTGGGAAAACAGTGGACGATTCCCTTCAGGCCATTAAAGCGGACACTGAGACGGCCCGGGCCCTTGGGGTTCTGCAGCAACGACGGACGCCCTTTCGGAGCAGTGGAGGCAAGGGCACCTCCAAAGGTTCCGGCGGCGGTTTCTCCACCTACCGTCAAGCGGCCCGCTCGTCGTCTCAGGAGGCCTACAGAGGACGAGGCAAGTCTGGCGCACCCCGCCGTCGTCGCCAAGGAGGTCAAGGCGGCAAAGCCTCGTCGAAACAGGATTGAACCGGCCGTGGGGTCGGGCCCCCACCGAAGCACCCCGGTGGGAGGCCGGCTGGCGAGCTTCGTCAGCGTGTGGGAGTCCATCTCCACCGACCGTTGGGTGCTGGGCGCCTTAGCCCGGGGCCACGCGCTCGAGTTTCAAAGAAGGTGCCCGCGCGTCCCCCCCGTGGCCAGGAAAGAGCTTCACGTCCCTCAGCTTCTCCTGGAGGTAAAGGCGATGCTCAGGAAGGGCGCCATCGAACTCGTCCCAAAGAGGCTTCGGGGCTCCGGAGTTTACTCGAGATACTTCCTCGTGAAGAAGAAGACTGGAGGATGGCGCCCCATCCTAGACCTGCGACGTCTGAACAAGTTCATCAAGGCACAGAAGTTCCGGATGGTCACCCTCCAGCACGTCCTGGGGCAGCTGGAGGAAGGAGACTTCCTGTCGTCGTTGGATTTGGAGGATGCCTACTTCCATATTCCCATCCTAAAGGGGCACCGAAAATTCCTCAGGTTTGTGGTCCAAGGGCGTCACTACCAGTTCAAAGCCCTCCCCTTCGGACTACGGTCGGCACCCAGGTGGCGGCGCAGCTGCGCCGCGAGGGGATCCACGTCTACCCCTACCTGGACGACTGGCTCATCCGAGCCAAGACGAGGGAGCTCGCCGTGGAGCAAACGGCAAGGACCGTCCAACTTCTCACGGACCTGGGATTCTCCGTGAACTACGCCAAGTCCCACCTGGTATCCGCGCAAAACGCACTGTTTCTGCGAGCGAAGCTCGACACAGTGTCCCTTCTGGCCTCCCCGTCGGAGGAAAGGACCAAGTCCATCCTGGGCAAGGTACAGCGGATGTTGGTTTCCGACGCGGCCAAGGTGAGGTCCATCAAGTCCCTCCTCGGAATGATGTCTTCTTGCATCTACCTCATTCCCATGTGCAGGCTCCGGATGCGCCCGTTGCAGGAGTTCCTGGACGCGCGCTGGATCCAAACGACGGGCGGCTTCGAGGAGAGGATCACACTCGACGAGAGTTTCCGCCGAGCGGTCCGGTGGTGGGGCAACCGCGCGCATCTGACGGCGGGCATGGACTTCCAGACCCCAGACCACCAGGAGACAGTGACCACGGATGCCTCCATGGAAGGGTGGGGAGCGCACACCGAAAAACTGCACGCGAGAGGCCTTTGGCTCCCGACGGAGAAGTCCCTCCATATCAACGTCCTGGAGCTCCGTGCAGTGTTCTGGGCCATCAGGTCCTTCCTTCCGTCCCTCAAGGGCAAGGTGGTGAGGATCTTCACCGACAACACCACCACCATGTTTTACATCAGGAAACAGGGCGGAACCAGGTCCCCAGCGCTGTCCAAGGAGGCGCAGGACCTGTGGCATTGGGCCGTCGCCCAAAGGATGTTTCTGGTGCCGTTTCATCTGGCAGGGATAAAAAACACCATCGCCGACTCACTCAGCAGGGAGCTGCGCTCGTGCCACGAGTGGGAACTACGGCAGGATCTAGTGGATCGCCTCTTCCGATGGTGGGGCACACCCCAGATCGACCTGTTTGCGACGGCGACGAACTCCAAGTGCCGGAGGTTCGCCAGCAGGTTTCCCCAGGCGACGAGCATGGGCGATGCTTTCTCGTTCCCCTGGGAGGGCCTGTTCCTCTACGCGTTCCCTCCTTTGCCACTGCTAATCCGGCTCGTCAACCAGCTCAAGAGGTCACGGTGCAGGATGATCCTCGTCGCACCTGCGTGGCCGAGGCAGATATGGTTCCCGGACCTTCTGGACTTGTCAGCGTCCCCGCCAATCAAGCTGCCGGTGGACGCGGATCTATTCTCCAGGGAAGGAGGCGCCATCCTCCACCACGACCCGAAATCGCTGAACTTGCAGGCCTGGCTCCTGCAGCGCTAGAGTTTGGAGGATACGACATACCGGCCGACTGCAGAGAGGTTCTTGCAAAGGCCAGGGCGTCCTCGACTCTTAAATGCTACGGACACAAATGGAAGAGGTTCTCTGTCTGGTGCCACGCACAGAAGATTAACCCTCTACGGATTACGGCTCCCCAGGTACTGCCGTACCTGCTGACGCTGGCCAAAGCTGGACTGGCACACGCGTCAATCAAGATTCATCTTGCTGCGATCTCCCGATACACCAGAACCACGGGCCGGACGTCCTTGTGGTCTCATCGTCTGGTGAAAGAGTTCATGAAGGGACTGTTCAGATCGTTCCCGCCGGTGAAGGCTCCGGCCCCGGCGTGGGAGCTCAACGTGGTGCTGACCAAGCTCATGGGACCTCCGTTCGAGCCTCTGCACTCGGCTCCGTTGAAATCTCTGTCGTGGAAAACAGCGTTTCTTGTGGCCATCACCTCCGCACGACGAGTGGGAGAGATCCAGGCCCTTTCCTGCAAGGCCCCGTACTTGACTTTTCACGACACGAGGGTAGTGCTCAGGACGCACCCCTCCTTCATGCCCAAGGTACCGTCGGACTTCCATCTCAACGAACCCTTGGTGTTGCCTGTGTTCTTCCCGTCGCCTTCGTCGCCGGCTGAGAGGACTTTGCACTCGCTGGATGTGGCTAGAGCGCTGAAGTTCTACGTAGACCGCACAAAGTGTTTTCGGAAGACGTCACAACTCTTTGTGAAATTTGGACCTGTCAATCAGGGGAAGGCTCTCTCGAAGGCTTCCATTTCCAGATGGCTCTCCGGCTGTATCATGTACTGTCACCGGTTGGCAAACCGACCGCTGCCTGGCCGTCCGAGAGCCCATTCCACCAGAGCGATCGCAGCTACCACGGCGTTCCTATTTGGTGTGCCCCTGCTGGACATATGCAGGGCTGCTACGTGGAGGTCGACGCACACCTTCACGAAATTCTACTGCGTCGACCGGGATTCCAGGGAGGAGTCCAGGGTCGGCCAAGCAGTGCTGCGCAACCTGTTCGCGGGGCTTAGGTAGAGGGCAGTCATTGGCTGTGGTCAGTATGACGCAGAGATCAGTGATTGGTTATTACTACGAAAGACAGATCAGAAACGAAACTGATACTGGTTTTTTCTTTACCGAGGATTCCCAGCCTGACGACGGGGAATATTCATGAGCATGTGAATCCATGCCAGACCCATGCTGGAGAACAACAGTTACAGGTAAGTAACTTGTTCCATCTATGTTGTTGTCATCCTTAGAAGCGCACTTATTGTTATTTTTTGTTTGTTGCTTTTTTACTTGCTGTTTTTCTATTATCATAGACTTTTTGTTTTTTACTTTATTATTACCAGCCCTATCGGACCCTGCTAACGTCAAGGGATTTTGCAGGGAGGCATTTTTTTGTCTTTTCAATGCTTTTGCATGCATTTTTTTAGCTTTGCGAGACATAAAGAATGTGCTCTGGTTTCCGTTTTCTACCTCAGCCAAGTCGTCAATACATTCCTGTTCCCTCTCGCTAGGATCCGAATTTAGATCAATCAGATCTATAAGCACAGAGGGACTATCAGGAGCGTACCTGAAGGAGATAACTTTTGGGCTTCATTTGAGTTGAGTACTTCAGCCATCCTTTCTTCTGAAATTAGATTTGCGGCTAGCACTATCTTTTCTAGTATCAATATTCCTTCATGTTGTAATTTGGCTATCTCCTCATACGGTGGAGTCTGATTCAATATCACGGTCTTAGCCCCACTAGTTAAATTTGTTTCAATAGGAACATTTTTTTCTACATTCTCAGTTTGAGAAGCTACAGATTTTACATTGTGCAACTTTTCCTCTTTTATTCCAGTTACTATTGCTTCTAACTTTTCAGTATGATGACGTTTCTCACACAAGTGTTGCTCAGCCCAAAACGTGTGACATTTTTCTTGAGCCATCAAAAAGCCTTCAATCTTGCATATTCTTGAATTGATCTGACGTTGCTAGACTCAGAGCACCGATCGCCCCATGAGTAAATTCGTGCCCCTTATCCAGCAAGTTCAGGATTCTAGTCAAGACTGGAAGATTCTGTAATTCCTGGGGATTTAGATCCACCAGAGTGTCTTCTAGTGGATATAACGGAAATGATGAGGTAGGATGATGCAGTTTTTCAGAGCTTTGCTTCGATGGTATAGGGTCAATGCCCAAGACCGGTGAGTGAGGATCAGTTGTGTCAGATGGATTAAATTGGATTTCATGTGTAGGTGAGCTAGCGGAATGTTTTAAATCCCTAGCCCCCCACCCCTTTGCATTTTTCCTCGTTTCTTTTAGTTGGTTCAAATTTTCGGCTATCGCTGCATGAAAATGAACTTGCTCCCTGATGCCCCTTGACTCTGCAGCAGGTGTTGAGGGGCCATTTGATAAACGTGTTCTGCTGTGGAGTTCTGCTAGAACTACTGGGGCAACTAATGAGATATCGATAGTTGGGATATTGCAATCGTCGCCTACCGCTCCTAATATTGAGCTATCAGTAATGGGTACATTGTGTATCTGGTTTGATGGATAGATTATACTTTCCCTGTGAATTTGGGCCACAATGTCAACCCCATTTACAGTTTCTAGTATTTTGACTTTTTTAACCCAGGTGGTATAGGATCAATCCCATTTGTATCCGCTAAAGGTTTCAATTGCGAGCTAGCACTCAGGTTCTCGGTTATACCTTTTCCTTTTTTCCTAATTTGGTTAACCGTTTCATGAGTGGACTCTTCATCTGACATATTCCCCTCAGACAACATTGAGGGTGATCCATTTAGGCATCTCTTCCCATTTCGCAATTTTTTTACCATGATGCACGTAAGGGCACAACCAAACCCACGCAATCAACACAATACTTAAAATACTTAGAACCTAGAATACTTCTCAGTGTATACTGCGAGACCCCCTAAACACACTCCAGGGCACCCCGCGCCACGCACCGCAAACAGCAAACAGCACTTGTCCGGTTCTTGGTGCGCGACGCGGGTGCGCCAGACTGCTACGATTTGAATGCAGAGCAATGTGACTCGTCACAGAGGGCGTGGCCACCACAGTAGGAAGTGCCTTCAACACAAAAAGAAAGGCGGAGTTAAATGCCTGTGATTGTGAATTGACAGTCGTGTGCACAACTATAACGTATTGATTTACACACACGCCGGTTGAAAGGCACACAAGTTCTATTGAGGCAACACAATGCTGGCACAAAGCGGCGCTAGATAGGAACAGTCACCTTTCAGGTCAGGCACACTGGTGTAACCAGCCAAGACTTCCTCCTTGCAAAAGCCTGCTCGGTGCAGCAAAGTCCGCTAAGGAAGGGAGATGGCTGCAATAATCCAAAAGATGTAAAACGAAGGGCGCAGCGGCAGCAAACAGTACTTGTCTAGTTACTTTGTTACTACTTTCTGTAACTTGTTATCACTTGTGGTAACTTTTTATCATTGTACAATGCATCTTACAATGCTGTACAATGGGGTACACTTTCTGTTTTACCCTAGACTAACACTCAAAGGATTTTTGGTTACTCTAGGTGTGATAACTGGACAAGCTGGTGGGAGCAGTGACTTTTTAACATTTGTTGGTGCGTTTCGTTTTAGCCTTACTGCGTTTAACTGTGGCTAGTGGTCAAACATGGCCATGCCACAAGATCTTTTGTTTGTCCTTTGGCCATCTTGTCTTTTAGCCTTCTTCCTGGCCTGTGAGGACAGGAAAATCCTTATATGGACTTAAAGTGCACGGGAAAGCAGAGGCTTTTGGCGGGCTACTGGGTGGCTGTGTTTGCTGCCAGGAAGTGGGCTGGAACTGTCTTTTCCCAATCCACGTACTGGTGCCAGTGTGTCTGGGTGGAATGGATGAGTTTTGCTGCCAGTGGTCCTGATTGGACCACTACTGGGGTGTGTGTGTGGGGCAGATCTGTCATTAGCTAGTGGGGGCTGCTACCCTTAACTGGCTTTTTGGATAAGAGGAGGACTGCTGCACCCTCTCTAGAGAGATCCTGGAAGAAACTGAATGAGCAAAGATTCCTGTCCAGCTACAAGACTTGCGAGGAGACCCTGGAAGAAGGCTTGACGACCAACTTCTGCTGCTGCCCTGGTAGAGCCCTGTCCTGTGGAAGATCTCCAGCAGTCCTGTGAAGGAGCTGTGACCCTTAGTGTCGGGAACATCCATTCTCCACATCAGCTATGATTCTTAAAAAGAAGAGCCTTCGGAAGTGCCCCAGGACCACCCTGTGGCTGACGAGCTCTGAATTGGGGCTACCGCGTGGCAGACGTTGCCGTTCCGAGTTGAGGCCTGGAACTTGGGGGATCCTCCGCTTCTGCAACAAGACTTACATTTGCAAAATTTTGTGGTCTTAGGATCAAGGGTACCTGAGATAGGAGGGGTCTGCCCGTAGCAAGTGAATCCCTTTGCGTGGCCGTGCATCGGTGACTGTCGTCCTGCGAATGGCCCACCATCACATTTTGCTGCATTCTTCCACTGAGAGTCCTTGCATCAGCATTAGACACCGAATGGAGAGCTGCTCGAACCTGCAATCCCTGGGGATCAGGGGCTGAGGCTGACTGCGGGAAACGCAACCATGGACTTTTTTCAACTGACCTGCCAAGTCTCATGAAGAATCTTGAGTACGGGGGATATGTTATAGCGATACTTACCTGCCCCCCTAAATCCCCTTTAAAAGTTTGATAACGTGTATAAACCTTTCTAACACTTTAGCTTTGCTATTGCTTGTTCATACAAGCACTCATAAAGTTGGGAACACGTTTGTTAGCTAGTTTAACTCGTCCCCTGACACTTGGAACCGTTTGCTGGACCCCAGACACCCATACCTTAATTTTTTCCAGCTTCATAAACTGTGTGTAACTTTGCTCAGCTATTGGACACAAGGCCCCCATACATTTTAGGGATGGACTTCTGAAGTTAGGATTGATTCTCTGTGGACTTGTATTGCTAATACTAATCCTTGACTTTCTTTTCAGGGGTTTGAAATGTATTTTGCTCTACACCAGTAGGTGTATGTATGTTTCAAGGGGATTGGGTCCTCCGACGTATTCCATATCTCTGACAGTAATCACCACAGCTCTGCTGCTTCAGAAAATCTTTCTGCGTCCTGTGTCGATGACGTCGATAGGCCGTCCTCGAGAGCCTCCGTCGAGCCTACGTCACCGGATGTTATAAGTAGGACACACAACGCCCGTAGCCTCAGTTCCGTTTTTTCCGCGAACGTGTTCGCTTCGGAGATCTCGGCGCGCCTCGATTCTACTGAATCCTGTTCTTTCGGTTCTTTGAACCTGTTGCTTCATTGCTCTCGAATATGATGTCTTGGGCTTCTTCCACCCCGTGGTATAGGTTTAAGAAGTGTTGGGTATGCGGGTCCTAGATGTCCCTGACGGATACGCACAACACTTGCCTCTGGTGCCTCGGGGAGGACCATGATACGGACGACTGTGTCGACTGCCAATTGCTCACTTTGAAGGCCTTGCGGGACCGTAAGAAGCTGCTGTCGGTCGGTAAGGTGGCCAAGCCCCGGAAGACGCGCTCCACTGGTCTTTCGACGGACGATTCTGTTAGGGAGAATTCTCTCTTTAGGCTGAATTTCCTAACCTAGTGAGTCCCCCAGCAGCTTTGCTGGATTTCTGGAGTTTGTTTTTTTCTACTGCCAAGAGTGAGACTCTTTTTTTCTCCCACTCTTGGACATGATTTATGGTGTTCCTTTGACTGTTAATGTGTTTTATGGGTTGTGGGGTCCTTTACTCCATAGGGTCTCATGTGTTTTTACTATGTGTGTTACACAGCACCCTCCGTGCAGTGACACAGGGGTGTCATAGCGACACCCCACCATAGACTCCATACCCTGGGACTAACTACTGTCTCCCAGGGCATGTAAAGTCACCATTGGCTTTACTAGTCCCAAATTATTAACAGAAACCAGTACAAACCATCATATTGTGGACGTACTGGTCGGGGCAATTCGATTGCCCCGGGGTCTGTTAGTCGAGGGGGCACGTCTCCGTCCGCCCTGATCGAGTTTTGGCTGGTGGCAGTGGATACTACTTTTTTATATTCGACCGCGAATATATCTTATGGGATTTTCCCATTGTTGGAGGCTACCAACTTTAATTATTTAATTTTCATAGCCTCGAACATACCAACGGTTAATTTATTTAATATTAATTCGTCGGTTGGTATTTTTTGCCAGGACTCGATTCTAAAATGGCTTTTGTGTTCTCTTCTGTGACCCCAACCCAAGTGGACTCCTTTGTTCCACTTTTTGGCGGGCTTCTCCACAGAAGCCTCCAAAAGTGGTGCCACTCTGTCTGGGGACTGGAACTTCAGAAGTCGCCACAGGACCTGAGAATCCGACGAGGGAGAAGCTGAGCCGACCTACCACGACGACACCACCGGTGGAGCCCTGCGGAACCGACTCACCACTTCCCGATGACAGAGAAGATCTCCCGGCTGGAGAGGCTTCTTCCCCTGACTGGTGGGCACAACCAGTTTTACCTTCCTTCTTCGCACTCCAGACCGGTTGTGCCAAGCACCCCGGCAACCGGATAGCCACTTACCACTGGACCAGGACCACTCCTTTTACCTGAGAAACTCTGGACTCCTGCCTTCCTTCCCGACGAGATCCTCTCTTCCCCCGGACGAAGCACCGACTTGCATCCGCTGCCAGGAACAACAACCGTGTCCGCCAGGCCTCCCTTTCTAAAGATTGCTACAAGGTAATAATAACCCCTTAACCTTCTGGACTGGGCTGGCCGCCTTGACCCTCTAACTGGTCCCTTTCTTTGGTCCAACTCCTTTTTGAACCGTTACAAGACTTTTGTGCACTGCAACCGTGTGACCTTGGACACATTTCGTTTTGATCCTCTTAAAGCGGATCCGGCCTACTGACTCTGAATTCAGGGTGTTACTTTGCCTTCCTCTCTTGTTGTGTTCATGAAAAAGTGTTGCGATCTGTTTCAATTTATTCTCTGCTTTTCTCTCCCTTTTTAAAACAAATTATTAGAGTGCCATCTACGTTAAGCGCTCACCGCTGTCTGAAAATAAGTGGGGCTTTACTTAAGACTTGTCTAATATTCTTTTAAGGGAGTGTATATCTTTTAGTGACCGTGTTTTTGAATTGCTTACTATTAGTGCCTGTGTGTTTTTCTAGATGTGGTTTTAAATAAATATATCTCTTTTACACCAAGCCCTGGTCAGTGTTTACTTGTTCTATTGTGTTCTCTTGACCTATTGTGAATACCCTGTATACTGCCTAACTCTTCTTGAGGGAAGTCTGACTGCTCAGCCACAGCTACCAAGTGAATCTGTGTGGTACAGACTGCTACCAAGTGGGTTTACTGCCAAACACCTGTAGTCCTAAATCTTTTGCAGTGGTCCCAGAGGGAACTGCACTGGTTTCTGCCTAACAGATTCGAGGGGCAACTCTAAGCATCGTCGTCGTGAGTCGGGGGGTTCTCAGTCTGGTAGTCGGTCCCGCCATTCCTCTGCCTCTTCGAGGCACTCCAGGAAGTGCCGTCGCAGGTCGCCTTCCCTGTCCTCTTCCGAGGACTCCGTCCGTCGGTGGGTAGCTTGTCCCAATAAGCATTCCACTCCTGAGGAATGGGATTCGTTCCGAAAGGAGATGTTGGCGATTTTTCAATCGCAGGGCTCTGGTTTGGCCGCGCCTTCTGAGGTTCCTGCATTGGTTCCTGATGATATTGTTTCTGGTCACAGTCAAACTTGAGGACCTACGTCAGACACTGCATGACGCCAGTGGTCTTGACACCTCTCCGGAGGTGGAGTTTGGTAGGCCGGAGCCTGGCACACATGCCGAATCTTCATATTGGCGCCTCAATTCGAGGGTCACTGAATACCTGGGTTGGTCTGCCCCCCCCCTACTACCCTACCCACCCCCCTGGGGATTTTCAGCAGGATGACCTGACTGATATCCTCCAACTGATCCGGTGCAGCCATTAGATATGGCCTTGCAGAGAAGGGTGGCTGCGGCTTGGACTTCTCCGGAGAGTCTCCCGGCAGTGAGCAAGTCCTTGCTGTATAAATATCGGCCAGCCAGTGGCGACCCCTGCTACCTGACAACGCACCCTACTCCAGAGAGTTTGGTGGTGCAGGCGGCTACGGCCCCCGCAAAGCAGGCGTCGTATCTTACCATCCCTCCTGATAGGGACGACAAACGTTATGATGGCTGGGCGAAGAAGGTATTTTCTTCTGGGGGTATGGCGCTTCAGGCTGCCAACTCCGTTTGTGCCTTGTCTCGTTTCACGCACACTCTGTGGAACTGCATTACCTTAGCGGCTTATCATATCCCCGAAGGGGAGGAACGGGATGGTTTCCTTGCTATCGTGCAGGATGGAAAGGATGCCATGTGTGAATCTGTTCAGTTGGGTCTGGACATGGTTGATTGCGTCAGCCGGTCCATGGCGGCGAGCAACGTAATGCGCAGGTTTGCGTGGTTTCGGAAGTCGGGTTTTGCTCCGGATGTGCAAAGCCGGCTCCTCAACATGCCCTTTGATGGTGAACATCTTTTTGGCAGCAAGGCTGACGAGAGTCTTCAGAGGTTGCAGACCTCGAAAGCTGCAGCAAAGTCGTTGGGCGCTGCAGTCCGCCAACCTCTGCCTTTTCGTCCTAGGGGACAGCAATGGAGGGGAGGTTCCTTTCGTTATTACTCATCCTTTAGTAGAGTGAGAAGAGCTACAAGTCAAAGGGGCAACCGTAGGAGTGCCAGAGGTGCCAAGGCCGCGCAAGCAGTTGCCTCTTTGCCCTCAGGCACTACCGTAGCTGCTTCAGCTCAGCCATGAGGCCCATGCTTCGCCGGTTGGGGGAAGGCTGACGCAGCATCTTGTAGAGTGGCGTGCCATTACTTCAGGTGTGGGTTCTGGAGATCATAACCCACGGCTACTGTCTTCCTTTCCGGCAGAGGCCTCACGACAATCCACCAGGGAATCTCTTTGAAGAGTCCGGATCTGCTCCTTGCGCAGGAAATTCAATCCCTGCTGGAGAAAGGCGCCATAGAACTGGTGCCTGTAGCAAAGAGGAACAAGGGATAGTATTCCCCTTATTTTTTGATTTCGAAGAAAGACTGGGGATTGAGACCCATCATGGACTTGCGCAGTTTGAACAAGCTCCTTCGGAAGGACAAGTTCAAGATGGTTACTCTTTCTCAAGTCCTCCAGGCCCTTCAACTTCAGGACTGGTTGGTGTCTCTAGACCTCAAGGATGCTTATTTTCATGTGCCGATCCATCTCAAGCACAAGAAGTACCTGAGGTTCGCGGTTGGCGACTCACACTTTCAGTTTCGGGTCCTGCCGTTCGGATTGACCTCCGCCCGAGGGTCTTCACCAAGCTCATGGTGGTGGTGGCAGCGTATCTCAGGAAAGGGGGGGGGGATTCACTTCTACCCCTACCTGGACGATTGGCTGATCAGGGCACGCTCTCCCGAGCAAGTCCTGGATCATCTGTCCGTCACCTGCCACTCCCTTCACAAGCTGGGCTTCTCCCTCAACTTAAAGAAGTCCCACTTGACGCCAACTCAGAGGCTCCAGTACATCGGAGCAGTTCTGGACACGTCCCTGGGGCTGTTTTTTCCTCACCAGGTGAGGGCTCATCACATTCAGCAGGTGGTGCACAAGTTTCAACATGCCCATGGTATCCCTGCGTTCAAGTTCTTGAGATTGCTCGGCCTCATGGCATCCTGCATTCTTCTGGTGCCAGAGGCCAGGTTGCGGATGAGATCTTTGCAATGGGCACTCGAGCTCCAGTGGTCTCAGTCCTCCGGCAGGATGTCGGACCCCGTTCAGGTGCTGCCCTCGGTCGCCCAGGATCTTCTGTGGTGGCCCGTCGAAAACAATCTGATGAAGGGGGCTCAAAGGGCGAAGATCTCCAGGAGAATCTCCTGAGCCAACACCCACTCGTGAGAGATCACGCTCTGCCTGCTCAGAGCATCTGCCGTCTCGTTTTCGTCTCCGGCCAGATGAACTGCCGAGATTGAAATTTCCTGCTGGATTGCCCAGAACCAGAGCTGCATCGCCTCCTTGCACAGAGGAAGTGACCCTGCCCCCCCCTTTTTGTTGAGGTAGTGCATGGCCACTGTGTTGTCCGTCAGAATCAGGACATTCTTTCCTCGCACAGTCTGCAGAAAAGCCTTCAGGCCAAGCCTGACAGCCCTCAGCTCCAACAGATTGATATGGAGTCTGGACTCCGCCAGAGACCAACGACCGCTGACTGTCAGCTCGTTGGCATGAGCTCCCCATCCCGTGAGGGACGCGTCCGTCACGATCGTCACCTCCGACCAGTGCAGCAAAAACTGAGTCCCCTTCATCAGATTAGAAGAAGGTTAAAATATCACCTCAAGTTCCAGTGACTGACACACTCTGGACTTAAAAATCCTAAAACCTCAACACTTTGGAAAACATTTTGATCTCTGTTAACCGAAGATAATATAATAACGTTTTGAAGCATTCAAATACGTTTTAAAAGATACTCTGCTGATAAGCCCTCTGACTGTAAGAGGGTGAAACACGTGTAGAGAGTTTACATTGAAGACCTTAAGAATGTGTATATAAATAAAAACAGAGTAATTGCACTATTTTGGGTCTCACCTTGAAGTTGTATACATCATAATCAGTATGGCGCAAACAGGATAACACCAACTTTCAGAAACTATTCTTCCCTAACTCTAGCAGTTAAGATGGAGGTATAGACCTGTGCTGACAACTGATATGCGCTTAAAATCACAAACACAACAATTTGGATTCGCCCAAAATAAAAGTCCTTTGACTGCTTTACTCTGTGGGATGTGAGGAACTCATGTTGGCAACAGTAAAGACACAAGTGATCACAGTTCAAGGGTGTTTATTAAACTGTAAAATGGGTGAGAAAAACGTCCAATCTAAACCTAAATCTAAGATGGGAGCAAGCTACGACAATCAAATAATAAGAAAGCAGTCCTAGTGGTGTCTTGTAAAATAAAAAGGACCTATACTAAAAAACCTGATGCCAATCCTTACAACTAAGTTACCAAAAGTCGTGTTGGATAATGTTCTCAAGAAAAGAAGTGTTCACCAAATGATAAGTCAGGATGGTATGGCCGGGGTCTCCCTTCCCCACGTTATTTAGCACGGGACAAGGCAGGACCTTTGAGCACAGCACACACCTGGGCATCGCCAGCACGAGGTTACAGTTCTTTCAACGTTGCCAAGACCTTCTGGTGTCAAGTCTTTTCCCAGCAAAGTCTCTTGCTTTAGAAAGCTGGCTGTACCAAAAAATAAACAAAGTTCCTTCATTGTCCTTGCACCTTGGCGATTGCTCTTCGCCCCTTGGATCTCCCTCCGTCTGTTTCACTATGTCCTTTCACTTACAATGCGGGATTTACTTCTCTTAGCTTTTCCTTTGGCATCCCTCAGTCAAGTTCACATAGCCATTCTTGGCACAGTTCATTATTTGATCATTGTATTAGAAAGGCGGGGTTCCCTTCCCCTAGCTTTTCTTTCCTTTTTTCAAAGTTCGGGTCCCTGTCACTCTTCACACAGTTTTCCCTCAATGTGTCACTTTCGAGTGTACAAGGGTTTTTTTGCTCAACCTTCGTAGGACTACTTTGACAGTTCACACTAGCCTTTCCTAAGGCCTCTTGGCTTTCGGCCTTTCAACAAATACAAAAAAGGGATTCAGTCATAGTCCTTTGAATGAGCGTCCCCGGCGACACCTGACCACTCTGCTGAGTATTTTCTCAGGTTTCTTTAAAGTTCAAGTACACAAGTTTGTTGTTCAACACGGTTGCTGCCTGCATGCCCTGTTCATTTTTACTGTCTGTCTTCTCCGCACCAGTTTTGCTGAACTGTTGGAGTCTCTTTTCTCGGGAGTCAAGGCTGACCCCACGTTGGCAAGTGTGTCTCCCCGCTTTGATTATCAGCGCAAGAGGGCCCTGTGTGCCGTTGAGACCTATCACACCACACGCCAGCTGGACTTCAGTCATATGTTTTCCCTTTCGAAGGCTTTGTGGGTTTGAGGTGAAAAGGACCCGGGCCATTCCCTTCTCGTTGTCCCTCCAGGTCTCTGCCTTTCTCCTCCGTTTGAACTGCCGGTCTGGAATAACTGCTTCCTCGTGCGTTCGGCTTCGTTCGAAGAGTGCCTTCGTGCTTCCGCCTTTTTATCCCTGTGGGGAAGGGAAAGGGCCGTCGGGTGTGTTGGGACATGCCGGGTAAACGGCTCGGGTGTTAGTCCGCTGTCTGTCACAATGTAGGAAAGTGTTCATGTTGGAAAGGGGGGGGGGTAGAACTTCTGAATAGCCTACGTGGTAGGATGGGGAAAAAGTGTTATAGGGAAGGGGGGGTACCGTGTCTCACCCGTCGGTGTCCCACTTCCGCTCCTCAAGGACCCCCCCCATCCAGGTGACTCTCCCGCGCTTGTCCACCCCCAGGAACTGGATCCATAGGCCGTATCCTGGCCACCTGGATGACAGATCCCCAAGGACTAGCGGGTGAGACACCTTCAGGTTTCTCACAGTGCTCAATGTGGACCCCTTACAGGCTCACCACCTCTTGAGACTTTGCCTACACAAATTTGCCTTGCTACCTTCAACTATTTTGGCTACAGCTCCCAGTCACACTATAGGTTGGCCTTCTATACATCTGCCCACCAGGCCAGAGTATAGAAAATCAGTCCTAACAGCTTTCATTGGTGAATCTTGCATTTCTTCATCGCCAGGGGTTGCGTCTAGCGTCTGGACCTGGTGCGAAGAATCCCTGCACCTGCAGCTCCCGGCACCTCTCACTTGAACCGAAAGCAGTAAATCCAACCTCCTGCTCTACACGTTTACCTTGATTGGGTTTTGGCTACCCTCTTCAGATGTCTGTTCACTAACTAGGGTGGCCTTCTAAAATCTGTCCACCAGGCCAGATTCTAGAAATCCATCTTAACAAGGAACTGGATCTTACAGACAGTCAATGACTATCCAATCACGGATAGCCACTGGCCACATCTGCCCAGCATCCAACATTCGGGCACCAGGGATGTGGAATGGGACTAGACGTCCTAGACTCTTCCTCTAGCCACACCCAGTAAACAAGCCTTAGCCCTCGAAAGGCACATCTTTTCCACTGAAAGGGATTTCCATATAAGGCATTTCCTGACCTGAGAAGGCAGGCACTAGGCCAAAGGACAATATGGTCAAAGAACAAGAGAAAAACCATGTGGCAAATACAAAATGGCACACGTAAAATGTTTTTAAAAACAGTAAATATATCACTGCCGCCACCATCTTTTCTTTTCTTGTCTCGTCAAAGTAACCAAAAAGCTGTTGTATAAAAATTGAGGATACAAAGTAAACTGCACTTCACTGTAAGGTTGATGTGTGCAATTGTAACCACATAAGAATTCGTGAAGAGCGACCTTGTCTCTCAGTACTGATAGTTTTGGGAAATTATCAGTTTTCCCATAAGATTGAGGAAAAGGGGCAAGGGAGTGTAAGGATGCAAAAGGTGTCATGGTGGTTGGCAAACACTTTTATTGAATTAAAAAAACGAGCTATCCCCAACTTTTTGAGGGGGTTCCCTGCCTCAAACTAAAAATTAAAGGGTCTGTCAGAATGTCCATATATTTTTCAATTCAAACGGCTCTTATTTGACATTTGCAGTTGGAAAACAGACTAGGAGCATGAATATGGTCAAGTGGCAGAGTTAGTAGAGCGCTCTCTTTGACATCCGTGCAGAGCCTACTGACGCAGGTTCGAATCCCGGCAGGGCCAAACTCAGCCTTTCATCCTTCCGAGGTCGATAAATGAGCACCACACACTGTGGGTAATAATAAGCAGCGCTCAGATACATGAGGGTTCATAGCGCTATATAAATGTGAAATTATTATTATTATTGTTATTAATATTTAAAAAATCAAACATGTGCAAAACGTAGTTCATTAAAACCAATACATGAGTAATACATTTCGAAGGGGTTGTGTCCTCCGATTTATTCCTTATCTTGATAGATCATCTCCAGCTTGCTGGCCTCGGATTTATTTTTTCAGTAGATGGCGCTGCGCGTCGATGTCCCTCGAGCCGATGTCCCTCGACAGCCTCCGTATCGGCGCCGACATCATCATGCGCATAAATAGACTCGCGCAGCGTCAGTTGCTCAGTTCCGTTTTTCCGCGCTTCGTGGGCCTCGGAATCGCGTTGCTCAGTTCATTGGTCAGAATATATTCTTCATTATTCCTCGAGAATAAACCAACTCTTACTTGATGGCTTCCTTATCCGAACCAACGACTCCACGGTCCGGCTTCAAAAAATGTCGAGACTGTGGAAAGAAAATGTCGTTAGATCCTCACAGGATCTGTTTGTGGTGCCTGGGATCGGAGCACCAATGTTCGGAGTGCGAGGACTGCATGTCCATGACTGCAAAAGCCTTGAAGGAGCGTAAGGGGAAGCTTGAGAGAGGTAAGACAGTTAAAACTCCTACGAAAGTTTCCTCGGCAGAGTCGAGACATTAGTCTCTTCGCCGACACAGGAAACATTCTCAGTCTAGGTCTCGAAGCAGTTCCCACCACTCTTCGAGATCCAAGCATTCAAGTAAGAGACGTCGAAGATCCCCTTCCTCGTCTTCCGTTTCTCCGGAAAGAGTCACTTGCCCCACAAAACATAGCTCTCAGGCTGAGTGGGAGGAATTCTGTAAAAGGATGGTTAGCGTCTTCGAGAAAGCGGCCTCGACCCCCTCGAAGACAGCTGAGGGTGATACCCTGGGTGAAAGACCCGAAAAATCTAAACGCCGCGAGTCGTTGCACCTGGCGAAAAACTACTCGAGAGTGTCACAAACCCTCGAGAAAAGGCACTGTGCCATCGACGCCAGCGTCGAAGGTCCCTTCGATGCATAAATCTGCGTCATCGACGCCATTATCGAAGGGCTCATCGACGCATAGGTCAATCGAATCGACTCAGTGTTCGACGCCGAAAAAGAGCAAACCCACGGACGTCACTACCTCACAGCCAGTGGTCATACCCAGAGCCTCTAACATGACTTCGAGGTCATCGACAACCTCGAGTAGGATCCCGATCCTCTCGAGTTCTTCGATGCCACTTCCAATCTTCTCAACGCCTTTTTCTGTGTTTTCGAAGCCTTTAACGTCCGTGTCTATGACGTCGACGTTTTCCCAACCGATTATGACAAATTTAGCCCCTACTGCTCTGGAAATGGGATTTAAGCCATTTCCAAGGTCTGATCATTTCAGACCTTTGTCTTCAATCTATGAAGAAGGGGAGGATTCAGATCAAGAAAGACACTTTGGGTTGCAGAGATCTGCAACACCAGAACCAGAGGTATTTACCTCTGAGGAAAATAGGTTGACGGACCTTAGAGAATCCTTACATGAGGCAAGTGGGTTAGATACTTCCCCAGAAATAGAATTTGCCAAACCAGACCCAGGGGAACATGCTGAGACCCCTTACAGAATTTTAATGGCAAGAATTATAGAATTCATGGGTTGGTCTACACCTTCACCTGCATTCCAACAGGATGACCTTACAGACATCTTAGTCAAAGGCCCACAGGAGGATCCTGTGGTTCCATTTCACGCTGCATTACAAAGAAAAATATTGGCTAACTGGGAAACTCCTGAGGTTAGCTCGGCGGTTAACGAGAAGTTATCAACCAAATATAGGCTCTCTACTACTGACCCTGAATTTTTGTCTAAACATTCAACTCCAGAGAGTCTGGTTGTCCAAGCAGCAACTGCATCAGGCAGTAGATCGGCATACCCTACTGTTCCACAGGACAGGGATGACAAAAGATACGACTCTATGGCTAAGAAATTTTTTTTTTCTGCATGTAGTATGGCGTTGACTGCCTTCCAGAGGGAGAAGAAAGGGAAGCGTTTCCAAACATCATTAAGGATGGTAAAGACGCAATGTGAGATTCCCTTCAAACTGGCATTGATTCTGCTGACAGTATCAGTAGGGCCATGGCGGCAAGTACTACAATCCGCAGATTTGTGTGGTTGCGAAAGTCTGGGTTTGCTCCAGATGTACAAGCCAGACTTTTAAATGTGCCCTTTGACGGCTCTTCTTTGTTTGGTAAGAAGGCGGATGACAGCCTAGAAAAGTTAGACATCCAAAGCAGCAGCAAAATCCCTGGGTGCTGCAATCCGCCAAACGCCATATCGCCCCTCAGGAACCTCATGGAGAGGTAAGACCTTTTGCTTTTATTCCACATTCGGAAAAGGCAGAGGACAGTTGCTTCAAAGAGGTCAAAAAAGATTCACCCGAGGTGGACGGGCTAAAAATACAAAAGCCGCAGCAGCAGGTACCTCTTTACCCTCGGCACCTGCGTCAGCCGCCTCTAAATCACTCTGAGGACTCTCCTCACAAGACACCAGTAGGGGGCAGGCTAACTCACCATCTGACGGAATGGCAGGCTATTACGTCAGATGCTTGGGCATTGGAGACAGTTGCCCAAGGTTACTGCCTGCCTTTTCTACGCATTCCTCAGTCATCCACCGGGGAACAGCTCTCGGAAAGTTCCAGATCCGCTCCTCTTGGAGGAAATTGTAGACCTGCTGGAGAAAGGTGCGATAGAACCGGTACCGGTAGCGGAGAGGAACAAGGGCTGGTACTCTCCCCCCCCCCCCCCCTTTCCTAATACCGAAGGACAGAGGACTGAGACCTATCTTGGACTTACGAGAGACCTATCTTGGACTTACGAGAATTGAACAAGTTCCTCAGGAAGGACAAGTTCAAGATGGTAACTCTTTCTCAGATCCTTCAGGCCCTCCAGCTCCAGGACTGGCTGGTATCTCTGGACCTTCAGAATGCTTATTTCCATGTGCCAATCCATCTCAAACACAGGAAATACCTGAGGTTCGCAATTGGCGGCTCTCATTATCAATTTCGAGTTCTACCATTTGGGCTTACCCCCCCCCCCCCCCCCCGAGGGTCTTCACCAAGCTAATGTCGGTAGTGGCTGCAAGTCTAAGGAGGGAAGGGATTCACATCTACCCCTACCTATACGATTGGCTGATCAGAGCTGTATCTTCAGAACAAGCTCAGATCCAGCTAGATTATGTCTGCCACTTCCTTCGCAAACTGGGCTTCTCCCTCAATTTAAAGTCGTCGCAGATGATACCATCACAGAGACTCCAGTTCATTGGAGCGGTCCTGGACACTTCTCTGGGAAAAGCCTCGCCACCAGAGGTGTGGGCTCCAGATATTCTGCAGATGGTCACCAAGTTTCAAAATGCCCAACGTCTCCCAGTCTTCGACTTTTTGAGGTTGTTAGGCCTCATGGCATCCTGCATCTCCCTTGTGCCAGAGGCTCGCTTGAGAATGAGATCTCTTCAGTGGGCACTGAGAACTCAGTGGTCGCAATTCTCAGGGAGAATGACAGACCTCCTTCAGGTTCCGGACAAGGTGGCTCGTGACCTTCAGTGGTGGGCCTGCCAGGAGAACGTCTTGAAAGGAGAACTGTTTTGGCAACCATGGCCGGAGATGACAGTAGTCACAGATGCCTCACTCACGGGGTGGGGAACCCATACCAACGACTTGACCATCAACTGTCGTTGGTCTCCATCGCAGTCCAGACTACATATCAACCTGTTAGAGCTGAGAGCAATCGGACTAGTGCTGAAGGCTTTTCTGCCATCTGTACAGGGGAAAAATGTCCTGATAATGACGGACAACACAGTGGCCATGCACTACCTCAACAAAAGAGGAGGCGTAGGATCACTGCCTCTGTGCAGAGAGGCGATGCAGCTCTGGTTTTGGGCAATCCAAGAAGGAATCTCTCTATCGGCAGTTCACTTAGCCGGAGAGAAAAACTTGACGGCGGACGCTCTGAGCAGGCAGAGTACAGTCTCCGACGAGTGGGAACTAGCTCAGGAAGTCCTTCAACAGATCTTCACCCTTTGGGGAACCCCTCAAGTGGATCTGTTCGCCACCAGCATCAACACGGAGTGCAATCAGTTTTGCTCAAGGGAATTTCCCCCGAGAGGAGCTCTAGGGGAGGCGTTCATAGTGGACTGGGAGTTTCCACTTCTGTACGCGTTTCCTCCAGTCCCTGTCATTCCTCAAATGATCAGGAGGTTGAGAAGGTTCCAGAAAACCATGATCCTAATTGCTCCAGACTGGGCCAGGAGAACGTGGTACCCGGACCTTCTGGACATGTCCATCTGCCCTCCAATTCGTCTCCCACTCAAGGAGAATCTTCTCTCGCAGAAGGGAGGTCAGGTTCTCCATCCAGACATCAGAACCCTCAACCTTCACGCTTGGTATCTGAAAGGTTGAGATACAAGGATTGGGACCTCCCAGATGATGTCATGGAGGTGTTGCTTTCGGCAAGAAGGCCAGCAACAAAGACTTTATACCGCTGCCGTTGGAACAAATTTTGCAGCTGGTGTAGAGAAAAGAATTTTGACCCCTTTTTATGTGTTACACCAACGGTGTTATCTTTTCTACTCTATTTGGCAAATTCGGGCCTTCAGGTTGGCACTATCAAGGGCCATCTCGCAGCGCTATCGATCTCCAAGCGCACTGCAGAGGAACCATCGTATTTCAAGTTACCCTTAGTAATACAATTTCTGAAGCGATTAACCAAAGTCTATCCTCCAAGACCATTCCAAGTTCCCTTATGGGACATAAATTTAGTCTTAAATTTCCTGATGGGTACTCCTTTTGAACCACTCCACTCTTGTTCACTAAGGTTTCTCACCCTTAAAACTGTCTTATTAGTGGCATTGACATCTGCTAGGAGGGTGAGCGAATTACAGGCTCTATCTTGTAAACCCCCTCATACAATTTTTCATAAAGATAAAGTTGTCCTACAAGTGAAGCCTAATTTTCTCCCAAAGGTGGTTTCTGAATTCCACATCACTCAGAAGATTACCTTGCCTTCATTTTTCCCCCTCCCCATCCGGGGAAAGAGGAAGAAAGGCTCCATAGGCTGGACCCAAGGCGGGCTTTGAGCTTTTACATCAGCAGACTTGCTAGGATTAGGCAAGCAGACCAACTGTTTGTAGGATACTCGGGTCACAAGTTGGGACTACCCATAACAAAACAGACCATTTCCAGGTGGATTATTTTGGCCATTCTGGAATGTTACAAACTGGCAGGGAAAGAGCCTCCTCAAAATCTTAGGGCTCATTCAACCAGGGGTATCGCAGCCTCTTCGGCCCTCCAAAGAGGGTTACCGATTCGAGACATATTTGTGGCTGCCACATGGTCGTCTGCACATACCTTCACAAGATTTTACAACCTGGATTCCTCCTCTAGCCAAGAGACTAGATTTGGCAAAGCTGTGTTGCACTCTGTTCACTCTTGAAGGGAAACATGGCAATTTTACACCCACCTCCAGTTACACACCACTGCTATGGGAGTCTATCAAGATAAGGAATACGTCGGAGGACACAATCCCTTCGAAGAACAAGTTACTTCTTACCTGGTAACGTTCTTTCGATGGGATGTTCCTCCAACGTATTCCTTATCGCCCCTCCCATCCATCCCCTCAGTAAAACTTCCCTTGTGGTTACAGCTTACGCTCCTTCTGGTTCACTAACCAATTCATGTAAAACAACTGTTAACGTCAAAACGCAACTGAGCAACAGACGCTGTCGAGGGACATCGGCTCGAGGGAAATCGATGCGCAGCGCCCCCTACTGAAAAAAAAATTCAGAGGCCAGCAAGCTGGAGATGATCCATCAAGATAAGGAATACGTCGGAGGAACATCCCATCGAAAGAACGTTACCAGGTAAGAAGTAACTTGTTCTTCTCCAACATGGGGTCTAGCATGGATTCACATGCTCATGAATATTCCCTGTTGTGCTGTGAATCCTTGATAAAGAAACAATCAGTTTATTTCATTTCTGAACTGTC
Organism: Ambystoma mexicanum; assembly: GCF_040938575.1. NCBI lineage: Eukaryota > Metazoa > Chordata > Amphibia > Caudata > Ambystomatidae > Ambystoma > Ambystoma mexicanum. Next base: position 1,788,729 of record NC_090936.1, on the reverse strand, counting down.
TTCCTCCTAACAAACAATCACTGAGCTCTGGGTCATAGAGCCCCCAGCCAATGACTGCCTCTACCTAAGCCCATCCTCTGGCAGCCATCTTCAGATTTTTACTGCACGTTCAAGTGTTGGGAGTCCTCGTGCTTAGCTCTCGAGCTTTTACTGCGTTTTGTGCTTTTTCGAAGTGTTTTACTCCATTTTTTCGGTCAATCGAGCCTTCCGCTCCATTGATCCACCTTCCGATTAACAGGACCCATTTCTTCGGATTCTTCACGCCCCTGGAGGGCGAATTTCGTCGAGTTTACTTCGTGGAGGATTCCAGAACCACCTTCAAGGCCTACGCCACGTGTCTGCCCACCAGACATGTCAGATGAGGACTCTGTGCCACTTTTGAAGATTTGCCTCGGCTGCAGCTTGCGGAATGTGTTTTCAGAAGACTGACATTCCATGTGCCTTTACTGCCTGCACTCTGACCCGACGCATGTGGAGGATGACTGCGTCTTGTCAGGATATGGTGCCCCGCACGCTGAACGATCGGTGCCCCCGCATCCCTCCCCTCCCCGGAAGAAAGGTGAGCAGTCTTCTAAGACCTTTTGAGGGGGCCCCTCCCACGAGTGTCCAACAGAAGGTTAAGCACGGTGAGTCCACTGTCACCGGGAGTTCTGTTGCGACGGGCTCCTCGGCGGTCAGGGCGAGTATAGCGTCTCCGGCTGCTTCGATCACGTGCCAATGCCCAGGATCTTCGAAGAAGAGGAAGTCTGACCATCTGGGCAAACTGTTGCAGTAGACCCAGACAGGCCCTCTGGAGAAGGCCAGGGGGAGAGGGGCTCAGTGTTAGGGAGAATTCTCTGTTTGTTTAAGCTGAATTTCCTAACCTAGTGAGTCCCCCAGAAGCTTTGCTGGATTTTTGGGGTTTATTTTTTTCTCCTGCCAAGAGTGAGACTGTTACCTTCACTCTTGGGCATGATTTGGAGTGTGTTTCTTTGACTCTAGATGTTTTTAATGGGCTATGGGGTCTTTTACTCCATAGGGCTTCATGTGTTTTTGTGATGTGTTACACAGGACCCTCAGTGCAGTAGACTCCATACCCTGGGGCTGACTACTGTCTCCCAGGGCATGTAAAGTCACCATTGACTTTACTAGTCTTGAATTCTGAATCGAACCAGTACAAACCATCATATTGTGGACATACTGGCTGGGGCAATTCGATTGCCCTGGGGTCTGTTAGTCGAGGGGGCACGTCTCCGTCCCCCCTGATCGAGTTTTGGCTGGTGGCAGTGGATACTACTTTTTATATTCAACCGCGAATATTTCTCTATGGGATTTTCCCATTGTTTGAGGCTACCATCTTTATTTATTTAATTACGATAGCCTCGAACATACCGCCGGTTTATTTAATTATTAATTCTCCGGTTGGTATTTTTTGCCAAAACTCGGTTCTAAAATGGCGTTTGTGTTCTCTTCTGTGACTCCAACCCAAGTCGAGCCCTTTGTTCCACTTTTTTGGCGGGCTTCTCCACAGAACCCCTCAAAGTGGTGCCACTCTGTCTGGGGTACTTAGGAGGGGTGGAGGGGGATTTAGGCACCCTGGACTGAGTTGCCTAGGCAACTCAAGTCGCACTCCGTCCTGATTGGCCCAAGTGGTGAGCCGGCCGGCTCGCCACTTGGCATGTTTGAGTGACAGGCTGAGTGAATGGGGGTTTTCTGCATAAAAGCAGGGCTTTGGGGACTGGAACTTCAGAAGTCGCCACAGGACCTAAGAATCCGACGAGGGAGAAGCTGAGCCGACCTACCACGACACCACCGGTGGAGCCCTGCTGGACCCTCTCACCACTTTTCCCAACGACAGAGGAGATCTCCCGCCGGAGAGTCTTCTTCCTTTGACTGGTGGGGATAACCAGTTTCACAATCTTTTCGCCTTCCCGACGCATCTCGTGGCCGCCTTACCTGTGCCAAGCACCCCGGCAACCGGAATACCACGTTTTACCACGACCGCGAAATAAAGGGTAATACCTTTAACCGGAAAACTCTGCAGCTGGTTTCTTCCCTGGCAGTGCAACGACCTTCATCTTTCCTCCAAGTCGAGATCTTCTCTTCCCCTGGACGACGACGAGACTTGCACCCGCTGCCAGGAACAACTACCACCGCTGGAGGATTCTTCCCACTTAAGGTACCGTGTCCCGCCTGGCTTCCCTTGCCACCGACTGTACGGGGTAGATTTAGCCTCCGGCTTTCGAACCTGGGTTAGCCTGGGACACCCTGGCTAAACTTTTCTGAGCCTCTCTAAACTCTTCTCGAACTCTCTGCAAGACTTTCTAAGCCTAGTGTAACTGTGTGATCTTGGGCGCATTTGTGCTCTGCTCTCTCTAAGAGTGGGCCCAGCCTATGGACTTTGGCTCAAAAGTGACTTTTGCTCTTCTGCCTTGCTAATAGTGTTCCTAAATCTTAGAGTGGTGTACCTTTCCATATTCTGTCTTTTTCCCTCCCTTCTTCATAAACTTATTGGAGTGCCATCTATAGTTAAGCGCTCACCTCTGTATGGAAATAAGTGGTGTTAACTAAGACTTATCTGATAAGGAATAAGGGTTGTATATATTATAATAGTAACTGTGTTTAGAGTGTTTTACAGTAAGAGTGCTAGAGTGTTTCAAACAGTGTGTTTTTAAATAAATAATTATATACTTTGATACCAAAGCTCTGGTCAGTGTTTGCTTGTATTATTGTGCCTGAGTGCCTATTGTGTATACTTTGCATACTGCCTAACTCTTCTTGAGGGAAGTCTGACTGCTCAGCCACAGCTACCAGGTAAATCTGGGTGGTACCGACTGCTACCAAGTGGGTTTACTGCTAACACATGTAGTCCTAAATCTTTTGCAGTGTTCCCAAAGGGAACTGCACAGGTTTCTGCCTAACACTCAGACCCTCCCCCTAAGGCTGCATGCTCGACCAAGGCCGTGAAGGCCCAGGTACATCTGTTGAGGCCCAGCCTTGCATCGAAGGAGTGGTGGTGTCCCTCGCGAAGGCTGCCATGGCGGATCCGCAGGGCACGGCACCGAAGGCGAGAGTTTCCATGCCTGCCAGTAGGGCGTCCTCGTTTCAGCCCATCGAAAAGACGCTGGAGAAGATGCCAATCATTTCGCTAAAACCGTCCCTCTTGGTCACAGAGAAGGGGGGGAGTCACGGTAGCCCTTCACGGCACGGATATCTCCTCAGACGGGGAGTTTACCAACTTCCAGACCTGCCAGGAGGAACGATGCGTCGAGAACAGGCCCTTCGGCGAGGTTCCCTACGAGGGCAATGATGAAGGTGACGACGAGCAGACCGACGAGCAGCAGGGCGTGGAGGGCCTGGAGGACCAACCTAGGCCGCAACTGCCTTCTCCGTCGCTACAGCCACCTCCGCATCCTCCTGGAGATATCTTGGTGGACATTCTCACTGCCTTCTATAATCTATGCTTGGAGATCCAGAAGAGGATGCTTCTTGCACTGATGATCCCTCCGTGGCGCCGGTACCATCGGGGGAACCACAAGTTCACCCTCTGCCTCCTTGTCAACCCTAGCCTCCCTCTACTATCACCCCCACCACCCCGCGACAGATCCTGACATGGCGACGACAGGCACTGGCATGGACAATGACGGCGGATTGGGGGCTCTCCTGTCTCCACTGCCTAGATCTTCACTGCCCGACGAGATCGGCTCGTTTCACGCCATTATCTCCAGGGCCTCGGAGCTATTGCAGCTTGTCCCTGAGGAGAACAAGAAGAGGGTTTCCTATGTCCATGAGTGACAACCACCAGCGAGGGGTTGTTCCTCATGAAGAACCCTTCCACGGCTCTGGCGAAGAGGGAATGTTATGAGAAGTACAGGGTGCTTGACTCTTTGCCTAAGTGCTTGCGGTCCCAACAGTCTCCGGTTTCGGCAGCAGCCAAGAAGTCTTCGGGCTCCTCCTCTTCAGCGGCCTCCTCTCCCCCGGACAGTGAGGGGAATAAGTTGGATGCAATGGGGCAAAGAGTTATCACGTCGGTAGCGACTACCATCAAGGCTCCCGACGCTCTCGCCATTGTGGCGCATTACGACCGGGAGCTTTGGTTCAAGATCGCTCCCATCCTGGACTTCCTTTCCGACGACAAGAGGGCGGAAGCTTTGGAGATTCTACAGGAAGTCGAGGTGGCATCGGACCACGGCATCACAGTGGCCACGGTTATCGCTGATGCAGTGTTCCGCCAGATAGGCAACATCGTTCGCCTTCGTCGACGGGGCTGGCTGAGGGCCATCAATTTTCACCAGGATGTTCAGTCGAAGGTGTTGGACATGCCCTTCGACTGGGACAACTTGTTCGGGAAGACCGTTGATGAGTCTCTTCAAGCCTTCAAGGTAGAAATGGAGACGGCTCGTGCCTTGGGCGCGCTTGAGCAACGATGGCCATCCTTTTGAAGTTATGGCGGGAAATCCCAAGTTTCTTCCAAAGGATTCGGTGGAGGAGCTTCGTCCTACCGTCAGCCCTCCCGCTCTTTGGCCCCAGAGACCTACAGGGGACGTGCCAAATCTGGAGGACGACTTCGCTGTCGCCAAGGTCCCCAAGGCAGCCCTTCGACGTCAACACAGGATTGAACCGGCCGTGGTGTCGGGCCCCCACCCGTGCACCCCGGTGGGAGGCCGGCTGGCGAACTTCGTCAGCATGTGACAGACCATCTCCACCGACCGTTGGGTGCTGGATGCTCTCGCCCTTTGGACACCCTGGAATTTCAACTAAAGTGTCCTTGAATACCACCAGTGGCCTGGCAGAAAAACGTCCCTCAGCTGCTGCTGGAGGTGCGGGCCATGCTAAGAAAGGGCGCGATAGAGCTTGTCCCAAAGAGGCTCCGGGGCTCCAGAGTGTACTCTCGTTACTTCCTCATCAAAAAGACGACCGGCGGATGGAGGCCCATTCTAGACCTCCGTCATCTGAACAAGTACATCAGGTCCCAAAAGTTCCGGATGGTGACTCTTCAACACATTCTAGGACAGCTAGAAGAGAGGGATTTCCTGCCGTCGCTGGACTTGGAGGATGCTTACTTTCTCATCCCCATCCACAAGGGACACCGCAAGTTGCTTCGCTTCATGGTTCAAGGGCAACATTACCAGTTCAAGGCCCTTCCCTTCGGATTAAAGTTGGCGCCAAGGGTTTTCACCAAGTGCCTGGCGCCGGCACAGCTGCTTCTACCAGGGATCCACGTGTACCCTTATCTGGACGACTGGCTCCAAACTCAAATGACAATGCCGTCGACCATACGGCGAGGACCATACGGCTCCTGACTGATCTGGGGTTCTCAGTGAACTATGCAAAGTCCTGCTTGACTCCATCGCAGGATGCGCTGTTTCTGGGATTCTCACTCAACAGTGTCGTGCCTGGCGTCTCCATTGGAGGAGAGGATAGCGGCCGTCTTGGGCAAGGTACAACAGCTATTGGCCCTGAAGATCACAAGGCTGAGGTCCATCAAGTCTCTGCTTGGCATGCATATACCTCATTCGATTTTGCAGGCTGCGGATGCGTCCACTACAAGAGTTCCTCGACGCGTGTCTGGAAGCTTCGAGGACAAGACAAGTTTCCATTGAGCGATAAGGTGGTGGGGAGTTCGCGCACTTCTGTCCGGAGGTGTGGATTTCCAGACCCCACCTTACCAGGAGACTGTTACGACGGATGCCTCCCTGGAAGGATGGGGAGCTCACACAGGAAGTCTTCACTCAACAGGCCTGTGGCTGCCGGAGGAGAAGGGGTTGCACGTCAATGTGTTGGAGCTGCAGGCAGTGTTTCTGGCCCTCAAGGGCAAGGTGGTGCAGGTCGTCTTGGACAACACCACCACAGTGTTCTACATAAGGAAGCAGGGGGGCGCAGGTCCCCGGCACTCTCCAAAGAAGCGCAGGAACTGTGGCACGGGGCCGTCGCCCAGGGGATGTTCCTCATCCCATTTCACCTGGCAGGAGTGAAGAACACCATCTCCGACTCCCTCAGCAGGGAGCTACTTTCTTTTCACCAATGCGAGTGTCGGGACCAAGTGGATAGCCTGTTCCACAGATGGGGCAATCCCCAGATCGATCTATTTGCGACGGCGAAGAACACCAAGTGCCGGAGGTTCGCCGGCAGGTTTCCTTTGGTGGGGAGCATGGGGGACACATTCTCATTCCCCTGAGAGGGCCTGTTTCAGTATGCGTTCCCTCCTTTGCCGTTCTTAGATTAGTCAATCAACTCAGGCGGTCCCGGTGCAGGATGATCCTCGTCGCACCGGCGTGGCCGAGATAGATATGGTACCCAGACCTTCTTGACATGTCAGTGGCCCCTCCAGTCAAGCTTCCGGTGGTCGCAGATCTTCTCGCCAAGGAAGGAGGCACAATTGTGCACCACGACCCAGGATCGCTGAACCTGCAGGCCTGTCTCCTGCAGCGTCAGAATTCATTCAGGGCTATGATCTTCCAGCGGCCCGCAGGGAAGTGCTCGCCTAGGCCAGAGCATCGTCTACTCTTAAATGCTATGGACATAAAGGGAAGAGGTCCGCCGTCTGGTGCCGTGCACAGAAGATCGATCCTCTGAGTCACCGCTCTGCAGTTACTGCCGTATTTGCTGTTGTTGGCCAAGGCTGGACTGGCTCATGCCTACATCAAGGTTCATCTGGCGGCTATCTCCCACTATACCAGATCTCCGAGACGGTCATCGCTGTGGTTACACCGTCTGTTTAAGGAGTTTTTTAACGGACCGTTCTGTTTGTTCCCGCCGGTAAAGGCTCCAGCCCCGGTGTGGGAGCTCAATGTGGTGTTGACTAGGCTCATGGGTCCTCAGTTCGAGCCTATGCCTTCGGCGCCACTGAAGTTTCTGTTGTGGAAAACCAGTTTCCTTGTGCCATCACCTCCGCATGACGAGTGGGAGAGATCCAGGCCCTCTCTTGTAAACCACCTTACTTGACATTCCACGAGACGAAGGGTAGTGCTGCGGACGCACCCCTCTTTCATGCCCAATGTGCCGTTGGACTTTCATCTAAACAAGCTCTTGGTATTGCCTATATTTTTTCCGACGTCTTTGTCACCGGCTGAGAGGACTTTGCACTCGCTAGATATGGATAGAGCGCTGAAGTTCTATGTGGACAGCACGAAGAGTTTCCGGAAGACGTCACAGCTTTTCGTGAACTTTGGCCCTGTGAACCACGGGAAGGCCCTCTCCAAGGCTTCCATTTCCAGGAGGCTCTCCGGCTGCATCACCCATTGTCACTGGTTGGCAAACCGACCATTGCCTGGCCGTCCGAGAGCCCATTCGACCAGAGCGATTGCTGCAACTACGGCGCTCCTGTCTGGTGTGCCCCTGCTGGATATCTTCAGGGCGGCTACGTGGAGGTCGAGGCACACCTTCACGAGATTCTACTACGTTGACAGGGAGGTCTCCATGGTCGGCCAAGCAGTGCTGCGCAACCTGTTCGCTTGAAGGTGAGCCTGGTGAGGCGGTAAGAGATGCTTGATGTTAATGTTGAGCCTTGCCGCCTCCCATGGTTATGCATGTGTGTACTGCTATGTATTATTTGTTCATGAGCATGTGAACCAATGCCAGACCCCATGCTGGAGAACGAACAAATTACTTACCTGTAACTGTTGTTCTCCAGCATGGGTCTGGCATGGATTCACATGCGAACCCTCCCGCCTACACCTCTGCGGCTCTTCTCTTGGTCCTACTGCCACTTTACGTGCTACCAAATCTGAAGATGGCTGCCAGAAGAAGGGGCTTTGGTAGAGGGCAGTCGTTGGCTGGGGGCAGTGTGACCCAGAGCTCAGAGGAGAAAGACAGTTCAGAAATGAAACAAACTTCTTTACCGAGGATTCCCAGCCTGACGGGGAATATTCATGAGCATGTGAATCCATGCCAGACCCATGCTGGAGAACAGTTACAGCTAAATAACTTGTTCCATAAAACATTTAAGCCCACAAATCTATTCTAAAACCATATACTCGGTACAATCCTTAAACTCCATGAAGTGTTAAGTCTCATAGGATGCTGCCAAAATAAGATGGGACTTTGATGATATATCGCCAGATTTCCATTTTATATCCTTTTCACCCTTACACTCCAGGCCTGTGCTAGATAACTTCCTACACAGTAAACCACTTTCATTTCATCACAAGTTTTAATAAGCCTGTGCGCAAGGCTTATGCGTCGTATGCCATACGTATTGCATTTTGTTTTTAAAAACGTACAGGTTGCTACTCAGTAATCCTGGCAGAAAAAAAGGAAATGGAGTAGGGTTTCTCTAGCCTGACCACAGACTGGACATATGTCTGTTCGATCAGTGGACCCACTTTTTGTTTGGTGTACCAGGTTCAGTTGAGAGAATCTGAACCTAAGGTAGAGACTGCGTGCCAATGGGGGCCTGAAATGGTCATGATATTTTTCAAACCCCATTGAGAGTTTATGGGACAGATAAAGGGTACCTGAAGTAACATTCAGTCATTGATTAACTCACTCAATCATTCTGCAGGAGATGTTTTTTGCTTTTAGGTATATCACCCCGGGTAATTGCCTGAGCATTCTGCCAGAGATCTCCCAATTCCATTCTCTCCCGCAGAAGGGAGCAATATATATGTAACCCACAAATACACGTCTAAATACTCTGTTTCAGTAAATCAGTAGATACCCATTGGGGATGGCACACACACACACACTCCCTACACCCTGAGGTGACTTAAATAACTAGGACACTGTGAACATTAATATATCACTGGTACATTTAGAGCAATACTGAGATTGGTGTCAAAGAAAAGGGTTTGGGAATAAAAACAAAGGTTAACAAATATTCTGAAGCGGGCCAGTACTTTTAAACCCCGCAATGCAAAGTAAATTAATCCTTTCTTGGAGCAAAGGTAAAGCACAAAGTCAGAGGTAAGAAGTCTTTCAGGGAGCCAGGCCAGCCAATGTTAATTGAACAAAAGTCTAGGTGAGCTGAAGTACTTCTTGCAGGTAAGTAAAGGTCTTGCACAATGTTTTAGAAGTCTTTGTAGAAAAAATAGAATCACTGTAGGGCCACAAGCTGATAGGCTTGTGAGATGTAAAGCTGCAAGAAACTCTGCAAAGCAACCAAGACAAGTCTCAACTGAGAACTAGGAAGGTTACACGACAAGAGGTAAGTCCCTTTAGTTTTACAGTACCTTTTGTTAGAAGAAATTGGTTCCAGCTGGCTTCTGGTCCTGTGTATGTCTGCAGATCCTGTTGTTTCTGGGCCTCAGTCGTGAGAACAAGAGGGAGGATGTCTGGGGACTCCTGCATTACGAATTGAAGGTCGGCGGCAGCAATGGGCAAACTTCAGATCAGCCACACTTCGCCGTTTCAGCTCCTCGCGGCTCTCGCAAATGGCACCACTGCGGTTCTCAGATACCACTATGGACTTTCCTTTCATCTGGGGTATAGCACTCTGTTGAGGTGGCTCAGGCTTGGTCAGTCCTGCTTCCTGGGAGTCCAGAGGATCTTCCTGGTGCTCGGGTCCGACTTAGACACTCACTCGATTCTGGTGTTGCTCTCTCTCTGGAAATCATTTCCTGCAGCAGCAGTGGAAGTACAGCCAGCTCAGAGAGGATTTCCAGATGAACTTGTCTTGGGGTCGATTGGTCCCACCAACCCAAGGGGAGAAGTCGTCCTTTGCAGGTCTTCTCTAGTAGAGACAAATTTGGAGATTCAGCACAGCAGCAGGGCTTCACTGGGCACACTAACGGTCCAGGAGTTGCAGCAGGTGTCTCTTCCAAGTTCAAGATCAAACAGAGAGAGATTAAGGGACAACAACCACAAGCAAACCCTTAAACTAAAGGGATTAACCCTTGGGAAATTGAAACACAAAGCTTGTGGTTTGGCAATGCTACCTTGTCTAGGTGGATTCCATTTGCTTGCTATTTTCACTAATAGTGTTACAAAGAACATTTACGTGACAATCGAATTATCAAAAAATATACATATTTTATTTGTCAGATACAAAAAGTTAAGTACAAAAAGATAAAACTCACAATGTTGAAACACCTATGTGGTTTTCTACCACACAGTTTTTTTGAGGAAAACCTGTGCGTTATTGTCTTTGCATGTGTTGACCCTCTTAGAGCGGTAAGTATATTAGTAAAAATACTTAGCCGTTAAAGTGTTTTGTGCTGTGCTATTGGTTGCACTCGGCCATACCTCATTCCTCACAAATCACTCAAACTCATTCCATTCATTGTACCTTCATTCAATTTCAAAATTTCATTCCACACTCATAAAGTGCCCTCATAAAAAAGTGCCCGACATGTTTCTTTCCGTACAAGGTGTCTCATATTAAATACCGGGAAATTCTTCAGGGGCTTGTATGCGGGGTTAATTGGACATGCAACAAATTACAATAAAACTCATTACAAAAAACAAAGCTAAAGTTCAATTAAGAAAGATTCCTTTGTAACGTTCTTGTTGGAGTTGCAGTGTTATTCTGGCTCCATGGGGTATAATTCCCCTTATTGGTCCATTGACCCAGAAGGTAATCTCCACCATCAATGCGGAGGGTAGCGACTTGATCGTAAAGGCAGATTCTTTAAGCTGTGTGGTGTTCAACCGAAAAATCCTAGAAACCATCTCCCGGCATGTTCAAGAAGAGGTCCCTTGTCAATTAACGTTCCTTTATCTTAGATACTGTTTGCATGGCATCATTTTCTGTTGATTTGGGCTTCCTTCCCCATGTGCTCTTATGGAATTGTTTCTACCCTCACAGGGAACCATTGTGCGGTTATTTGTATTTTCTCCTTTCTCTTTTAGTGAGGCTGTCTCGGGAGCAGAGGTCAAATATCTTCCTGTACTATCGTTCCCCAGACATTTATTCCCGGGCTATTCTCACTGACCGAAAGGGTCTTGTTCGAATCGGTATCCGAGTTCTTCTCCTCAGAGGTATTCTTCCCTTCCTCTCCTTCCCCCAGAAGCTCACTGTCTCCCGAGCCCTGGTTCTCTCAAGGCTGGACTACTGTAACAGCCTCTATCTTAATCTGCCTGCCTCCACTCTCCGCCCTCTACAACTTATCCAGAACAGAACTGCGAGACTTGTCCTTGGCCTCAAGCCCAGGGACCGTATCTCTCCAGGACTGAAATCTCTTCACTGGCTCCCAGTGGCTGCGAGGATTAAGTTCAAAACCCTCTGCATTGTCCACAAGGCCTTCTGGGGCCTGGGGCCTAAATACCTTCAACTCTCTCTTCCTAAATATCTGCCTTCACGAGCCCTTCGCTCATCCGTCTCCAACTCCCTCATGGTCAGCCGCTTCTCGAAGCAACGAGCTGGGGGTAGATCTCTCTCCGCAGCAGGGGCCTCCCTCTGGAACAGCCTTCCTGCCTCCCTGAAACTTGAGGAGAACCATCTCCGGTTCCGGAAGCACCTCAAAACCTTCCTCTTCGCTTCTGCCTTCTCTCTCCCTCTCCCTTGCTAAACCTGCTAAACTCCCCACTGAAGTGGGGAGTTTAGCAGGTAAATAAATTTATTATTTATTATTTTATTACGCTACTTACCTTGTACTGCACTTTCCCACCTCCTCCCCCTGCACTTTCTCCTTTTTCCCCTTACCTCTGCACTTGCACGATCTGAATGACACCTGGCCTAGTAGGATCGTTTGTCTGTCTTCCCCTTGTTTCCCTCCCTCCCTGCCTCGTCGCGCCTTGAAACACTTGTGTATAGGCGCGTTACAAATACCATATCATATCATATCATATCACTTCTTTCAGAGCGAAGACTCCTCTGAAGCACTCCTACGCTGATCACTTCCGGGGCGACCTTAAAGTTCTTCTGATTCCTTAGTCCAGTGGGCGACTCTGCCTTCCAAGCAAAAAGCCTCTCCATTTTCTCCCATTCATTTGCAGCCTAGCTGTCAATCACACGGCAGGGTGGCTGTCCTCCAAGGACAGCTCTCCAGCCAATCACATTTGGGTGCATTCCTGTAACCAAGGAGACTATGCACAGGGAGTTTTGGGCACCTCCCTTGCTTCCTGCCCTGCCAGACTCGGACTTCACTAGTGAATCCCGCCAAAGACAAAACGAACAAAGGGACCAATACTGGTTTGGAGTGTTGAGTAAATCTCAAGAAGGACCTTTCCAACAAGAAATGGCGAAAAAAGAAGACTGGGTGCTTTTCTGCAGCTGCAATTGCAGCCCGTGGTAGAAACACACAATGGTAGGAAAAAGTAAACCACTGCCGCCAGTCATTAATTGTAGAAAGGGTAACCAAAAAAATGTTACATGAGAAACTAGACAAAGGGGATACTAAGCAACCCCTCCAGCACCATATTGTAAGATAGGATGTGCTGGATCTACAAAGTTACAAAAATGTAAGTAAAGTCAATTTCACTTCACTGCTCTTGGAAATGGTCGTTTAACCAAGAGAAGGTATCTAAACCTTTGGGTAAACTAAGAAATGTCCCTGTGCCACTGCACTGAAGGTGCTGTGTGTCACAATGTAAAGATGATGCCTATGGAGTTTGTCAGATCCAAAGTCAAAAAGAAACCTAGTCCAAATCACAGAAAAATACAGGAGAGTGGGGAAAAAAAGATCTTGCGCTCTCCAGGTTAGAAATTAAAAGTCCTAAAGTCCAGCAAAAGTGCTGGGGGTCTCTAAGGTAGAAGTGAATTGGCACTTTTCTGTCTATTCTCCCTAACACTCGTGTATTTCTGGGTAATTAGGTGGAGACGAAAAACCGCTCTAGGGTGCCTATCTTTGGCAAAAATCCAGCTTGCAAATGGTGAATCACCTTGCCCTCAGAGACCCACGTTTGCAAATGTACATATAGCTTTTACAAAGAAATTTCCCACTCCAAGTAGGGAAATTGGCCTGTAGTTAGCTGGGTCTTCCCTCCATCCCTTCTTGTAAATCGGGATAATTTTTTGCCAGGAGGGAGGGACCCTGTTCAATTTGAGGGTAGTATTGAAAAGGAGCCACAATATAGGCACCCATACCAGTAATTTGTCTTTGATTAGGTCAATGGGCATTAAGTCGGGGCCCGGAGTCTTCCCCCACTTCTGGGAAGATACGGCATTATATATCTCACATAGCTCTAATTGTATTGGTTCAATAATGTTCCCAAAAGCAAAAAAATGATGGGTGGAAGGTTTTGAATTCATCTGCGCCACAGGCATTGCTCTGGGCAACCTTCCACACCACCGTTTTTCAGCCATATGCAAATCAGTCAGGTACTGCCACCAATGGGTGCAGCCCTGCCCGAATTTCTAGGCCAGGTCCCCTATGCACGGAAACACAAGCAACCCCAGACATGTTTCGGCCTTGTTGGGCCTCCTCAGTCAGGTGCAGCTTGCTTCCCTATGGCGCAGCGAGCAAGGGACCCACGTATGGACGTACCCTCTCACATAGGGAGACAAACTGAAACCAAAAAAGTGATTGGTGGAAGGTTTTGAATTAATCTGAACCACTGGCATTGCTCTAGGCAACCTTCCACACCACAGTTTTTTAGCCCATCTGCGCCATAGCAAAAGGGGTCCAGCCATATGCAAATCAGTCAGGTACTGCCACCAATGTTCCCACCATCCTGAGTTTATTGGACGAGGGTAACCTGTTTGTGTGGCAATCTCTCATTCCATAGAGCTCTTGAAAATGTTTTTTTCTAGGAACTGGGGGTTATCGCTGTGATCACTCCAATTTGGTGCCCTGGTGAATTCCCACTCACTATCCTCTAAAATGTGCCGGAATCTCCATATTGGGAGGCTTCCTGCATTTTGTCCCATTCTTCCCGTAGATGGGCCTCTTTTTTTTTTACTTTGACCAGTTTTTTTATAATATGCCCTATGAGCTCTCAGCTCAGTTTTGTCTGGGCATTGGTGTTTTCTTTTTTGACAGTTCATCGGATTTCGCTATTTTACAGCCCTGATCAAACCATGCATGGGAGTTGATTGCACATTTTCTTATTCTTTTACTTGGTTTGGTGATGTGGGGTTGGATAATCTGGCAATTCTATTATAAATTGAAAAAACTCCAACTCCCCAGGTGCCCTCAATGAAAGGTGTTCTGACTGGGGCATGATGGCATCATAGATATATGGTTTTACAGAATCCAGGTCAAGATCTGCCCGTTTTATGCACTGTTTGGATTGGCCCTGGATATGAAGAACCTGGCTTGGGGTACTCTAGTAATCTTTCTCGTGGCCTCCCATATTAGATAGTTTCAGGGAGCCCGTTTTATGATCGCTCCCATACATGCCCAAGACTTCGAAGACTTTTATTCTGCCCCACAATCTCATTGATAATATGATAGTCAATGTAGGAGGTACCATTAGGGCCATCAAAGGTTGGTTTTGGCGTCTGGTCTTCTTTAAAGCAGCCATTACATGCCCTAGGCCTAAAAGCATAGTGGCATGACCAAGAGCCATCGGGTGAGCTCTAACTCATCCAGGTCATCCCAGGCCCCCTTGAGATCTGCGAGGGGTTCTGTTTGGAGGTTTAATTCGCCCACAAGTATTATCTGGTGCTCCAGTTTGTCCTGGAACAATCTTGACTCCAATAGGTCCAACATTAATTCAGTAGCCTTAGCAGAGTCCTTATTGATGGCTTGGTTGAACACATTACAGATAGATATTGGTGGGATGCCAGAAGAGCTCAATACCAAATACTGTACATCACGAGAACCAGATTCTATATTGGTGATTTGGTAATCGAGACTGTGCTAATCCGTAGGGCAAGACTGCCAGAGGGCCTATCTTTTGGGTACCAGCTATAAAAGGACCCAAAGACATCATAACCCTAGAATGTGGTTGATCCCAGGTTTCCTGGAATGTCATGACCTTCACCCAAAACCCCCTCTGGCAAACCCATTGGCCAGTTGGAGTCAGGACTCGGGCCTCTAGAGCCTGGCATCCTCTTCAAAAGCCCTCATGGGGCCAGTCCTGGCGCCTACGGCGCCAGGCTCATACACCATGAAAAAACAATGTGCTTGGGAACTACTTTATTGTATTGTCAGCCAACATGGAGGCATCCACATAGCTTGGTTCCCAAGAACCAAGCTATGCGGTCTATTGTTTTGGGTGTGGTAGCCTAGGGACTACTTTTCCTGGACTATTTTGTTGGGGCTTTTTAAACCACACCGAGCAAGACAACACGCTTCGTGTTACTTTGCAGCTTGCAACGTGACGCTCACCGTGTCCAGCTATTCGCGAGAACCTCGGAGAAGCAGAACCTGCAAGGAGACAAAACGAACATCATTAGCAGCAGCATCTTACCTGCAGTCTTCATCTTTAAACACTTGCAGCTACTGAGAACAGCTTCCTCGAATCTGCACGCCTCCCGGACAGAACGACCTGAAAGAGGAAGATAGAGGCAACATTAAAGAAAGCAGTAGAGACATTTACAAATTACGAACTGCTCAAAAAGGCTTACCTGGCTGGTCGCCTCTCGGCTGGCACCACTCCGGACATTCCACTCGCGCTGAAGAACACTGTGACCTACAAGGAAGGAAAACACAGGAAGACTTCGCAGCGCTACGCATAGCGCTTGCTTACCGCATCATAGCGCTCTTAATGCGCCAACATTTACCAGCGGGGCTCAACCAAGCCAGTTCGCCGCGCTGAAGCTCTGCATACCTGAGGGAGAAAAAAGACATTTTAAACAAAGAAAGGCATGCAGGATAGCAACAAAACTAAAGAATAGCAATAGGACCTACCTGAACAATATCAAACGGGCCGGCGTCAGTGAAGTAACTGGACCGCACTCGCCCATGAAAGACAACACGCCCCTGCAAAGAAGGCAGGACGGAGAGAGCACGCCCAATTCTACTATAAGGTGAGTAGAGGGCGCCAGAGGGACTGAAATCATACGGGGTGGAGGGAGGATACTTACCCCAGTCGGTCAGTCTTGAACACAGTCCTCCCGTATTTTCAGGCAGAACCTTCTCCGCAGACCACATCAGAACAAGTTGAGAAGCATACCACCGAGTAACCCGGCTGGGTGGCGTCCCTGTGGATTTCAGGTGAGCCTAACATGGAAGCGGATATGTCCCCAAACAACATCAGTCGGTGTCTATCAGTTGTTTCCTGAGACCAGCTATGTTCCAGGAGATCAAATTAATTTCTCTCTTAATGGCCTGATCCATTTGTGCGGGGACTGCTTCGAGGTCCATACTGGCTCCACTGTGGAGCATATTCATCCTCCTTATATTCGTGAAGTTCATTCGGGTGGGTGGACAGGTAATGGACGGGTGGTTAGTATATCAATCACTGTCCATCTGGCTATCAATCCAATTGCCTAATTGATATTCTTGAACCCATGGGTGGATATGTTCTGGCTTCTATGGATAAAAGACGATTCACCAGCCATTTGTTTTTAGGAAGACCACAATCTTGTCATCGCCATTATTGGGGGATCATTGCCTAACGCACTTCATTATGTAACTTCGTATGACTGTTTTGCAGCTTTTCGTTGATCTAAAATAATGGTTCACCTTGTTTTTTTTTTTTTTTGGGAACAAATGTATTGATTTCTTAAACAAGTAATAAAAAATTCAAAACTGTGATACACAATACATTATCAAATAACACTACAAACATCAATTCAAAAACTTTAACCCCCCCAATAGCTAAGTAAAAACACCTCCTACCCCCACAATCTATCCAAAAACTAGGACTATAAATACTGTAAATTAATTTAACAAAGAAACGATTTTCACATCTGAATTACATTAAGTAATGAAAAATGCACTTATCTGTCTTGCAGCCCGTAAAACAAACTCCCTCTAACACGGGTTTACTTCCAAAAATGACCCCCAAATCTTCTGAAAACTGAAGCCTTCTTTTGCACCATATAATTGACTTGTTCAATATTACAAACCATGTACATTTCCTCTAAACAGTTGCGCCAATTCAAAAAGTCAGATGTTTTCCAAGCCTTTAATATTAATTTCTTTGCTACTGCTGCTCCTTGCAAAATCCAGGTGATTAGACTTTTGTTCAAGTCTTCCAGGAGAACGGATTCACCCAAGATGAGTGGCAAAGTCATATTCCAGTTCCTTACCTATGGTGGTATTCACCTTCACGATCCCGCTCCAGAAATTCTTCAATTTAATAGTGTCCAACGACATGTGTTCCAACGTTCCCTGTCCTTGAGCACACCTCCAGCAAGCATCTGAGTCTAGGAGACGATGCTTAAAAAGGCGGACCAGAGTCCAGAATGATTGGTTAAGTATATCTTCACTTGACGGTCCTTATCACCAGTGTTCACAGATACTTTATTAATGTTGGCGCACACATTCACCATCTCTGGGGGCTCATTTCCTCTTTCTAAATATTTGACCAAGCTAACAGAAGTCCATGGTCTGGCTCTGAGAAATCACTTAACATATTGTACATCATGGATGCTATATGATCTTTCCCATTGAGATTCTTAATACTGGATAACAATTAAGAATCCCCCGTAGATGGCAAACACACCGCCTTTCTCAGTTTCCTGTAGTCACCATACAAATTATCTGCAAGATTGAATTCCATCTTTAGTTCCCTGAATGTTTTCCAGTTTTGGCCCTTAAACAAGTCTCCAACTTTCTTAATTCCTGCTAAAAACCAGTCTCTCCAAAATATCACATTTTTTCCCACTTTTATTTTGGGATTCAACCATATTGAAGAATCTGCACTCTTACCAGGTTCCACTCCAGCCGCGATCTCCTATTTCGTCCAAGGTGATCTAAAAAAATCTGTCAAAGCCAAGCTAGATGTACTCCTGTAATTGGTGTTCGAAGGAATGGCCCACGCATGCAACGGCCCTGCCCTTTCCGCTTCTGCACGAGCCCAGTCATCCTCGGATGTAAAACATTGAATGATGTACCTCAAAGTGAACGCCTGATGGTATCTTTCAAAATTTGTAATGTTTGAGGCGCCTTTCTATTTTTTTGAGCTGCAGTTTCCATAGTTTAAATCTTGGAGATTTCCCATTCCAAATAAAGGACTGTAACATACAATCTGTCTGTACACCAGTCTGATTTCCGTACCTGCAGCGGGGCCATACCTAAAAAGTAAGTAATGTTTGGTGCCAAAGTCATTTTTATTGCATTAACCCTGCCCCCTAAAGAGAGCTGAAGCGAAGTCCAACGATCAATTTCCTGCTTCATCTTCTGTATGCATTGGCACGTGTTGACTTTCATGAGTTCACTCATATCCTTAGTCATCCAAATCCCTAAGTACTTCAAATTATTTGCACACCATCGAAATCCAAAACTTTTCACCACATCACAATTGGTACTATTTGTACATGGTAGAACCTCGGATTTCTGCCAATTGATCTTATAGTTCGAAATTGCGCCAAAGTCATTCGAAACCCTCATTAGTTCTGCAATTGAGTTTGATAGATCTTGCACCACCACCAATAAATCATCTTCTTACAACCAGAGCTTCTGGCTGTTTCCATCATAGTTTCAAGGGTTCTATTGAGATCACAAACAACAACGGGTAAGTGGACATCCTTGACGAGTCCCCTGCTGTAATACAAATTCTTCTGACAGCCGGCCGTTGTATGGTTCACCTTTTTAATGAGCGTTTCTTGTGATTCCTCAGACCCAGCTGTTTTCCTCACGTTGTGCAGGGTAATTGATGGGTATATCAGGTGGCGCCATGTGACATTGATGGGTAAATGAGTGGTTCCCCACCCTTATCACTGTACTTCCCGCACCCCAAACTTAAGTCACATTGGAATGGTGTTGGGTTCTGTGATCCTGAGGTGTGCGTTTCTGGGGCGGTGTGTTGCCCAACCCAGGGCCATGGTCCCTCCCCTCACCTGCCTCGATCCTTGTGGTGTGCCACTGGCCACATTCAAGGGGCCATTCGGAAAACAGAGCCCATACCCCTTTTGTCACCTAACATCCCCCTCTGGTTACTATAATCTCCCTTATGATTAAGAGTAGTAGTAGTGCTGCGGGTTGTTTTATCGACTACTTGGCTGTATCATTTTTGAGGTTTGTGCAAGTAAAGGGAGGGGGATGATGTCAGCCTTTCTTTGATATATCAGCTGCAAGCAATTTAAACTGTTACTTGCAGAATTTATCGAGATTAAAGCACCTATGTTCGCCATGGCCGCAGACTTCCCCGGAGGGGTCCAACAGGTACCTGCAGCGTTTCCAAGGGGTAATGGGGAAGGATCCCTCTGTTTGCGTGCTTGCATCTGTTCTCGTATTCGGTTGGGTCATCATGCCATGCATCTTATCCTGAACACCTTTGTGGGTTTTTTCAGTAACACCTGGGCTGCTGTTATTCTTCCCTTTCGTGGGTTGCTTGATCTCCAAAACCTGGCATCGATTTGAGGTGGGGATTATGACTTCTATCTCCACTTCACTTTCTAACAGGTTGTCGGTATTTCCCCCCCCCCCTTTCCATATTGGTGTTCAGGGTTGCCGCCTGTTTCTCTTGGGGCTGTGGGGCTAGAGATCCTTCTTAATCGTGTGTAATTCAATTATTTGGGCACCCCCTTCCCCTTGCACAAAAATCGGGATTGGCATTGTTTCTCCACCCTCCCGCCTCTCATAGGGACCTATTTCATAGGCACCCTTATGATCTTTCAATTTCCCCCGCTGTCTGGACAAATGAGATTGGTCTTGCTTTATGGCTTGTAATATTGGGGCTACACTTTCTGGCCTTATTTCAATATTCTCCATGGCTGATAAACAATTTGGAGCTAACGCAGATTTCCTTTGCGTTTGGTCTTTTATAATCCTATCACGGGGCCTCCAATATCATTCAGAAGACCCTTAATTTCCTTTATCAACACATTGAAATCATCCAAGGATTTGAGCAATTTATATGCCCTTTTACTGGTCCCCCCTCCCCAGGTGAAAGGGAGTAATTCTCCTGGTGAGAGAACTTTACTTTGATTTTGGCAGGGAACGCCTCAACAGCTTACGGAGCTGCCAGAGTCCGACTCCTCCCTCAGCCCCCCTTCACCCCCCACCCTCTCCTGCAAAGCTCTGGGCTAAGAGCTCTTTAGACAGTTGGTGAGCCCGTAACTGTCAAGTTTGTCAACCAGTGAGCTTTACTGTGCTGTGCCGCCAGCCGATTGCCGACTCTAGTAACACAAGTACACTATAACGGGGGCTCGCCAGGACTCGCGCAGGCTCACATTGGCTGGTAGCGTTAGCCAGACAGTCATAATATGCACAAAAAAATATGTATCCAGGGGCTTCCGGAGCACTCCACTTTCTACCACCTATCACCCAGACCAGACACCCTTTTTCTGACACAGGCCACAAAGTCAGAAGCCCACTGGGGCCCATGGAGCCCACAGAAAGACCCCAGGGCACACTGCGAACCAGGATTTAATCAATAGAAGTAGAAGCTGTCTGGTGGCTCAGCGTAGCACCACCACACGAGGTAGAGAGTTCGTTATTCTCTGACAGTCAAGGTTTGAATGCAACTATCAATAGATGCAGAGCGAGCCTCGGGAGAGCAACGCTCGCAGCCCGGGCATTAGTGACTGGTGGAACAACTGCCGCAGAGTGTAAAATTCTCAGCATGGGGCCCGGCAGAGCAAAATACCAGAAGGTCTGCGGGAACAGCGGCAAGATGGGGCGCCGACAGCACACCAAGGGCAGAAAGTGATGACAGGGTAAAGATTACCTTCCTGATTTCCTGAAATGAGACGGTCTGGTCACTCCAGTCACAGTCTACACGGACTACAGGCGCTGTTCTTTGCGTCTTTTGCCGCGGCTTCGCCGCTTTGGGGGGGGGGGGGTGTTAAATGGAAAGTGAAACACTGGTGCTGTTGTGAGAACTCAGCCCCTCCTCTTCCTCAACACTACCAGGGACTGCAAGGACTGTCCTTAGCCAACCTTCACCGTGTGGGGGTTTAAATGGAAAGCGAAACGCTGGTGTGGGAGCTCGTCCCCTCTTCCTCAACACTCCCAGGGACTGTCCTTTGCCGTCCTTCCGTAAATGAAAAGCACTGCCCTAAGTCAAAACCTTACCACTTTCCCTTATACTACAACTAAAGAGTCTTAATCAAAGTAAAGTTCTTTCACCAGGAGAATTACTCCCTTCTCCTGGTATCAGAAGAGTCTCTTCAGTACTCCAATCGATACCAGGGCGAATGGCTTCCTTCCCCTGGTCTTGGTTTAATCACAGCTCTAGATATATGGCCAGGAGAAATGACTCCCTTCCCCCTGGATATTGGTTGCACCAAAGTTCCAAGTGTGTCCAGGGGGAATGGCTCCCTTCTCCTGTCTTCTTGCGTAACTTTTCCTACAGTTCCTGGATCTCCTTAGCCCATCAGTGGTCTTTTCTTTACTGCTGTTTGGAGGGTTCGTCCCTCCAATATTTACTTTGACCTTATTTGGGTCATAGACCCTGTTCGCTCCGCCTTTTTTCTGAGGCCTGCTTGGTTCACTCTCCTGCCAAGTACTGCCACAAGGATGATGACTTATATTGGTTCCTTTGGTTTGGGTCCCATACCCTGATTTCTATTCTTCTTTCATTAGGCCCACTTGGTTCTCTTCCCTGCCAAGTACTGCCATGAGGAAGATGCTTCTTACTGTTATCCCTGTGCGGTTTATCTCTCTCCTGCACCTGCCAGTTACCGTTGTTACCTCTGGGACTCTGGGCTGGTTCTTCCTGGGGTCTTGTTACATCGCTTAAGTTTTCACCAACCCAGTTTACTCAAGAACCTTCCATACAGTCAACTGCTTAGGGTTAAGAAGATTGTTAGCGACCCCGAGGATTGTGCAGTCCAACAACAGATTATGAAAGAGAAATTTCTAGCCCGGGGCTACAAACAAACAGAACTCGACATAGCATCAAATAGGGTCAGTACCCTGACACGAGAAACTTTGTTATCTACCCAAAATCCCAGAAATAAGAAAGAATTAAAAACACCGGTATTTGTTTCTAAATTTTCAACTCAGAGTAACAGGATTAAGAAAACTATTAGTAAGCACTGGGGGATTTTGAAGAATGATGTCCGAGTACAAAGTTTATTCACTGAATTACCGGTATTTGCCTATCAACGTAGCAGGAACTTGAGGGATGAACTGGTATATACTAGACCCCCCTTGAAAGAATCTGCAACCCAACGCACTGGGACATACCCTTGCCTCCACTGTACCAATTGTAATTCAGTAATTAAAGGAGACTCTATCAACCATCCCAGAACAGGGAAAAAGATTCCGCTCAAGAACTATGGTACTTGTGATAGCACCAATATAATCTACGGCATCAAATGCCCGTGTGGAAAATTCTATGTGGGACAATCCACAAGAATGGCTAAAGTGAGGTGGAATGAGCATCGCTCATGCATCCGGACTGCTAACACCAACTCTGCTGTAGCCCGCCACTGGATGGAGAATGGTCATAATTTGACCCAAATCAGATTTGTGATCTTGGAGGTACTGACTAAGAATAATCCTCACGAAGATTTGAACCAGCGGTTGAACCGAAGAGAGACATTTTGGATCGACAAACTTGGGAGTTTGGTTCCCCATGGAATGAACGAGGAGATCAATTATCACTGTTTTTTATAATTTTACTTTTTCTTTGATTCTATGGACATGTTTCTAGCTATTATATACTGCGAATTGCTTTATAGACATGTTTCTAGCTATTATATACTGTGAATTTCCATATGACTGATCTATTTGTGTCCTCCCCGCTACGTCTCCTGGACAATTGTCTGGGACCCAAGGTGGCGTTGTTTTGCGCCACCATAGCAGTGGGGAGGCTTGCACCATCAGTGTTACTCCCTTTGGTGTCGCCACTGTTCGACACTGCATTTTGTATGTTGATTGTAATTTCAGAATGTAATTCCACAACCATGTGTTACTAATATTATGTATACTGTGCTTAACATATTTAGCAGCCCGCCTCTGGGTTGGACACCATTTTAATTGCCATCTCACTTTCATACCTTTGGCTACTGCTTGTCTTTACTCTTCTTTACTTTGGCAGTATTTCTTCCATTTCCATGTTTTTCATTATTGATAATTTTGAGTCACCATTATTCCGTGATTACCTTTTGGTAGAATGTAAATTATTTTTTGACTTTGCACTCCCTTCCGGAGATCCACACACAGTCTGTTATCCCTACCCGCGAGTCCTTCGGGAACGCGGTCACGTGGTAGATTCAAGAGGCGTTGTCCTGACAACGCGCCGATGCGTGCATCGCAGTTTCAAGTGAGCTAGCGAGAGGAACAGTTCTATCGCTCGCTGGTCACACGGTAAGCCTTCTTAAAGATTTATCTATACTGAACGTACCTGTCTGCTTCCATAGCTTATGGTACTTTCATTACATTTCAGCCTATTCCGAAGGCTGCGCTACGGCGCTGACATTTTCCCGGGCGGCTCACTGCCGTCCACATGTTTTCGCACACCAAGCCACCACACTTTACTACTCAGTCAGGTAAATGCTATTCGAATTTTTATTTCTTGCCAATTTTATATGCATCAGCCCTCTCACTGCTGTTTTCTTCTTCTCCTTCTGTTTCCTGTTATCCGCATCTATCAATTTTGACCTTTTCCACCACAACAATTATTGGTATGTTATTTACTTTATTCATTTAATTATTGTCGATACATTAATTTTGGAATATTATGATATGACACATGTACAATTTGCAGACTTGCCCTGAAGAAGGATATATGAATCCGAAATGCATTGGCAAATGTTTTTGTCTGACATGAGATGTTAAGTGGCTTTTCCTTCCTCGCTAAGGAAGTATTGGTAACGCCTCACACCACGAGGCAGATTACTATGCCTTCACGCAACTATTTGTTGATAAAAACTCTCTTTTTTTGAAAAATCAATGGACTAACGTGGTTATTATATGTGAACATATAATTTCGGAAATACATTAAACTTTTGATGAATTTGCATTATCAATGTACCCGGTTGGGTTTTCTGGAGAGCAGTTGAGTGACCTAGTTGTGTACTTGGTCTTTTGCTTTTTTTGCTTGTGTCTTCTCGCCAGCCTGTGTGGGCATCTCTGCCTTCTGCAACTCTCGCTCCACGTACCTTCTTCCTAGTCTTGTTACCGACGGTTTAGGTGCCATTTTTGAACCGCTCGCTCTACCTCCCAGAGGTTGCGCCACCGTCTTTCAGGCTCCAGTCATGGCCTTGACCTGCTTCACAACACCGAGCAAAGGACTACTGTTGTCGGCCTCTTGCCTTTGGGAGCGGACTGCTCTCTGCTTTCCCACCGCATTCTCTGCGTCTCCTTTGAACTTCCCGGGCTGGACTGTCATTCGTGCTGGTCTGTGGCTCCCTTACTCAAAGTCCTCTTTCTGTTTTTCTTTAATGCATTTCTCCGGCGGCGACTCCTGATGTATATACTGTTCCTGTATCTTCTCTGTTCATTCTTCATGGCTCCTGGTGGCCACCTCGTCTCAGTACTGGCATTGCTGGTAATCTTCATGCTATGGGTGATCGTTTGCGTGCCAGTACTGGAGTTAGACATACTATCTGTATTGTTGGCAATCTTCTTCATCTCCGTAGAAATAACTGGTATAATGTTAAAATAAGTACTATCAAGGGTGGGTTGCTGGAAAGGTGGAAACTGGCTTGAGAGGGTTGGGTTTGGGGTGTTGTGCCGACTTTTACCCAGGTGATCGTCTCCCCAGGAGGGTAGTCCCTCCCCATGAGGTCCTCGCACAGTAAACCACCCCTAGGGGGAATATTGGGTAGCGGCCTCACCTCCCTAGCCTCATGAGAAGGGGTTTTCGATACCTATTGAATTGTCACAGGGAGGTGACATTTGCCTCCAAAAATTCAGGACATTGTTCAAAACAAAGCAAAAAGAGCAAAAACCATAGAAGTCTACGGGAGAAAAGCAGCAAATACAAAATCTTTGCTAACAAATGGGACGTGCAGATACCTTAAACTATAGACCATGGCAACCCCTAAAGGTAAGTATATTGATTGACCCACAAATCCAGGGCCAAGAAGTACGTACTCAGTGACAGTTGCCGTAAAAACACAGTTTAAGAATGGCAGAAAAACCTTCTGAGAAAAATGTCTTCTCTTGTAGGGTAAATTACAGGCGCCTGTCAGTTATGGACTTCAACCCTAGACCAATGACAACCAAAAGGAAGAACAGTCTGCCTTCTGTGGTATGGTGGAGTAAGGGGTTGGACAAAGGGGTAGCATTTTTCAACATAGGTTATTTTCTTTATTTCTTAAATAAAACTATCTCTCCCCGTCTCTAAAGGGTTATCGCTACCTAAACAAATATCAACTCGGGTGCTCCTCGTCTGGATGTTTGTCCAAACGAAAAGTGCCTGTCCTCTGTCCATAAACCTACTCTAACCCTACTGCTGATCTGCAAAAGGGTTCAGCATCCAATCATACCAGGAGAATGACTCCCTTTTCATTTCTTTTGTAACAATCCTTTGCACTAGTTTTTGATTCCACAAAGAGAGCATAGTCAGAAGAATGACTCCCTTCTCCTGACCCACCTTGCACAGGTTTGAGGGCTGTCTTGTGATAGTCATTTGCAGTAGTCTTAAAAAATCTCTTCACTTCTTCCCAAGGGTTACTGAAAGCTTGTTTTGCAGTTCCTGAAATTCGTCCCTGTCTTATTACGTTCCGAAGATTACTTCCAGGCAGCTCTTGTTGTCTAGTATCCTCTTTACTCTTACTTGGATTACCACTGTGACAAGGTAGATTCCTCCTGGTGCACTCTTGGATCTTTGGATATCACTACTGGGATGAGGGAGATTACTCCTGGGGTTCTCTTGACTCTTGGATCTTTGAATATCACTACTGGGACGAGGGCGATTACTCCTGAGGCGCTCTTGACTCTTGGATCTTTGGATATCACTACTGGGATGAGGGAGATTACTCCTGGGGTTCTCTTGACTCTTGGATCTTTGAATATCACTACTGGGACGAGGGAGATTACTCGTGATGCACTCTTGGTTCTCTGGATATCATTGTTGTGATGAGGGAGATTACTCCTGAGGCTCGCTTGACTCTTGATCCACTGAATGCCACTAATGTGACAACTGAGATTCTCTTGACTCTTGAGCTGCCCCAAGCCCCTACCACCGGGTCTTGGGTAAGATTTTTATATGTATGCTAAATCTTTCTGACCTGTATAAAATCCATAACTTTTTGTGACCATTTTTCCTTGTCCCTAGGTGAAGGGTAATCTTTTTCCCCTCTCGCCTAGTCTTTTACTCTTTTTATTTAGGTCTCTCCATAGTATCTGGTGTAAGTTATAGTTTCCTACAACTTTGGGGCTTAGGCTGGGTTGCCGCTTTGGTCTCCCCTGTTATTTTCTCTTTCATGTGCTTGGGTGAACTAAAGTTCCAAAGTAGTAAAGAGGGATTTTCCTCACCCTTTACATTTTATATATTGAGCCAGCACACCCCACCTTATGTGGAGTGCTTTGGGAATACAGTGTATACATTTTTGTTACACTTGCAAGTTTGCTTGAATGGCTGGTGGCAGTGGTTTTACCTTTATTACTTTGTCATTATTACTTGCAGGCTGTTAAATCAGCCTCAGTAATGCACAGAAGGGACACCATTTTTCTAAAATGTTGGTCTCCTTTTTATGCCATTTCTTGTTTGCTTGTAGTTTGAGGTATTCCCCTGCCATTCTAGACGGGAACGACCTTAGTGGGCATTTTGTCTTTGGCGGGAATCCTTTGCATTCCCTGCCAAGGCTCCAGAGTGTCTGAGAAGGCAGGAAGCGAGGGAGGAGTCCACAACTCTGCAGCCCTTTGTCTTTCACCTTGCCCTAAAGGAGCAGAGTCTCAATGGCTTGAACAGCCAGACTGCCCCTTGCTGTAAAATGCAGGGAGAGAATACAGAAGTTGTGCTGTAGTTGCTGTTAAATACTTTGAACCTGAAAGCTGCTGACAAGTCGATCACTGGAGTTGAAACCAAAGAGGAAGATTAGGAAACTGCGGTCTCAGCGATTTCCAGCGACCAGAGAGCCTGCTGTGTAACTGGAACCTGCTGTTACCCTTCCTTCCAATTGACCAGGAATGTGGGGGTTCCCAAACAATTACCCCGACCCAGAGCCTGGTGAGAACCACTAGACTCAAAACCTGAATTCGAAGGGATTGTATCCTCCGGCGTATTCCTTATCTTTGATAATTTGTCTCCAGCTTGCTGGCCTCGGAAATGTTTTCTCTGTAGAGGGCGCTGCGCGTCGACGTCTGCCGAGTCGATGTCCCTCGACAGCCACCGTATCGGTGCCGACGTCACCATGCTCATAAATAGCCACGCGCGGCGTCCATTGCTCAGTTCCGTTTTTCCACGCTTCGTGGGGCCTCGGAATATCGTTGCTCAGTTCAGTCAGATAAACCTCTTATATTTCCTCGATAAAACCAACTCGTTTTCGATGGCTTCTTCATCCGAACCGACGACTCCGCGGTCCGGCTTCAAAAAATGTCGAGACTGCGGAAAGAAAATGTCGATAACGGATCCTCACAGGATCTGTTTGTGGTGCTTGGGAGTCGAGCACCATTGTTCGGAGTGTGAGGACTGCATGTCCATGACGGCGAAAGCCTTGAAGGAGCGCAAAGGGGAGCTCGAGAGAGGTAAGTCAGTCAAAACATCCTCGAAAGTTTCTTCGGTCGAGGCATTCGTCGTCTCGCCGTCGAAAGCATTCCCATTCTAGGTCTCGAAGTAGCTCCCACCACTTGTCGAGATCTAGACACTCAAAGAAGAGACGTCGAAGATCCCCCTTCCTCGTCATCTTCTGTTTCCCCAGAAAGGGTCTCCTGCCCCACAAAACACAGCTCTCAGGCTGAGTGGGAGGAATTCAGGAAGAAAATGCTAAGCATCTTCGAGAAAGCGGCCTCGACCCCCTCGAAGACAGCTGAGGGTGATACCCTGGGTGAAAAACCCAAAAAATCAAAACGCCACGAGTCGTTGCACCCGGCGCAAGAGTCCACCCGAGAGTGCCACAGGCCATCGGTTAGGAAGGCACCATCTTCGACGCCGTCGTTGAAGATCCCTTCGACGCATGGATCGGCACCATCAACGCCGTTGTCGAAGGGTTCTTCGACGCATCGGTCGATCGAATCGACGCCGACATCGACGCAGATAAGAGAAAACCACGGCTACTTCACAGCCAACGGTTATACCCAGAGCCTCCAGCATGACGCTGAGAACATCGTCGACATCCTCGAGTAGGATCCCGATCCTCTCGAGTTCTTCAAGGCCTCTTCCAGTTTTCTCAACACCTTTCTCTGCGCCTTCGAAGCCTTTCACATCGGCGTTGACGACATCGACGTTTTCTCGCCCAATAATGACGAGTTTGGCTCCTTCTGCCTTATAAATGGGTTTTACACCATTTCTGAGGTCAGAGTACCCCAGATTATCTTCAATCTATGAAGAAGGGGAGGATTCTGACCAAGAAAGACCCTTTGGGCTGCAGAGGACCACACCACCTGTTTCAGAGGATTTTACCTCTGAGGAAAGAAGGTTGAAAGACCTACAGGAATAATTACATGAGACAAGTGGGCTGGACGCTTCCCCAGAAGTGGAATTTGTCAAACCAAACCCAGGGGATCATGCCGAAACCCCCTATAGAACCCTAATGGCAAGAATTATTGAATTCATGAGTTGGTCTGTGCCTTCACCTGTTTTTCAACAGGATGACCTTACAGACATACTAGACAAAGGTCCACAGGAGGATCCTGTGGTCCCCTTCCATACATCCTTACAAAGGAAGATTTAATCAAATTGGGAAACTCCTGAGGTTATCCCTGCAGTCCATAAAAGATTGTCAGCCAAGTATAGGGTAGCTGCGGCTGACCCTGAATATTTATCAAAACACCCGACTCCAGAGAGCCTGGTGGTTCAAGCCGCAACTTCATCAAGCAGCAGATCCGCTTACCCTACTGTCCCACAGGACAGAGATGACAAAAGGTACGATTCTATGGCAAAAAGTATTTTATGCTTGTAGTATGGCGTTGAAGTCCATCAACGCCACTTGTACGCTCGCCAGGTTGTCACACACTGTGGGAGTGTGCTTCATCAGCGGATGACTGCATACCGGAAGGAGAGGAAAGGGAAGCCTTCCTTAACATCATCAAAGATGCCATGTGCGAATCTCTTCAAACTGGCATTGATTCCGCTGGCAGTATCAGCAGGGCCATGGCGGCAAGTACTACAATCCGCAGGCATGCGTGGTTCGAAAATCTGGCTTTGCTCCTGATGTACAGGCCAGACTTTTGAATATGCCCTTTGACGGCTCTTCTTTATTCAGTAAAAAGGCTGATGACAGTCTGGAAAAGTTGCAAACATCTAAAGCAGCAGCAAAATCTTTAGGAGCTGCAATCCGTCAAACTCCTTTTCGCCCCTCAGGAACCTCTGGGAGAGGAAAGTCTTTTCGCTATTATTCCGCATTCGGGAAAGGCAGAGGACAGCCGGCTCAAAGAGGCCAAAGGAGATCCACCCGATGTGGACGGGTCAAAGGTACTAAGGCCGCAGCAGCAGCAGGTGCCTCTTTACCCTCGGCATCTGCATTAGCCGCCCCAAAACCACTTTGAGGTCTTTCCACACAACACCTGTAGGAGGCAGGTTAACTCACCATCTGACGGAATGGCAGGCTATTACGTCAGATGCTTGGGCATTGGAGACAGTTGCCCAGGGTTACTGCCTACCCTTTCTACGCATCCCTCAGAGTCATCCACCGGGGCACAGGTCTCTAAATGTTCCAGATCCGATCCTCTTGCAGGAAATTGTAGACCTGCTAGAGAAAGGTGCCATAGAACCGGTTCCTGTAGCGGAGAGGAACAAGGGCTGGTACTCCCCCCCCCTACTTTCTCATACCGAAGAAGGAAGGAGGACTGAGACCCATCTTGGACTTACGAGAATTGAACAAGTTCCTCAGGAAGGACAAGTTCAAGATGGTAACTCTCTCTCAGATCCTTCAGGCCCTCCAGATCCAGGACTGGCTGGTATCTCTGGACCTCCAGGATGCTTATTTCCATGTGCCAAACCATCGCAAACACAGGAAATACCTGAGGTTCGCAATTGGCGGCTCTCATTATCAATTTCGAGTTCTGCCATTTGGGCTGACACCCCCCCCCCCCCCCGAGGGTCTTCACCAAGCTAATGTCGGTAGTGGCTGCAAGTCTAAGGAGGGAAGGGATCCACGTCTACCCCTACCTGGACGATTGGCTGATCAGAGCTGTATCTTCGGAACAAGCTCAGATCCAGCTAGATTAGGTCTACCACTTCCTTCACAAACTGGGCTTCTCCCTCAATTTAAAGAAGTCACAGATGATACCATCACAGAGGCTCCAGTTCATCGGAGCGGTCTTGGACACTTCCCTGGGGAAAAGCCTCGCCACCAGAGGTGAGGGCTCAAGATATTCTGCAGATGGTCAACAAGTTTCAAAATGGCCAACATATCCCAGCCTTCGACTTTTTGAGATTGCTAGGCCTCATGGCATCTTGCATCTTCCTTGTGCCAGAGGCTCGCCTGAGAATGAGATCTCTCCAGTGGGCATTAAGGACCCAGTGGTCACAATACTCAGGAAGAATGACAGATCTCCTCCGGATTCCGGACAAGGTAGCCCACGACCTTCAATGGTGGGCCTATCCAGAGAACATCTTGAAAGGAGAACTGTTTTGGCAACCATGGCCGGAGATAACGGTAGTCACAGATGCCTCACTCACGGGGTGGGAAGCCCATGCCAACGACTTGACCATCAGCGGTCGTTGGTCTCCATCGGAGTCCAGACTACACATCAACCTATTAGAGCTGAGAGCGATCAGACTAGCACTGAAAGCTTTCCTGCCATCAGTACAGGGGAGAAATGTCCTGATAATGACGGACAACACGGTGGCCATGCACTACCTCAACAAAAGAGGAGGCGTAGGGTCACTGCCACTGTGCAGATAGGCAATGCAGCTCTGGTTTTGGGCAATTCAGGAAGGAATCTCTCTATCGGCAGTCCACGTAGCCGGAGAGAAGAATTTGACAGCGGAAGCTCTGAGCAGGCAGAGCAGTCTCCCACGAGTGGGCGCTAGCTCAGGAAGTCCTTCAAGAGATCTTCGCCCTTTGGGGAACCCCTCAGGTGGATCTGTTCGCCACCAGCACCAACAGGAAGTGCGATCTGTTCTGTTCAAGGGAATTTCCCCCGAGAGGAGTTCTAGGGGACGCATTCGTAGTGGACTGGGAGTTTCCATTCCTTTACGCATTTCCACCAGTCCCTGTTATTCCTCAAATGGTCAGGAGGTTGAGAAGATTCCGGAAAACCATGATCCTAATTGCCACGGACTGGGCCAGGAGAACGTGGTACCCAGACCTTCTAGATATGTCCATCTGCCCTCCAATCCGTCTTCCACTCAAAGAGAATCTTCACTCGCAGAAGGGAGGTCAGGTTCTCCATCCAGACATCAGAACCCTCAACCTTCATGCTTGGCTTCTGAAAGGGTGAGGTACAAGGATTGGTACCTCCCTGATGATGTCATGGAGGTGTTGCTTTCGGCCAGAAGGCCAGCAACAAAGTCTTTATACCGCTGCCGTTGGAACATATTTTGCAGCTGGTGTAGAGAATGTGGTGCACCAACGGTGTTATCGTTTCTGCTCTACTTGGCAAACTCAGGCCTTCAATTTGGCACTGTAAAAGGCTATCTCGCAGCGCTATCAATCTTCAAGCGCACTGCGGAGGAACCATCGTATTTCACACTACCCCATGTAATACAATTTCTCAAGGGATTAACTAATGTTTATCCTCCAAGACCATTCCAAGTTCCCTTATGGGACTTAAATTTAGTCTTAAATTTCCTAATGGGTACTCCCTTCGAACCACTCCACTCTTGTTCGCTGAGATTTCTAACTCTTAAAACTGTCCTATTAGTAGCACTAACATCTGCTAGGAGGGTGAGTGAATTACAAGCTCTATCTTGTAAACCCCCCCATACAATTTTCCATAAGGACAAAGTTGTCCTACAGGTGAAGCCTAATTTCCTCCCAAAGGTGGTTTCTGAATTTCACATCACTCAGAAAATTACCTTACCTTCGTTCTACCATCCTCCCCATCCGGGGAAAGAGGAAGAAAGGCTGCAAAGGCTGGACCCAAGGCGAGCTCTAAGCTTTTACATCAGCAGACTGGCTAGGATTAGGCAAGCAGACCAACTGTTTATAGGATACTCGGGTCCCAAGTTTGGACTACCCATAACAAAACAGACCATTTCCAGGTGGATTATTTTGGCCATTCTGGAATGTTACAAACTGGCAGGGAAAGAGCCACCCCAGAATCTTAGGGCTCATTCAACCAGGGGTATTGCAGCCTCTTCGGCCCTCCAAAGAGGGGTACCGGTCCGAGACATATGTGCGGCTGCCACATGGTCGTCCGCACATACATTCACAAGATTTTACAACCTGGATTCCTCCACTAGTCAAGAGACCAGAATTGGCAAAGCCGTATTACATTCGGTTCATTCCTAAAAGGGATACATGACATTATTACTCCCACCTCCAATTACATACCACTGCTATGGGAGTCTATCAAAGATAAGGAATACGTCGGAGGACACAATCCCTTCGAAGAACAAGTTACTTCTTACCTTGTAACGTTCTTTTGATGGGATGTTCCTCCGATGTATTCCTTATCGCCCCTTCCATCCATCCCCGCAGTAATACTTCCCTTGTGGTTGCAGCTTACTCTCCTTCAAGGTCAATAATCAATTCAGGCATGACCTATCTTATGCTACAAAACGGAACTCATCAACGGACGCTGCGCATGGCTATTTATGGGCATGGTGACGTCGGCGCCGATACAGTGGCTGTCGAGGGACATCGACTCGGCAGACGTCGACGCGCAGCGCCATCTACAGAGAAAAAATTTCCGAGGCCAGCAAACTGGAGACGAGTTATCAAAGATAAGGAATACGTCGGAGGAACATCCCATCGAAAGAACGTTACAAGGTAAGAAGTAACTTGTTCTTGTGAGCCATCCCATGTTGTGGTGCGACCTTGCGGGCTGCAATACCCTGGGACCTCGAGCCTGTGTGCGGTGCACGGTCTTTCGAATTGTGCTGAAACTTTGGTGACAACCTTCTTGCTCGCCAGAGACACACTTTGTCCTTTAAGTCCCCTCACCAGAGTGCTGGACCCAGATTAGAGACGAGAATCCGACCAGCAATATTCTGTTTTCTGCTGGCTCCTGAAAAGGGCTCCAAAACCTCAGAGCCACATTCAGCCATGAAGAAACTCTTACCTGGAGCCTTCCCCGTTGATCTCTGCTGCAAAATCCCTTCCAAAGTCCTGTCTTCATGACAAAGGAATCCATCGACCAGGTTTTTGGCTGCAGATCCTGAAGTCTTCCTGCCGCAAACTGTTCTTCTGTGCTGAGGTACTGTGTTGGCTGGGGTATGTACTTACCTTAAGCCGGTGTGATTTCTGTATAGCTTTTGGGGTGTTTTCTGTGATTGGGAGGCCTCCCATCGAGGTTCACCCAGGCCTGTTGCTGGAATCCTTCTAGGGTGTCTTCTCTGAAGTCCTTGGACCCTAACTAACTCTAAAATGAAATACTAACTTGTCTGAAGAGACTTCCTCTGGAACTCTGACTTTCCCTGCAACTGAACCCTCTCGCCCTGCCGGAGGCTGGCACCTAGACCACTCGGGTCACTCTTCTGCCTGTGAGAGTACTTGTGCAATAGAATAAGGACTGGATAAGAAAAGGATCCTGCCTTGAAAAGTACAACCAGTGTGCACAAGTTACTTACTTGTGAATAAGTTGGTTGGTAACTGCCCCTCTGAGAGTGAGCAGTTACAAAATGGCTCGGTTACCTTGAATGTCTTTTGCCATTCTGAAAAGTATATGTAAGGTTATTTTACTCCCCCTGTGAATTTGCTGTACCTTTTCCCAAAAATACTGTTGGATTCACTTTACTATTTCTTTTAGGATATAAATGTATAAGTTCACCAACTGGGTCTTGCTTCCCCTAACCTGCTGTTGAGGCTGTCTATAATAAGTTTGCCTTAGGTTTTACATACCTTGATCTGCCTTGTGCAATCCTCAACCATGTGTAAGAGTTTTGCTTATCTTGGTCTGTGTTCCACTGAACTGAAAAGCAACTGTAATAGTATATTACACCCTTAGGTTTTACCTGCCTAGAAAAGCTGTGTGCCATTCTTAAAAAGTGCCCTGTTGGTGTAGCTGACCTTGGTCTGCCTTGTGCAATCCTAAATTAGTATAGAAAGTGATTGCTTACCTTAGTTTGTTCCACTGATACCTGTGCATGAATTTCCACTTTTCAGAAAAGTATCCTGGTAACGGGGTTGGTTTACTAAGTGATTCCTTTACTGAGTGTTACTACATATTTGACAGGGTCTAAGACCCTTGACTTACAGTAAAGTAACTGATGGTTTTACTCCCCATGAATAGGTTTGTCCTATACTAAATTTGTTTGATATGGTCTGACTTCCCTAGAAATACTGTTAGTTTTATGAGCAGGGTCTGTGCTTTGGTTTGTGTAATTTAAAGCATTTGCGTTTGTATAGTTTATATTTAATGTGATAGTACTAATTTCCCCAAGATTCCTCTTGGCCTACTTGTACTTAAATAAACCCTTTATTTTTACAATACAGTATTTCAGGGTTTCTTTGGACCATAAGTGTGCTAACATTTAATTGTACCAAGCTACAGCCCTCTCTCTTTCCTAAAATAAGCCTGGCTGCTCTGTCTATGCTACTAAATACTCAGTGTTACAGCCTTATACTAAGAGTGGGGCTTTGTACTGTCTGTTGTATGGTTTTACTAGGCCCTTAGTTGGACTTCTGGAAAACTGTCCTAACACCGGGTCTCCTGCTACTCCCGTTACCTGTTGCGTGTCGGGACTGCGTCACTGGTTCTTCCTGTGGTGATAGGCTGGCTTGTGTTACTTCAGCACTTCCCATCTCCTTCACCCAGCTCCCTGCTTCGTCTAAGCGGCTCCACAGAGACTTGGGCCACACAGCTCCGTTGCAGTTGCAGCACCACATGCTCCACCTCCCTGACGTCGCACCACCGCTGGCTTCTTTCCCACTCTTCCTCTGATAAGGAGTTTGGTTTCCACCGTAGTGCTCTGCTGACGGTTCTTGAATGTCCCCTCCACTGGGAATCTGCGTTCTTGCACCTTTGTGTTACAAGAGTTGAACTTCCCGTGCTGGGCTGGCTTCACGCCGACTGCTCTCGATTTCACAGTCCTTTCTTGCTCTTTTTTTCTGTGGCTGAATCATCTCCAGCCTAAAGTCAAAGTCCTTCTTTACTGTTGTTGAGATAATCTATATGCCTCCTTGGGCCCAACTCTTCTTGGTACTATGCTAAGGCAACCTGTTATTACTCCGCAGGTTACATTAGCTCTTCTTCATCTGGGTCATATTAATTGTGGATCAAAAAATGAAGAGACATTACCATAACAGATGGTGTTAATCAGGGATTTCTGACAGGGACTTGGTCCCAAGGGAAAAGGGGTTAAGGGCGTTCCGTCACAGAACGGGAGTCCTTATCCCCATGAGGGGAGTCTCTCCCTGTGAAGTCATGCTTTTCACCACCCCTAGGGGGACTTTTGGGTATTGGCCTCACCCTCCCCTAGCCTCACAGGGAAGGGCTCCCCCCCGGGGAGAAGTGACATAATCCTGTGAACCATTATACTTTGTGGAAGGGCAACCCACCAGCCAGAAGTGAAAAGTGTGATGATTGCTTCCGGAAGACTGATGTAGACCTGCCCAAGCAGATTCCGGCTCCTCGATGGATAAGACAAGGCAGCCAACCAGTAGAAAACTTTCTAACAGTGAATGGTGAGGATGCCTTACAAAGGCCCAAACAAAGTGGATGGAGGCAGCTTCCTAGCCCACGGAGCACAACCAATAGGGTCAAATTATTGAAAAGCGGCAGCATAATGGCCTAGTGATGGTTCCAGCATGGAGATCCAAGCCCATCCAAACTGCGGACCACAGGTGATGAGGACTGGCCAGAAAAACAGCGCACAGGGAAAGACCTAGGACCCTACTATAATGGCCATACCTCTGAAAATGTAACAAGTAAACCTGCTGGATCCCAGAAGAACTCGATTGTTTTGGTTTCACCTAGTTATGCCCTGGGACTCATGGGCTGGCTTAAGCCAGCCCTTCAATCACACACCACAGCACCTACAGAAAAATCAAATTGTTCCCAAAAACCACCACACACTCAGATTCCCCTCACACAGGATGTGTGATGTCTTGACTGATTCTAGGGACTGGTCTAAACCAGTGCAAGCCCCTGTAGATGGTGTAGGGCTCTAGTGATCCCATGTGTGCACAACTGCCATTTTAGGCCTGCTTCGTCGTTTCCCAAGACAAGAGATTGCCCAAAACGAAAGAGCATTGTATAGGTTAGTAGCCTAATGGCTGTCAATAAGATACATTAGTTTACCAATTGGGATACATTGGCTTGCATCCCTCAGTGAAGTCAAAACTAAATACAACTGTCACAAGCCTGCTCACGAAAACCAAATGTTGGTGATAAAATCACCCGATAGCCAAAATGGGGCTTAAAAAGCACCCCTTCCTTGAAGCCTTAGAGGAAGTTTGGGAACTGGATCGCATTCAGCGGGGCAAGAGTAGGAAGTGGCTTGCAGCAGGGAGAGGTCCGCAAAAGACTATAGGGTGAAGGGAGAAACCACTCTTCCAAGAGATGGCATGCTAAGTCGTTACCAAAAGAACGGCAGAGAAATACAAAATATGGGTTGGATCAGGGATATGGCACAGTGAGGAATTTAAGGAGGATTAACGAGAGAAATGAGGAGCACCAAGGGGACAAAGTTGATGGCGACTACAGGAGTGGATGGGCAGGAGTGGGCGTGGTTTGGCTTCCCAAAAAACAAACAGAAAGGATGGCAGTGGATCCAACATTATGGGGGAGATAAGACAGCAGGTGGGGAGCACTCTGGGGTGGAGGTAGGGCCCTGCTGCGAAAAGAGACAGGAAGGAGGAGGGACAAGCACAACACTACTAGCCAAAGTAGGAGTAGGCCAATGTAAGGGGCCAGCCATGTAAAGGGCACCACTATGGAATGGCAGAAATCGTGGAACTTGCTTTTCTGATGTGGAGTAAGTAATCTAGGTTTACTGTCTTGTGGCAAATCGGTATTCTTATTCTGGCCAAATTTATGCTGGATTGGCTCCCTCTGCCAAACCACCATGTTAATAGTGTGGGTGTGTTTTTTATTTCCTAGGTCTTATGA
This sequence comes from Ambystoma mexicanum, assembly GCF_040938575.1. Classification (NCBI taxonomy): domain Eukaryota; kingdom Metazoa; phylum Chordata; class Amphibia; order Caudata; family Ambystomatidae; genus Ambystoma; species Ambystoma mexicanum. The sequence goes on along the minus strand of NC_090936.1, from coordinate 1,751,596 downwards.
ATGATAAAGATTCCAAACATTCCATGTCGGAAGGGGAAAACCTGGAAGATGATGATGATGAGGAAGATGAAGAAGGTGGTGCAGAGACTGAGGAACAGTCTGGCAATGAAAGTGAAATGAATGAACAGGAGGAAGAGGTGAATGAATGTTTATTAGCGGACATTTGCACTGGTTGATGAACTTTTATCCCCTCCTTTTTATAATTTCTTTCAAGTTTCATGATCTGTTTAGCTTTTATTGTAAATCCAAGTCATGGGTTTCAAGGTTGCTGCTTCAGCAAATGTCCACAATGTTGCCATTCCTGCTGGGGCTTATAAATGATTGGGAAATTATTTTTCTTGCCACCTGGCCTGGATGCGCATCAGAATAAATGGCATTTAAAATGTTTGTAAAACGTGGGGTTTTGCTCCTGACTTTGTAATGCTAATTTTGGGGATACAGAATCATTTTGGAGGGAAATGAAGATTAGCTCTTTGCCTGCAGAGCTCTTTTCGATCCAGAACATTTTGGAGTTGGCAATGTTTTTCTTCAATCTTGAGGCAAATCTTAATTTGCAGAGATACTGTTCACAGATTACCGATCATCTTTCAGCTTTGGCCTGGTGACTTTAATGATCCTTGTTAGATCAACTTGTCTAACGAATATCCACCTAATGTCTCCCAGAACGGCAGATGCGCACATAGAAAGATGCTTATGTAGCTATCCCACAACCGCTAGGTACTGTCTCACCCAGATTTATAACATTTAACTGATAGTGAGGCTCATCACCTGCTTGTTGCACACATGTGACACACTTGCTCCACTTGAAGTCTGGTTGATAAAGCTGTATAACACGGTCCTCTTATGTACAGCTGTCTGAAGTTTAACTCCAAAGGAAGTCTGCCTGAATGCAATTGAAGCTCACACTTGAATTCAAGCATCTGCACCCTGGGCCGCTACAAGCTGCTGATTCATCTGAAAATCAGTACTCCACCAAGTGGGAGCTTGAGGCAGCCTTCTCCTCCAAAGAATGTGTATTCCACGAAGTGGGAGGTAGAGACACCCTTCAATGGATTGCGTTCTCCCACAGATTCCTCATCTTGATAGATGGCTATCCACCGTCAGCTGCTCATATCTTTTCTTCAGGGGGTGTAGTGCCGCTCGATATTGTCGACTCCCCTCTAGTATGCAGCCGCTGCATTCCTTGATCAGATGTGCCTTTGGGAATCCTATAAAAGAAAGGGCCACTCTTCTGTATGCTGTAAAGATCTGGGGCCATAAATATGAAAAGCGTCTTGTGGCCTTTGAAGCAAAACTACTGAGAAAACTACTTCGATTTCCCCAATGTGTGAGTGTCGAATATTTGTACCTAGAGTTCAATGTAAAAGGAATCTGGTATGCTTACCTTAGGCAATGTGTGATGTCTTAGGAAAAGGTGTGTACCCTGCAAATAGACGCGATAATTGTGCCATATGTGAAAGCGTTCTTGCGGTTGGAAGGCAATGTGTCACATGGTATCCGTATATAAAACACACAAGAAATGGACCCTGGGTAGTGACTCTGGACATACAATACTTGTCCCGAAAAGGTGGCTAAATAGGAGACTGAATGACTTTGCATATGAGCAAAACATGATAAAGATAGCATCACATGCACATAGTGGTGCGTATTGTGAAGAGCGACTCACTAGAATTAAGCCACCAATGTACACTTTAGCCTATCCAAGCATAAGCACGTTCGGTACATATCTACTCCTAAGATTCAACGTGTCTGAGGCGTTGGAGACTAAAGGAGACAGATTAGGATTATCGATGAGTCCAGAAAATGCTGATTATCTGGCAATCAGGTAATGGAATCATCACACCATCTGACCATGAAATGTGAAAGTTTTAATGTATCTGCAAAATAAGCATTTTATATCCTATAATAATGCTATTGACACTATGGAAGTCCCTAACCTATGAATGATTTTTATGAGAGGGAATGATATTAATCTGATATATTTTATTGTTATTTTATATGAAGATAGTAGAAATATTAAGATGTATTGAATAATTTACTGAGATGTTTGTGACATGTTTTACAGTGCAGTGTTTTGGACTTCCTTTTTAACTTGGAAAATGTTTAATTGTTGTTTGTCATGTATTATACAAAGCCCAAGTTGGCTGTAAGTATATCTAATAAAAACGTGAAACTATAAAAGGATGCACTACGCCCCACACTGCAGTTACTTCTTTCAGCACAATGAGATCCATTGAATAACTGCGTCTGTATTTAGGGGCCTAAAGCGTCCAGGTTCAAATGTTGCAAGGAATGCAACTCCAAGATGTCCCTCCTGGACCTACACACTGTGTGCAGTGTCTTTGAGAAGGTCATGACACGGAGCAGTGTGGTTTCCTGCATTTCTTTGAACCCAAAAGCAGTGAGGGAGTGCTCAGGCAAGCTGCTGGTCGGCAGACTGCAGGCTAAACCCTTGCGGAATCACTTTCGTGCTCATCGGAGCATGATCCCGAGGCTCCGATGCCCGAAAATCGAGAGGGACGTCGCTATAAAAAATTGAAGCGTTCACACTCTCGCAGTGAAATGCACCACTCCTCATCAGGGTCGCACACAAAAAAACAGGTGCGATTCTGACACGTTGGATGGTAAGGGTAAGTCGTACCCTGTGAAGGATGCGTCTAGTGAGTTGTGGGAATATTTTTAAGACTCAAATGCTCTACAGAGGGCCTCTACTGGTATGACTTCCGCCTCATTGCCGTAGGTCTATTTGGTTCCAACTGCACCCTGTCCATCCGGCACAAAGAAAGTAGAAAAGCGTTGAATGCCCACAAGCACGACCGGCGTTAAAACAGTCTGCTGTCCCCTCGGGCCAAGAGGCTTCTCAAGCAGCCCCGCAAGTTTGAAGCTTTGCACCAGACGTTCTTTATTCTTCAACTTGATGTAGTCGATCTTCAATGAGGAGGGCAACCCAATTCCATTTGGTTTGCAGCTGATGGGGGCTGGCCTTCGATACATTGCCTGATTTTATGGCGGACCGTGCAGGGAATTTCAACAGCTTAACTCATATGCTCATCCGAACTTGCAATACCGCAAGGCAGTTGAGAAGGTTGTTGTGGCCTTAGAGCTCGACGCTCTATCAAAGCCAATGTCGCAGTACGACCTGACCAACATTCTCGACTGAGGGCCTCCAAGAGAGCAGGCTTTACCATTAGAAGTAGCTATACCCGATCCGATCATAGCCTTGTGGCAGCGTCTGTGCTCGACACCTGAAGTCGACACAGAACTTGCGAGAAAGCCTAAGCCGGCAGGAAGTGACCTGCCATTCTTGATGTCCCACCCAAACCCTGAGGGGTTAGTGGTAAAGACAACGACTGTTATGTCCAGGGTGTCAATGTTGAACCTTCCCATCGGGAGTTGTAGTAGGTCGACACCTTGGCAAAAATAATATTCACCTCCGGTAGTATGGCCCTTAAGGCAGCAAATACCTTTTGTGCCTTCTCCAAGTTTTCTCACATTCTCCGGAGTACTATCTCTGAAGCAGCGGACCACCTCCCAGAGTGCAAAGTTAAAGCTAGTTTCCTGGGTATTGTGGCCGATGGTAAGGAATTGGCCTGCCAAGCTCTCCAAGCAGGGTTGGATAAGGCTAACTGCATGGGTTGTGCCATTGGTACCTCCACGGTCCTGCGCAAGTCGGTATATCTGAGGGGCTCAGGGTTTTCCCTGAATGTTCAAGCAAAATTGCTCGACATGCCCTTTGATGGGTAGCATCTTTTTGTCCCCAAGGCAGACTAGTGCTTGGAAAATGTTTAGTACTCTAAGCTCACTGCGCAAGACTTAAGGGAAGTATTACCCAAGCCAACACAGTACCTCAGCTAAGAAGAGCTTCTGGATGGTCATCTTCACGATGCAGCAGCACAGGACCCGGTCCCTGGAATCTCGGTCTGGTGACGAAAGAAATGGATGCTGAATGGGAACTTGCAGCAGCAGTTGACCAAAAAGGCTTGCCGGTCTGATTCTCTTCACTCTCTCGGCCCAGCACTCTAGTGAGGGGACTTCAGGGATTCTAATCATGTCTCTGGAGGTCCAGCACGAGTCCACCAATGTTTTTGCAGGAATCTGACATGGGAAGACGTTGCGCAGCACTCAGGCTCGAGGTCCCCTGGTATTGGCGTTTTGCAGCCATGGAAGGTCACAGCAACCCGAGGGGGGGCTTGTTTTGCAGGTCTTCGTTAGACTAGCGAGTCTCACCAGACTCTGGGTAGGAGGTGTCCTCTTTGGGTTCCCCCCTCCCCCAAGCCGCTTAGAAGGAAGTTTTAAATCAAGCTCTGGTTACACAGGAGGCTCTCACGTGTCCGGAATCAGTTACAGCTGTTGTTTTGTAATCTTGCTCTTCGGGTTCAGCTCCAGTGGTCGACTTGTCAGCAGCTTCCAGAATCAGACGATCATGAACCCAGGCGAGATTCTCTATATGCCGGAAAAAGGAGCTCACAATTCTAGCAGAATGGTGACCCTACTGTGCATTACTGCAGCTGATTTGATAGCCTGTGAGTAATATTGACTAAAAGTCATTAAGGTATAACCATTGCCAACAGCCATTAGAGTTAGCTTCCCTTTGTAACAAAAATTATTCCAGGCCATTGAGAAAAGGGGATACCATGCATCTCCTTAGCACTCCACTTAGGGTGTAGTGTGCTAGTCACGCATATAAAATGATAAAGGGGAATTGAAATCCCTCTTTATCCCTTGGGAACAGTAGTTCACCCAAGGTATAAGAGAAATGAAAAAGGCACCGCTCAGTCAGTTCTAACATTCATCACCACCATCTTTGATTGGGACTACCCCAGCCGCCTACGTACCCAGTTAAGGAAAGGTTCTTTTAAAATACCTAAAAGTCAACAAATGCCCAAGTCTCTTGCACCCCTCCTGTGTTTCACACATGCCTTGAAAGCCCTGACCTGTCTTCTAGCTTTCATGCTAAGAGGTACCCCGATGGTACCCCTGTTCTACCCCCCCCCCTCCCCCGTAAAGCCCTGTCGCAGGTCCTGGTTTCTCAGGCCAGAGACGATGAAATAGCTTGACCAACCTTGGGGCTTGCACATCCGCAACTTTTTTCCAAGATATCTCCTCCAGACCCCATACCCCTTCCAATCCACCAAATACTGTAACCTTACGCGCACAACCCTCAAATCTAAGATAGCTTGCACCTCATATTCGTTCTCAGTGCTCTCAGAAACCACTGGCCCTGGCACCTCCTGCAACTGAGTACCTTCCCTACACGGTTTCAAGAGGTTTACATGGATGCACCTTTAGACCCTCCGGTAGCTTCAATTTCACTGAAACTGGAGAGACAACTTGCTTGATTTCAAACTGACTGCTGAAACGTGTACTGAACTTGTTTTTTCCCTTTTTTCCCTTTCAGAGCAATGTTTTTAGTGGACAGCCACACAAACTCTCCCACTTGATACGCTGGTGCTGATCTTCGCCTCCGGTCAGCTAATGTCTTATAACTTAACTTGCTTCTTTGTAAAGCCTCCACTGCACTAGATTGTCCCATAGCCTATATTCTGCACTCAACATTGGGAACTTCAACCTCCTCCAAAGTCGCTCCCTTAAATTGTAAGTGGAATCCCTGGTTTGCATAAAACTGACACATTAATGGAATCCTTAGCCGTGCTATTGTAACAAAACTCAGTCACAATAATTCCAGCCAGCCCTTGCCCGACTTCAAATAGTAGCGTAGGTACTTCTCTAATTATTGGTTAACTCTGTCTGACCATTTGCTTCGGGATAATAACTTGTAGTTGGGTTAATCTCAATCTTCAATTCATTACAAAAGGCTTGCCAGAATTTGGAAACAAATTGAGTCCCTCTGTCAGAAATAACCTGATTCGGTAAACCATGCAGTTTCACTATATTTTGCAAGAAAGCTTGTGCCAGTGAAGAAGCTGTGGCAGCGCCCTTAATAGGAATAAAATGATCTGTTTTAGTCAAAACCTCCACAACAACTAATATGGTAGTACACCCCTTGTCTGATGGTAGATCCACCTACTCCTACGCCCCACCCCCTTTCTTCCATACTTCATGGGCGTCCCTCGCTAGTGACGGGAGATGGAACCTTTTTCACCAGAAAAACCTTCCCCAGTAAATTTAGAGGTGGGCAGGGGCGCGGTCCTTGGAGCATGCGCTCCCCTGACTTTGCCCACCGGTGCCACTCCCCAGTCGCCTTTTCCACATCGACATGAACGGGCCAATTTCACCAGACCTACTGGGTTTGGCTTCGGCCTTGTAATACCACACGCTCTTCCCAGATACTTTCTTCTGTCTTCTCTTTATCGATCAGGTACTCTGTCCTCTGGCGCCACGCTCCTCCCTGGCGCATGTCGATGTCAGCGGACTTCAGCAGGTGTCCAGCCTGCGAAGGGCTCTTCCCTAACGTCCGACCCCCATGCTCTTTGCCTCCGCTGCCTTGGCCCCGATCATGGCTGGGAGGGTTGTTCCATGTGCAACGCGCTTACACAGCGTGCTATGAAGAACAGGTTGGCTCGGTGGAGGGAGCTCTTCAAGAAGTCTCTTGCAGAGGACTTGAAGGACTTCGTCAGGCACAAGTCAAAGCCCAAGGTAGGGCTGCTTTTTTTTTCATCGCACCCCACCCGAGACTGTTTCAGCTACCGGCCGCCAGGCCGAGGGATCATTCGATCCTTCCGGGGACAGTGCTGAGGGACTGCAAGCTTTTTATCGGGTCTACACCCAAAGGGCTAAGACCTAGTACCGGCCAGATGTCTGAGGCGGCACCTGCAAGCAGCACTACTAGCGCTACTGTCGAGGGCACTACGCCTACCAGGCCCCGACCTGAGGTGCAGGGTAGGTCTCATGCTCCACTGCCAAAAGTCCTGAAGGAGGCTGTGCCCAGTGAGCCAAGCACCACGACTTTAGCACGTGGCATGCAGCTCGACAAGATGGATCCTTGCCAGACAAAATGGCAGCTCGTCTGATACTGCCCCTTGGTGCGGAGCAGGTGGGAGAACGAGTTACGAGGTGGGACTGGTGTCAAACAGGTACGTGGCCTACAGCTTATCCATCAGCATCGCAGGGCAGATTACCGCACAACTGGATAGACCGTACGCACCAGCCCCAGTAGCCGCCCACTACTGCGTTGAAAAGTTCCTCATTCTTATGAGATCTCCAAAAATTGGGGGCCATCCTTCGGGATGTGATCAGGGACATGCTCCCGCTGCCTGCGCCCATCAGCATTCCTCCTATGGCTCCAGGGCTGCAGGCCCCTCGTGCAGCCCCTGCTGCCCTTGCCGGCTCCTTCGATTCTGGCTCCCCTGCCTCCCACAGTTCAGGCAGTTCCACACCTGCGTCTGCAGCAGCCACCTCTTCCGGTCTCCACGGTGCAGCCCTCGGCGCCCAGCACTCCTTCACCCGCTCCAGACCAACCTGACCCCCTGGTGAACACTGATGAGGAAGAGGACCCTGACACGCCGTCGTCGGCTAAAGCCTTCCATGAGCTGCTCGCAGGTTTGGCAGAATATTTGGGGCTTCCTAAACTCGAGGTTGAACAATCGGAGGCAGGGGTTCTGGCCGAGGTCCTCACTTTACGCCCCGTGGGTAGAGCGTGGATCCCGAAGCAGAAGGACGTTGTCGCCATGGCCAAAAAAGGATGGCTTAAACCCTATTCGTCCCAGCCTGTCATTCGGCTCGTCGACGCCAAGTATAGGTAATTGGAGGGGGATCGACTCTTGCTGTAGGCACACCCTCAACCGCACTCCTCGGTGATAGCTGCGGCGCCACTCTATTCCAAGCCTCAGTCGTCCTCGGCACTTCTAGGCAAAGAGGAGAAGATCTTGTAGGCTGATGGAAAGGTGGTTTATTCCAACGCCTCGCTGTACCTTCGTCCATCCATCGCAGATGCCATGCTGGCAGCCGTTAACCAGAGGCTTTGGTGGTAATACCTCGGGCCCCATGGTATTTACCAGATTGATGAATGCAGTGGCGGCCCTCCTCAGGACCACCATGTCTACCCGTACCTGGACGAATGGCCCATCAGGGTGAGATCTCCAGAGGCGGTTCACCACACTTCCTCCGCCCTTATGATCACACTCCACAAACTGGGATTTTCTATCTACTTAGAAGTCTCAGCTGCAGCCTACACAGAGCCTGACCTATCTGGGCCTCATATAAGATCATGGCCGTCAAGAGGGCCGCAGGTCACTTCATCAGCCGAGAGATGACCTTGGCCTGGTGGTACCAGAATTTTTTTGGGTATCATGGCAGCAGTCCTACTGGCAGTACCCCACACAAAACTCAAGATGAGATTACAGCTGCACTTCGCAGCCTCATGGAATCTGGACCGGGGCTCCCAAGCGGAGCTGGTCAGCATTCCTCCTTCTCTCCACCCGGACCTCACCTGGTGGTCCAAGGACTGCAACCTGTGGACAGGCAAGCCCTTCCGGCAGGCAGACCCTCAATTCACCATCACCACGGATTCCTCCCTGGAAGGCTGGGGGTCTACTCTGGACAACAATATGATGATCTTTAAAGCCCGCTCTTCCAAATACAAAAAGGCAATCACCCAAGCAAAGGCCAACTCTTTTGAATCCAGAATCTTGGAAGCCCAATCTAGCACAAAAGAAATCTTCACCATCTTCAGGGAGCTAGAGACTCCCACTCCCGCCCCTCAGAATTTCACTAAAGACAAAGCCTGATGCGATGAAATACAAACGGCCATGCAAACCAAATTGAGCCTTCTCCAAAACAAAATACTAGTTATTAAACAAGCCCTGCCTAATGCGCACATCCCTGTCCCACCACCAGCCTCTGACCCCTCCCTCCCCCCAACCTTTCTCCTTCAAATCCATACAGGAAAAAGACATCAGCATAATGAGGAATATCAAACCCTCTAACTGTAAAGGTGATGCATGCCCTGCCACTATCATCAAGGACTGTACTGAAGCGCTAGCTCCTTTCCTGACTGCCTTTGTCAATGCCTCCTTTGCCACAGGGAAAGTCCCTGCCTCCCTCAAGGAGGCCTGGGTCCGCCCTCTCTTTAAAAATAAAACTCTCGATCCCACCTCCCCTAACAACTATAGACCCATCACCACTGTCCCATTCCTCCTCAAAATACTGGACAAAGTGGCCTACCTGCAGGTTCAGCACTTCATTGAAGAGACCAAACTCCTGGGACTCCACCAATCTGGTTTCCGCCCCAGACACAGGACTGAAACCGCCCTACTAGACCTGAAAAATCAGATGGACGATGCCAGAGACATGGGCAAACTATCACTTCTCCTACTTCTTGACCTATCCGCAGCTTTCGATCTCGTAGATCATGACGCCCTATGCCATCACCTCTCCTCCACTGCCAAGTTCTCCCCTGACGCCACAGCATGGATCACCTCCTTCCTACAAGACAGAACCATGCAAGTATTCTCTGACTTAGCCTCTGCCTCACCCACCATCATACTCTGGTGTGCCCCAAGGCTCTTGCCTATCTCCCGCCCTCTACAACATCTTCACGCGACCCCTCTTCCTCGACACTATGGGTATTTCCTACACCAACTACACTGACGATACCCAGATCCTCCTCACCCTCACTGGCAACTATGACACGGACTCCTTGACCCTTAACCTCTTTAACACGAAACAAGCCTGGATGGCAGACAATGGACTATGCCTCAACTCTGACAAGACCAAACTCCTCCTGATAGGCTCCCCCGCCATGCTAAAAAAATCTAGACTCCCAATTTAGTCACTTCACCATCGACACCATCAAAATACCTGTCTCAGACTCAGACAAAACTCTTGGAGTGTATTTGGATTCCAACCTATCCATGGACAGACAAGTCAACGCAATAGCCTCCTCATGCTAAACTAATCAACGCAGTCAGGCCCTTTCTCTCCAAAGAGAACTGCACAAACATAGCCAGAGTCATCACTGGCTCCAGGCTAGACTACTGCAATGTACTCTTTCTAGGGACATCCAATAAAAACCTGGAGAGGCTACAAGTCATACAGAATAGTGCTCTCCGTGCAGCCCAAGGCCTTGCTAAAAGAGAACACATCTCGGAGGCCAGAAAACTAGCCCACTGGCTCCCAATAAAGGAAAGAATGGTCTCCAAAGCTCTGAAACTGACCCACAAGTGCATTCACCTCACCGCTCCTGATTACAAAGGATCCACCCCGTCTCCTCTTCAAGACCAACCAGATCACCCTATACCAACATGCTCTGTGTGCCACTAGTAAAAAAAAGCCAGAGCAGGCGGATCCAGCTTCCCATATCTCGCACCCACACGCTGGAATGCCCTACGTCCCACAATCCGAGGTGAGGCCTCCCTCATTGCTTTCCGTAAAGCTATGAAAACCATCCTCTTCACATAAGGTCCCTCGTATCAGCATGAATACTATATATGACCCACTGCATAAGCTTTAATGACCAATTGCATAAGATGTAATGATTAGAATTATGTTTGTAGTTATTTATAATGTGCCAACGACTGCTACCACGCCTGTACCTCTATAACTAAGCTCTTGCAAATAACAGTGCCTCAATGCCCCTGAGCTGATTGTGTGCTATATAAATAAATAAACCAGTGTCCATGGAGTCTTATCCCTACAGGAACAGGAGTCTTGTATCAACTGGCTTGATCTGAAAGCTATATGGCTAGCTCTCAAAGCTTTCCTTCCGCTCATTGGGTGCAAGGTCGTCCTCATCCAGGCGGACAACTCCAGCATGTATTAGGTCAACAAGCAGGGTGGCACCAGGTCCCCTCTGCTGTGCAGCCTGGCGGTCAACATGTGGGAATGGGCCCTGGAGAACAACATCTACCTGACTGCTTCCCTCCCACACCCCTGGTCCACAGGGTGATCAGCAAGATGAGAGAATCATGGCATCTCAGCATCATTCTGATAGCTCCGTGGTGGCCGGCAAGCTGTGGTTCTCAGAGCTCCTCAGCCTCTCGGACAGGCCACCCATTCGCCTGCCGCTGGGCCCAGCTCATCTCCTTTCACAGCAGGGGGGCAGCGTCATCCACCCCACTCCACAGAAGTTAGCCCTTGCAGCGTGGTTCCTGAACAGGTCACGCTGAAGCACCTGAGCCTCTCTCAGGCCAACCTAGACATCATTCTGTGCGCTAGGAGCAAGGCTACTAGGAGCCAGTACAAGAGTCAATGGACTAGGGTCTGTCATTGGGCGGACTTGAAGGAGATCGACCCCCCCCCCCTTACGTGGGTTATAGGTGAAAGCATCGAAAACAAAAGGATCGAATGCCTTTTTTTCAACACCAAAAGTGCTTTTTTTTTCTTATGGGGGCTGGGGGGGTTCCCCCCCCCCCAAACTCCCATTTTCCTTTGTAAAAACATTTTTTTATGCACACTAAACCAAAAAACATATAAATAAATATTAAAGCATTCAATCCTTTTTTTTCGATCCTTTGACTGGACACGCCTTACATGCGCATTGGACAATGTGCTCTCCTTCTGTGCACACCCGCTCGCTCAGGGGTGCAAGTGGACACATGCCACACCTATTTGCCAGCCATAGGGGCGTACAGAAATTCAGAGGAGGAAGTCTTCTCATCTTCCAAACCGGTTAAGGCCCGGGTATCGGGCATTCAATGCCTCTATAGCAAGGTGAATGGTTTTGGCGATGAAGGAGGCTTATGAGGGGCAGCACAAACCACTTCCTTCTAACACGCATGCCCACGCTGTCAGAGCCAAGGCCACGGCCATTGCATTCCTGAGACGGGTCCATTGACAGGTCATCAACAGAGCCGCCACCTGGGCCACCCCGTCGGCTTTCTGAAAGCACTACTGTTTGGACTCCGGCTCTAAGTCAGACGCGGCTTTCGGACAGGCCGTTCTAAGGAATTTGTTTTCTTGGGGAGGGTCACCTCTCCTCCCTGGGGCTACATTCAGTTGTAATCGCCCATGCAGTATGCAAGAAAGGGGACGGGAAGAGTAGTGAGTAACACATTCTTAGTCCATACTCCCCTTTCCTCCCCCGTGGCGGCGAGGATTAAGTTCAAAACCCTCTGCATTGTCCACAAGGACTCCTAGGGCCTCAATACCTTCAACTCTCTTCCTAAATATCTTCCTTCTTGAGCTCTTTGGTCATGGTTAGTCGAATCTCCAAGCAGCGAGTTGGTGGTAGATCTTTCTTCTGCTGGGGCCTCCCTCTGGAACAGCCTCTCTGAAACTTGAGGAGAACCATCTCTGGTTCCGGAAGCACCTCAAGACATTAGTCTTTGCTTCTACTTTCTCTCCTCCTCTCCCCTGCTGATCTCCTGGCTGAATCTGAAACTGCTTACCTGGCTACCCTCTTATCTCGGACCCAGTTCCCCTCCCCACCAGTTTTACACCTGCACTGCCCCCCTGGCAATTCTTGCACTCAGGGACTGTTTCTGTATCCCTACAGCCCCTACAAGCACTTGATACCCGATATTTGCACTTCTCCAGCATGGGGTCTGGCATGGATTCACATGCTCATGAATATTCCCCGTCGTCAGGCTGGGAATCCTCGGTAAAGAAAAAACCAGTATCAGTTTCGTTTCTGATCTGTCTTTCGTAGTAACAACCAATCACTGGTCTCTGCGTCATACTGACCACAGCCAATGACTGCCCTCTACCTAAGCACCGCCTCTGGCAGCCATCTTCAGATTTTTACCGCACGTTCATGTGTTGGGATCCTCGTGCTATTGCTCTCGAGCGTTAGTGCTATTTTTTCACGTTTTTTCTCAAAAACTTCGTTTTTTCGGTCAAAAGAGCCTCAAGCTCCACCGACTCACTATCCGATCAACGGGGACCCGTGTCGGATTCGTCTGCGCCCCTCAAGGGTGAAGATTCGTCGAGCTACGCTTTTGGAGGACTCCAGAAGTTTCTCAGGCCCGGTCATGGCCCAGGAGAAGGGAAGCTCGACGCCCGGAAAGCTGTTCAGGGTCTGCCCTGGATGCCAGCTGCAGAACGTCTTCAAGGAGGACGAACACTCCTTTTGTCTCTACTGCCTACCTGAGGACAAGACGCACGTGGAGAAGGACTGTGCGTTTTGCGGCAACATGTCGGAGCGGACCATGAAGGACCGCCATCAACGTCTCGCCAACTGGCTAGAAGGGAAGAGCCCGTCCGGCGAGAAGAAGAAGAAGAAATCTGAGCGGTCTTCTAAGCCCTTTGAGGACGCCCCGGCGACGGGGGTCCAACATAAGGCCAAGCACCGCGAGTCCGCTGGCACCGGGAGCGCCGAACGGTCGGGCTCTACGGTCGCCAGGCAGGGCGCACCCTCCCCGGCACCATCAACCACGAGCCAACGCTCTGGGTCGGGTAAGAGGAAGGCCGAGCACCCGGCGAAGCTCCTGGAGAGGCCCCGGTCGAGCTCGAAGGCCCCATCGGAGGGGGAGCGAGGCGGTGTCCCCCCCCTCAAGGATAAGGCGGTGAGCGCACCTAAGGTGGTGAAGGCCTTAATCCATCCGGCCAAGCCCTCTATCGAAACTGTCACGGCGGCCCTGGCACAGCCTGTGCAGGCTACACCAGTGGTGGCGACCTCGGGGCTCAGTCTCCCTGCCACCTCGGAGGGAGTCATCTTTTGTGCCCATCGATAGGACCCCCGTGAAATCCCCCGTGGGGAAGAAAAAGGGGGGGCAGGGCGTCGTCGTAGATTCGGCCTCAACCTCGGAGGAGGAGTTGGTCGAAGTCTTAAGCCACGGCCTCGGCGTGGAAGAAGACCGACCCGTCGGGATGGATCCCGACGCAGGTGACGACGACATCGTCGAGGGTACCGACGGGGTCCCTGATCGCCCGTCTGATTCCCCTCTGCCAGCGCCGCGAGACAACTTGGCGGCCATTTTGTTGGCTATACAGTCCTTATGCTCAGAGATAAGGACGAGACTACCGTTGCCGACGGAACCTCTCCCGTCGGGGGACCCAGAACCGGGACCTTCTGGTGTTCCCCCTACCAAGAAAAGAAGGATCCACCCTCCGCCTCCTTTTCAGCCGTCGCGCCCCTTCCAGCCCTCCTCCCCGTCCACCCGAGGGGATGATACGGGGACTGACACGGCAGCGACGGGTACGGACGACGAGGTATACGACGAGGATGTACCGTCGTCGCCTCCCACCAGGGCTTCTCCGCCCGACGAGATTGGATCGTTCCACTCCATGATCTCCAGGGCATCCGAGCTTTTTCAACTCTGCCCTGAGGAGAAGAAGGAAGGTTTCCTTTATCAGCGGCGCGAGGCCAAGAGGAAGACGGTCCTCTCAGTGCCTCTATTGGACGACATTTGGGATGAGGGCCTCACCCTCCTCAAGAACCCTTCCACGACGCCAGCTAGAAGAGACCGGTACGAGAAGAAGTACCGGGTCCCGGACACGGCCCCCCTGTGCCTCCGGGCGCAGCCTACCCCGGACTCCGTCGTCTCCGCGGCGGCCAGGAAGAAAGCGGGGGGGGGGGGGTGCGGCCTCCACATCGACTTCCCCACCGGACGGTGAGGGAAAGAAATTGGACGCTATGGGACGCAGAGTCATCTCGTCGGCAGCGACGACGATTAAAGCGGCCAACGCCTTGGCTATCGTGGCCCGCTACGACAGGGAGCTCTGGTAGCGATCTCCCGATACACCAGGACCACGGGACGGACGTCCTTGTGGTCTCATCGTCTGGTGAAAGAGTTCATGAAGGGACTGTTCAGATCGTTCCCGCCGGTGAAGGCTCCGGCCCCGGCGTGGGAGCTCAACGTGGTGCTGACCAAGCTCATGGGACCTCCGTTCGAGCCTCTGCACTCGGCCCCGTTGAAGTTTCTGTTGTGGAAGACAGCGTTTCTTGTGGCCATCACCTCCGCACGACGGGTGGGAGAGATCCAGGCCCTTTCCTGCAAGGCCCCGTACTTGACTTTTCACGACACGAGGGTGGTGCTCAGGACGCACCCCTCCTTTCATGCCCAAGGTACCGTCGGACTTCCATCTCAACGAACCCTTGGTGTTGCCTGTATTCTTCCCGTCGCCTTCGTCGCCGGCTGAGAGGACTTTGCACTCGCTGGATGTGGCTAGAGCGCTGAAGTTCTACGTGGACCGCACAAAGTGTTTTCGGAAGACGTCACAACTCTTTGTGAACTTTGGACCTGTCAATCAGGGGAAGGCTCTCTCGAAGGCTTCCATTTCCAGATGGCTCTCCGGCTGTATCATGTACTGTCATCGGTTGGCAAACCGACCGCTGCCCGGCCGTCCGAGAGCCCATTCCACCAGAGCGATCGCAGCTACCACGGCGTTCCTTTCTGGTGTGCCCCTGCTGGACATATGCAGGGCTGCTACGTGGAGGTCGACGCACACCTTCACGAAGTTCTACTGCGTCGATCGGGATTCCAGGGAGGAGTCCAGGGTCGGCCAAGCAGTGCTGCGCAACCTGTTCGCCTGAGGTGAGCCTGGTGAGGAGGTAAGATGCTTAATGTTGAGTTTGATGCAATGCTTAATGTTGAGCCTTTGCCACCTCCCGTGGTTGTGCATGTGTGTACTGCTATGTATTCTTTATTCATGAGCATGTGAATCCATGCCAGACCCCATGCTGGAGAAGGAACAAGTTACTTACCTGTAACTGTTGTTCTCCAGCATGGGTCTGGCATGGATTCACATGCGAACCCTCCCGCCTACCCCTCTGCGGCTCTTCACTTGGTCATACTGCCACTTCACGTGCTTCCAAATCTGAAGATGGCTGCCAGAGGCGGTGCTTAGGTAGAGGGCAGTCATTGGCTGTGGTCAGTATGACGCAGAGACCAGTGATTGGTTGTTACTACGAAAGACAGATCAGAAACGAAACTGATACTGGTTTTTTCTTTACCGAGGATTCCCAGCCTGACGACGGGGAATATTCATGAGCATGTGAATCCATGCCAGACCCATGCTGGAGAACAACAGTTACAGGTAAGTAACTTGTTCCTTACCCGTGCACTGCCACCAGCTGGCCGCACTTTCATTTATTATTTTTGGTCTCTCTTTTACTGTTACCCTTTGTACTGCACTGCCCCCTCCCCTTTCCCCCTGCTCCTTCCCCTTCCCCCTTCCTTTGCATGTGCGTGATCTCCATGTCACCTGGCCTAGTAGGATCGTTGTCTGTCTTCCCTCTGTTCCCCTCCCTTGCCTCATTGCGCCTTGAAACACTTGTGTATACGCATGTTATAAATGCCATGTATCATACATACCACAATCCTCCCCCCTGATAATACTGTTGTCATTAGGCAGTGTTAATATTGTCGATGCATCAATGGGGACTAAGGGGTGGTGCCGGTGGGTGGAGTCAGAGGAGCGCATGCTCCCACGCCTCTAAATTTAAAGGGGAAGAAGGTTTTTCTGTTGAAAAGGGTTCCATCTCCCGTCCCTAGCGATGGACGCCCCCATGCAGTAAGGAGGAAAGGGGACTATGGACTAAGAGTACGTTAGTCAGTACAGTGAGTAACTATTAATTTATACAGGGCGCTAGGAGAGATGCTACCAGGAGTCAGTACAAAAGCAAGTGGACTAGGTTCTGCCACTGGTCTTCATCAAAGAAGCTTGATCCATTGATCTGCACTCTAGACGATGTCCTATCCTTCTCTGCACATCTCGCACACTCAGGGGTGTAGGTGGACACATGTCGCAACCATTTGACGGCGATCAGAGCCTACTGGAACTCGGAGGAGGGGGTATTTTCTCATCCAGTGGATAAGACATCTGGCAGGCCTCACCAGGCTCTACCCGCCTATCAAGAAGCCACACTCGGTGTGGAACCTTAACCTGGTCTTGGGTGCCCTGGCTCATAAACCATTCGAACCTATGGCATCCGCAGACATCAAGCTAGTCAATTTTAAGATTGCCCTACTGGTGCGACTTACATCTGCACGCAGGGTCAGTGAAATCCAGGCACTGGTGGCTTCAAAGCCTTATACTACTGTCCATAAGGACAAGGTGGTGCTTAGAACCCCGCATTCTTACCAAATGTAGTCTCCTCTTTCCACCTGAATGAGGAGATATTGTTACCCACTTTCTTTGCTCACCCTATGGACGATACTCGGAGGGTTCTGCACTGTCTAGATGTCAGGTTCACTGCGAAATTTTACCTGGACAGGACTAAAAGCTTCTGCAAATAGGAAGCTCTTTGTCACCTTGGGTGGGTCAAGGCCAGGCTATCAAGCTTCCAATCATGCCCACGCTATCGGAGCCAAAGCTACTTCTGTGGCTTTTCAGAGGCACACTCCATGGCAGGTCATCAGCAGAGCGGCTACGCCTTCGGCCTTCTGCAAGCACTACTGTTTGGATGCCAGCTCCAGGTCGGACGTGGCATTTGGGAAGGCAGTGTTAAGGAACTTGTTTCTTAGGTGCGTCACCTGTCCACCCTGGGGCTGGAGAGGTGACCCTCTGATTACCTTCAGTTGTAATCGCCCATGCAGTATGGAGGAAAGGGGACAAGACGTAGGAGTAATTAGAAGTTACTCACCGTAGTGACTGACATACTCCCAATCCATAGTCCCCTTTTTTCCATACGTCCCATTGGCCTCCCCCTTAATAAAACTGGTGTCATTAGGCAATGCTAATATTGTCTACGCGTCAAAGGGGACTGAGGAGTGGCGCCAGTGGGCGGAGTCCGGGGAGCGCATGCTCCCAGGGCCGTGGCCCCCACACCTCTACATTTTTAAAAGGGAAGATGATTTGTTTCTGGTGAAAAAGATTCTGTCACCCGTCCCTGGCGAGGATTGCCCATGCAGTATTGAGGAACGGGGACTATGGACTAGGAGTACGTTAGTCACTACGGTGAGTAACATACTATTTCCAGTGGTCGAATTGCCTTCCACCTCAGGAACCTCACCTTTTATTGCGTTTCAGCACACACTTCTCTGCAATCTCTCAGGAGTTAACAGAATATGGCGGGTGGCTGTCCAATCAGGACATCCAGCTCCCCAGTGGGCACTGGTTCCATTCATGCACTCAGGCAGACAATGGGCGGGGGAATGAAAAACTCCTCCCCCACTTCCTGCGTGCTCAGACACACTTGAGCCTAGGCAGGGACACCAAAGGATTCCTGCCAAAGGCAAAACACACACAGACGCCTTCTCCCAGAATGGTAGAAGGGCTAATAAAGAACCAACCACGCTAGAAATGGCAAAAAAGAAAGGAGCCACCAAGTTAGTAATTAGGTGACCCTATTGTACACAACCAGGACTGTGAATACAGTCTGCGATAAAACATAGCACAATAGTTGGTAGAACACGTCCACTGCAACAGCCATAACTAGGAGGTTGTCTATGTGCAGGGATCGAATTTCAGGGGCGCTTGGCGCCAATTAGCTCCTGCTTTCAACTGCATCTCGCCTGGTAACGTGTTGCCCAATACTTTGCAGGCAATGCAATGAGTGCCTGGCATGTTTCCCCATGCAATGGTCTACTGACTTCACTAGATGGCAGCAGTGCAACAGGCAAAGCCAGCATATTGCGAACAGGGCCTACGAGAGACTGATGCGTCTTAATCTCTCTGCAGACTCCACTCTACAAGCTCATGGAATGGACACACCATGCCGGCATGGTTCTTGGCCTGACACATCGCCCTGCAGGTATCCACTAAGTATTGTGCCACAGCACTTGATGGGCTATTTATTTATTTTTGTTTGCTTGTTAGGTGCTTGTACAGCAAGTAAAATACTGTTTCTTAGGCCCAACGGGCAAGGGGAGGGAACCAGTTGAAATAAAATACAAACACAGTATTTAATAAGAAAAGTTGGGGGGAGAAAGGACACACCTACTATGCCTTGTAAGTATTCAGAACGTGCAAGTGCCACAAGAAAGAGGGTATGGGGTTAAGTGCTGGGGAGTCCGAGCTAAAGGGTGAGCCACAGATGAAGCGCTAGTGCTACACGGCCATAAGCCACTTTAGGAGTAAGTACAAAACCTCCAGTGCGGAGGGAGTGCCAAGGCAAGTGCTGAGGATAGACCGATTCTGGGCTGATTGGGTGAGGGAGGTCAGG
Organism: Ambystoma mexicanum; assembly: GCF_040938575.1. NCBI lineage: Eukaryota > Metazoa > Chordata > Amphibia > Caudata > Ambystomatidae > Ambystoma > Ambystoma mexicanum. Next base: position 1,732,650 of record NC_090936.1, on the reverse strand, counting down.
GGCCTGAGGATACACAAGGGCTCTCACACCAATCGCAGCAACTGTGGGATTAGCAAAGGAGGGAAGGAGGAGGTAAAGAGCAAAGTCTTGAGGAGCTTCCGGAATTTAAGGAAGTCCTGCTCAAGGTGCAGAGTCAGCGGGAGACTGTTCCATAGGAGGGAGCCAGCTGATGAAAGCGATCAACCACCTGCCCTCTGGTTAGAAAAACACTTTACACTCAGAGTTGGTGGTAGAGGAACGTAGTGGTCTAGAGTGAGAATATTTAGTAAGATAAGGTTGAAGATGGTGTGGTTCCCAGGGCCCAGACAGCCTTGGGGATAATGCGGAGTGATTTTAATTTAATCCTTACAGCAACCAGGAGTCAGCGAAGACTTTTAAGAGTGGGAGAGATGCGGTCCCTGGGCTTAAGGCCAAGGACAAGTCTTGCAGCCCTATTCTGGATTAGCTGGAAGAGTTGCAGAGTGGAAGAAGGTAGATTCAGAAGGAGGCTATTGCAGTAGTCCAGTCTGGGGAGAACCAGGGCTTGGGTAACATTGAGCCTCTGGGGGAAAGTGAAAAAGGGGAGAATACCTTTGAGAAGGAAGAGCTGAAAGTGGGACTTCTTTTCAATGTCCTGAGTGTGAGGGATGAAGGAGAGAGAGGAGTCAAAGATGACTCCAAGGTTTCTGGCTTCATAATTGGGAGCCGGGGGAGTGCCCTAGGAGTATGGCCAGAGTGAAGGGAAGGAGGAGGGAGCAGGGGTCCCGATGGGAAGGAACTCAGTTTTACAGGCTTTGAGGCAGAGATCGTTGTAGGTGCACCAGGACTGGATGGCAGACTGGCAGTCGGGGATGATGGAGGGTGCAAGAGGATCAGCAGGAAGCTGGAAGTGGAGCTGTGTCATCAGCGTAACACTGGAAGTTGGAGGAGGAGATGAGGCTTGTAAGCAGAGCTAGGTAGATGTAAACGAGCCAAGGGGAGAGGCTAGAGCCCGGGGGAATAACACAGTTGGAGAAGGAAGTAGGAGAGGAGAAGGTGCCCAGGATGGCCGGGGAAGAACGGTCAGTTAGAAAGGACGTCAGCCGGTCCAGTGCCCATTCCAAGATACCAAGGGTATTCCAGAGCCTTTTATGAGGATGGAATGGTTGACTGTATCAAATGCTGAGGAAAGATCTAGAAGGACGAGGAGAGTTGGAGTCCAGAGATGCAAGCAGTTCTGCACGGTTTTTCAGAAGAGCAGTTTTGGTGCCACTGGATGCTCGGAATCCAGATTGATGGTCGATAAGACCACCTACAAGTTCAGTATGTGAGTTGAGTTGGGGCAATGCCAGCTTCTCCAGCAGCTTCCCCAGGAAGGGGGTGATGGAAATAGGGCAGTAGTTGGCAGGGCTGGTAGGGTCTGCTGAAGGCTTTTTCAGGGGTGGGCGCACAAGGAAGTGCTTAAGGGAGGAGAGAAAAGATCTAGTGACAATAGTGATTGCAGAAATCTGAGTGCAGGGGCAAAAGAGCTTATGCTTGATGGTCCTGTACGAACAATGGGAAACCTGTTTAGAAGAGACCTTCAGGGAGAGGACAACACTGGTAACTTCTTCAGGTGTGACAGGGAAGGAGGAGAAGGGTGAGGGGCAAAGGAAGCATGGGGTTGTGGGGTGGGGGGGTGGGATGCAAGTGTGTTTAGGATTTCCTGGGTTTTGCGGGTGAAGTGTGTAGCCAGTGCGCTGCAGAGGACCTGGGAACGAGAAGGGGAAGAGGAGACTGCTGAAGGGTTGGCTAGTTCCTTGCCGATCTTTAAGAGTTCAGCCGTGTTGTTGGATGCAAGGGAAACCCAAACCTGTATGTGGGCTCTTTTCTTGGCACGTTTGGAGAGTCTGTATTGCCTTTGTAGCAGGCGGCAGGCCAGTTTGTCAGAGGATGAGCCTGAGGTATGCCACTTCGCTCCGCACTTTTGTTTCAGGGCCGCAAGTTCGGATTTGTACTAGGAGTTATGCTTGGAGGTGGATTTTAGGCAGAGCCTCATGACTGGAGCAATGATGTCAAGAGTATTGGTGATGGACAGGTGGAGGTTGCTGAGAGCAGAGTCAGGGGGAGGGGGATGAAGGTGGAAGCGAAGGCAGCAGCTGACACTAGTTTCATTGGGTGGGTGTTATTGAACGAGGTTGGCAGGGCTTTTGGGGGACTTTCAGAGGGCCTAAGGGACCCAGGTGGGAGGACAGGAGAGAATGGTCTGACCAGGAGAGAGGGGTTACTAGGGGGGGTGACAGAGAGAGGGGTCAGAGTGAATGAGGGCGTCCAGAGTGTGTCCAGCTGAGTGGGTTGGCCCAAAAGGGAGAAAGGAGAGGGAAAGAGAGGTGCAGAGGTCAGTTAAGAGAGTGCATCCAGAGCCAGGGGAGTCCAGTTGGATGTTGAAATCACCTAGGAGGTGGTGGTTGGAGGTGCATAAAAGTAAGCAAAGGATACGGGAAGATAGCTCAAGGGCAACATGCTCGCCTTGGAAGCAAAACGACATGGAGCAACAGAGGTTAGATACCCGGGCCCGCGCTTAGAAACCTCTGGGTATTAAGCGCGTTCTAAATGACCTATCATATCATATACCTGATGAAAAGTATGAATTTTGCCCCCTCAAAAATCGCAACCGTGTTAATCGAGATTTAAAATTCAGTCCATTTTTTGTGTTTAGAATTGGGAGAATCTTGGGTATGGTCATGATCATATATATATCAGCATCAGAATATATATATTTCTGAGGCTTGTTGAATCTGCTTAGATCACATGCTGTGCATAGGCCGACATCTAGTGGAAGCTGCGGAGTATTCGTTTTTTTTTTTTTTTGAAACTCGAAAATGGGCGTCGACACAGGGCGTGCCTGTAATACTATCCCTAGTGTGACATCCACTGTACCCATGATCCCTCACGCGTCTAGGACCTTCAGATTGTTTTTTTCCGCCATACTGGTCGGAAGCATTCTGCGGAGTTCCTTGGCCTTAGCCATACTTTTGCTAAAATATTGTTATATTTCCCCATTTCTCCACCCCAACGTCGAGTCACCGAACTTCCACACTCGACGCCGGCACAGAGAAAGAATCGACCGTCGAGAGCTGCACGACGGATTTGGGCCTCGGAAGGCCTCTGGCCTCGGCCCGGGCCTAGGAAGGCCTCTGGCCTTGGCCCTGCAAGTAGGGAGAGTGGGGGGTGGACATACTCTACACTCTTTTGGTATATAGGTACATTCTTATATATTCCTACACTTATTAGCCCGCTGCCACAAGGTGCGTATGGAGGGTACCCCTTTCCAATTCTGCCCCAAGTGCAACCGCAAGTACCCTGGGGTTGACGGGCACGCCACGTGCAATCTCTGCTTACCGAGGGACCACCCCGAGGCTAACTGCAGAGCGTGTAGTAGGTTCAAACTGAAAAAACACTCAAGGACCGTTCGATCAAGCGTTGGGCCCACCACGCCAGGCGTCAAGAGGCCATGGCGGTGGAGGGCGCCTTCAACGATCGCAGCGACGCTGTGCTTTCGGACAGCGAGGACAACGTGGTGTCAATTGACAGCCAAGCGCAAGTCCCCGACCTCGGAAGGTCGTCCGGCAGGGCGGCTATGGGGAAGACCCCCGGCGACACAAGCGCTACCCACAGCACTTCCACAAAACACATGAAGTCCAACCAAGACTCGACGCGCACGCCGAGTACTCGGAAAGAGGCACATACAGAACGGTCCGAATCAGTGTCCTCTGGGCGTTCTCGATCTAGATCGCCGCATGACTCCAGGCAACCATCCACTGTTGCCAGAAGTGCCTCGCTCCCCAAGGTAACCTAGGTTCGATCGTCAGAAGACGAAGCCGACCTCTATCCCCAGACTGCACTCCAGGAGTCGGCGTCAACAGGCCGCGCAACGGCTGTTCCCGAGTCCCAACCTCCACACTCCAGAGATAGGGACACTACCCCCGAACCTCGGCGCCAGGCGTCGAAAGGCTCTGAAGGGGCGAAAAAACAGGGTAAACACTCTTCCACCCACGGGGAAAGGGAAAAACAACAGAGGAAGCAGTCTTTGCCTCCTTCCACACCTCAAAAACATTCTACCCCACATAAACAGATGGACAAGTCTCGGTCTTCTGTTATCCCAAAGACCCCTGTTCAAACCAGTAGGTCTAGTCAAGTTAATACAGGGTAAGGCCTTCAAGAAAGAGTCATTCCTAGTTCAAGAGAATGGTCTAGTGATGACAGTCATGTCAAGGATGTCATCATTGACAGATTTCTACGCCAAAAACCCTGAACACTTTCTCTCTTTTACCCCTGACGGGTCAACTCCCTCAGGCTCTAGGGATCCTATACCCCCAAGTAAGAAGTCCCGGGTTGAAGCTCCTACTTCAGACCCCTTCAATATACAGCCCTATTATCAATATCTGGGAGATCCACCCTTTTGTGAGGATCCAGATTTGGGCATGTTGGAAGAACAAACTGGGAGGGAGGAGGGAGAGGAGGAGGAGGAGGAGGAGGAGGAGCCTACAGGCTAGATTTCCCAGTAGATATAACCAGCCTCTCTTGAATCAAGTGCTATCCAGAGCGGCAGAACACTTCCACATTGACACCCAGGGTGCTTGGGAAGAGAGGGACTTTGCCGAGGAGTTAGTGGGAGAAAGGAGACCTGTTGCCCAGGCCATCCCGATCCTTAAATCAATTCCAAGAAGGATAGACCCTTCCCTTGTTAATCCCTATATCACTAGGGCTGTAAACCCCAGAGTGTCACGCCGCCCACATTGGGGTCCACTTACTTGAAGCGGCGTGCACCGTCCTGGAGGCTGTACCCGCGCTTTCGCTTAGGGGTTCCTGGGTTGTCCTGGTCATCGGGCGCTTCCGGGTTTCCTGGGCAGGTTGGTCAGCGCATGCGCGGGCGGCCGTTCCGCGCTCTTCGCGCATGCGCGCTGCACGGAGTACTCGCTTCGGAGGATCTTGCGGTCCACGCCTCTCTCCGAGCCAACCCACGCTTGGGAGACGGCACGGCTTGCGTTCCAAGCCTCCTTGGGGTCGGCAGTCCTATTTAAGGAGCCCGGTCTTCCATTCACACTGCGTCTCAACGCGGTTTGTTTAGGATCGTGTTTCCTCGCCGGTTCCTTGTGCCTACCTTTCCTGTTACCTGATCCTTGTCCTCCCTGTTCCTGGTACCCTCGGGTACATCCGTAGTTGCCTTGTTCTCCCTTCCCTTGTCCTGTGGTTGGGTGGTTCCTGTTCCCCTTTTCTGAGTTGGGTGGTTCCCCTGTGTCCCCTAGTTGGCCCTTGCTCTTGTACCTTGTCTGCCTGTCCATTCTACCACTCTCTGCCTTGTGTCATTTGGCCTTGCTCTTGTACCTTGTCTGCCTGCCCATTCAGCCTTCCTCTGCCTTGTGTCTACCTTGTGAGCCATACTTCTACCTTCCTTCCCGGATCCTGCCACCTACCAACTCCCACAGTGTACTTTTCCTTGGGACTTCCATCTTCCGGATCCAGTTTTCCTTGGGACTTCCATCTTCCGGATCCAGTCTTCCTTGGGACTCAGTATCGTCATCTGGAAAGACTCCCCCTGTCAGTGCTTGCACTGTCCTGACGCCACGTTAATCAGGGGTGAGCAGACTCGTGGCGTTAGGAGCTGGTTCATCTCCAACCCGGTTCCATTCGGGCGGGAGCTGGGCTGGCTTCTCGCGTCATCAACCACATCAACGCAGGACTCCTGACAGCCTAGCATCATCATCAAGGTCTTCAACCAAACGAACAGGTACGCAACGTCCTCGTGACGCAGTCTATAACAGATTGAGACGCCTGCCTTCGGATACTTCAGATTCTGAGATGGAAGAGGATCCAGGTCTTCGTATTGAAGTACAAGCTCTTCGTGCTGAGATGACGGCACTCCGTCAGGAGAACGTGGCTTTACGTCAAATGGTGACACAGAACATAGGGGCATCTCCCCAGTCGGAAAACACCATGGCTCACACCGCACCCATCAAATTCGATGGAGATCCCAGACGTGTGGGTGAATTTTGCCATCATTGTCGGATACATTTCCTCTACCGTTCGACTCATTTCAACAATGATAAAGCCAAGATCGGCTACATTTTGGGTAATTTATCTGGGAACGCTCTTGCTTGGGCTACACCCCTGGTTGTTACTAATAGCCCCATTCTTAGCGATTTCTTGGCCTTTGAAAAAGCGTTCTTGGATGTTTTCCAGTCTCCTAATCTGGCTTCCACAGCACAGAATCTATTGATGGATATTCAACAGGCAAATTCCGATATAATAACTTATATCAGCCGTTTTCGTCAACTGGCGACTGATTCCCTATGGCCAGAGATAACACAGAAGACCTTGTTTCGCCGGGGATTAAGAGAGGAATACAAGGACGAGTTGTTGCACATTCCTGAACCCGAAGATCTACAGAAACTTATTGAACAAGTTTTAAGGATAGATCAGAGATTGGCCGAGAGAAAGGGTGAGAGACGTCGGTTTGAGAAGGTATTCCCCAGGCCTTCAACCCTACCGTCTGGATTGCCAGTACCTTCGGATTCCTCTACTGAACCGATGCAATTAGGTGCAGTAAGGGGTCCCTTATCAGAAGAGGAGAAGAAGCGCAGAAGAAGACTACGATTGTGTCTATACTGTGGTGCTGCCGGTCACTATCTGAGCACCTGTCCTTTGCGTCCTATCAAGAAAGGGGGAAACTAGAAGACATGTCGTCTATTGGAAAGGCTACGACAGGTCCCTCTTTGCTACAAGTCCTTTCTTGTGCCAGTACTGCGTTTCCGCCTATGCAGCCAGCCGTCTTGATGAATTTGAAGATCAGTCTGAAGTGGCAGGATAAGACTATTGATGTTCATGGATTATTGGATTGTGGGGCTTCCGGTAATTATATTGATTTTTTTTTAAAAACGTATTTTATTGGTTTTGATAGAAAAAAGAAAAAGAAAACGTGCAATACAACAAGAAATCAACATTGGTTTGAGCTGGGGAGGAGACGGTGAGGGGGAAACAAGGGGGGGGGAACAAACAAATCAACAACAGTCTTCATGTTGTAGCAAACTTACAGTGGACGGGTGGGTTAGGGGCAATGACCCAAAGTTTCAGGAAGCAAGAGGGGTCAAACACAGGGGTGGTTCCACCAATGCCGGCATCCGAGCAGTGTCAATGCAGTGGTGTGGGACTTCAGGGGGGTTTGTAGTCAGCGCTGAAGCGTATGTCTCTGAGGAGGGCCTTCCATGATTCCAAAGTGCCACCTTCGGTTTCGCCACTGTTCGTGATTCCTTCCTGCCAGGCCCTGGTTTCAGCTGTTGTCCATCTCTCGAGTTCTTTGAGCCATCTCTCTTGCCTGGGGCCCGACGGCGTCTTCCAGGCCATCGCTATTGTTCTTTTAGCCAGGATACATGAGATGTCCATTAATTTAACAGCGTGCTTGGATTTGCTAGGTCTGGGGTAGGTCCCCAGGAGGCACTCGCCAGGAGTCCATTCGTATCTTGTCATTCCGGCGTCCATGCAGGTCTGTTTGGCCTTGGACCACAGTGCCATCGCCTTGGTGCAGGTCCAGAACATGTGAATCACATCTGCTTTATCATTCCCGCACCAGGGGCATGCAGGGGAGGATGTCTTATTGAAGGAGGCAACCCTATGTGGGGTCATGTATGTCCTGTAAAGAACGTTCAATTGGATCTGGCCAAACCTGGTGTTCCTGGATACTTTTTTGGGAAATATCAGCGCTCTTTCCCATTCTTTATCTGAAATCGGGGTCTCAAGGTCCGCCTCCCATTTTGTCCTCAGATCTTCGCATTTAGGGTTGGTTTTATCACATAGTCTGCTGTAAAGCCTGGAGACAGGTCTCCAGCCGTCCGAGAGGTCATGCATCTCTTGTAGCAGAGGGTCAGGGGAGGGCTCCTCCGGCCATCCGGTCCATTGTTTCTTAGCAGTTTGTTTGAGGCGATGGTACCAGAGGAACTGGCCCGGGGGAATTCCATCGGCAGCCTTAAGAGATTCGAAATCCCTGAATTCTCCCTCCTCATACATGTCGCTCCATGTGTAAATGCCGGCCTCTTCCCACCTCCTTGCCGTAGAGATGTCTGCAGCCGTTCGACAGGTGTCTGCTAGGATGGGATTGTCCGGAGAGTATGGGTGTCGTATTCGCCTGATGCAGCAGGACCTGGCCCATATCTTTCTTCCCAGGTCAATCACCATGGAGGGGACCGGGGGTTGCCATGTAGGGTGCCATAGGATCTCCTTGGGGATCACATTGTCCGAGGGTTGCCTCAGCAGTTCGGTCTCTGCTGAAGGCTCATCCGAGAGCCATCTCGTTATGTGACTCAGCTGGGCAGCCAGGTAGTACAACTGGAGATCCGGTAACTTTATTCCGCCTTCTTTGTGTGGAAGAGAGAGGACGGACAGCGACAGTTTATGCCTGTGTGGGCCCCAAAGGAAGTCCCTGATGATGGCCTCCAGCTTCTTGAAGAAGGACGGTCTAATGTAATGGCAAATGTTTACGAAGAAATACAGGAATCGGGGGAGTACGATCATCTTGACAATCGCTGCCCTGCCCACCATGGCCAATGGGAGCTTGGACCAAAACTTTATAGAACTTCGGAGACTCGTGATGGCGGCCTCGGTGTTGTGTTCATGCATGAGTAGCGGGGTGTGGCTTATGTTGATCCCCAAATAACGGAACTGGACCAGTTGCCAGCTTATTCCTATCTCTGGGAGATTGTTTTCCGGAATGTTGCGTAAGCCCGCCAAGGGGAAGGCAGAGGACTTATTCCTACTAAAGCGGATCCCTGAGTACTTCGCATAGTTGTCCAGTATCTCCAACGCGGTTGGCGCGTTAACTTCGGGGGAGCTTAGGTAAAGAAGGACGTCGTCTGCATACAAGGATATTATGTGGTGTGCATTGCCCACCTTAATGCCAGCATCGAAAAGCTGCTGCCTGAAGTATAATGCAATCGGTTCCAGGCCCAGTATGTACAGCATGGGTGATAACGGGCAGCCCTGCCCTGTTCCCCTTTGTATATCCCAAGCCGCTGAAACCACTCTTCCCGTTCTTACTCTCGCCGTCGGGGAATTGTAGAGGACCTCAACCCACCTGATGAAGCCCCCTCCAAAGCCAAATCTTCTCAGGACCTCCCTGATCCACTCCCAGTATATGGAGTCGAAGGCCTTGATGGCGTCGAGCGACAACACCGCCAGGTCCTCGTCCCTGTCATATGTTTCGGCCATTACATGCTGCAACCTCCGGAGGTTAGCAGTGGTGTTGCGCCCAGGAACGAATCCGTTCTGATCTTCGTGAACGATGGAACCCACCACCCTGGCTAGCTTGCGGGCCAATATGGATGTGAGGATCTTGGCATCGTAGTTTAGCATAGCCAGAGGGCGATAGGACTCACAGTCGGTGGGCGATTTGTGTGGCTTGAGCATGGGGACTATTGTGGTTTCCTTCATGGTGTTGGGGAGAATCCCATCCGTGTGTGCCTCCTGGTAGACCTCGTGGAGAACTGGGGCAAGGATGGACTCATACGCTTTATAGAACTCAGGTGGGAGGCCGTCACTGCCAGGGGCTTTGTTGTTGGAGAGGGACCTGATTGCCCCTTGAACGTCCTCAAGAGTGATCTCGGTTTCCAGCTCCTCTCTCTGCTCGAGCGAAATGTGGGGAAGTTCTATCTCCTCGAGTGTGTCTATGATGTCTGCAGCAGGAATCTGGGTCTTGTGGGTATACAGTTCTGTGTAGAATTTAGCAAAGGCTTCATTGATCCCTAGCTGAGTCGAGTGGGATGACCCATTAGCGTCCCGTATCTCCACTGGGAGATGTTTGGGGTGTTCCCGTTTGCAGAGCCATGCTAGTAGTCTTCCCGGTTTGTCCGATTCTTTATGAGATCTGGCGGTGTGCGTGGCGAAATCAAATTTTTCCAGTCTTTCCCATGCCTGCTGACATTCTGTGCGGGCTTCCTTCAGCTTGGTCTCTGTCTCCATAGAGTTGTCGCATGTGGACTCCAGTCGGGAGATCTCAGCTTCCTGTGCTTCCAGGGTTCTCCGCAACTGCCTGCGAGTTCCGCCGGCTCTCGATATGATTTCGCCTCTGGTCACCACCTTCATTGCTTCCCATAATGTGCCCCAGGAGGGGACCGAACCGATGTTGTTCTCCAAGTATTCTTCCAATTTTTCGGCAAGGGTTTCCCTGAACTCGAGGTCCGCAAGTGCCGCGGTCGGCATCCTCCACATGGGGATCGGGGGTCTGGGGCCTCTCATTTGCCATAACATGGTCAGTGGGGAGTGGTCGGAGATCGTCCGCCCCAGGTATTCTGTGGTTGCTATGTGTGGGGTAAGTTCCTTATTGATGAACAGATAGTCAATTCTTGTGTGAACTCCGTGTGGAGCTGAGTAGTGGGAGTAGGACCTGTCGGTCGGATGGTGTTCCCTCCAGATGTCCACTAAGTTGAGTTGCTCCAGAGTTTCCCTCAAGGCACCGGATGTGAGGCTGCTCGGGCGTGGGGGGGGCAGCGATCTGTCTGCACTCGTGTCAGCAACACAGTTGAAGTCCCCTCCCCATATGAAGGTGCGGTCCCGGTACCGAGTCAGCTTCGTTATCAATGTGGCGAGGTACGCCGATATCCCGTGATGAGGGAAGTAAGAGTTGATGAAGCAGACTGGGGTTTGTTCCAATGTGCCCCAAATCGCTGTGAATCTCCCTTCTTTATCTTGTTCACTTCCCTCCATCTGGAAGGGGACGTCCGGGCTTATCCATATTAGCACCCCTCTGGCGTATTTAGAGTAGGGGGACCCTCTAACAGTCCCAGCCCATCGGTCTGCAATTTTAGACATGGCCTCCGTCGTGAGGTGAGTCTCTTGAAGGAGTGCAATGGAGATTTTCTTCCTCCTGAGGTAGGACTGTATACGATTGCGCCTGAGGTATGAGCCCATGCCCCGCACATTCCAGGTCATTACAGTAAGCTGTGCCGCCATCCGGTTCGAGTTTCAGATTTGGTGTGGGACTCTGGGGTCCGACTCCACTTTAGTCTTGTTCGGGTGGGCTGCAGGGGGGATACCACTGCATTTCGTTCATCGGTGTCATGTCCCAGACCCATCTCGGTCTGCGTTGGCAAAAGAGGCATGAAGACTGTACAACTAATAAAACTAACAACAAAACTTAAACTGGTGCGCCCAGCAACTACAACATTGTCGCGGTGCTCAGGCGCTCTCGAGCCGTCGGAGCCCATCCGGGAGTCGGGCGCGAGCTGGGTCAGGCGGGTGCCCAGACCGGGTAAATACTACGCTGGGGGTGGGGCAAGGGCCTGGCGGCAGAGCCGAACGAGGCCGTTTCCAAATGAAAAAACTGTAGTTGGATTACCTTCTGTATTCCGGTCTCACGTGCGATGTTTCTTACATGGGGGTCGCTGGGGGGTTAGGTCTCAGTCTGTGAGTTGTCCTTGCCATCCGCCAGGTTATTATCCTCAAGCCACATGTTGGCCGCATCTGGGTTCTCGAGAAATACCACTCTCTCCTTGTAGACAACCCTTAGGCGCGATGGATAAAGTAGTCTATATTTTAGGTTCAGTTGTCGGAGCCGGGCTTTTATCGGGACAAATGAGTTCCGCTCTCTTTGTACCTTCTGCGTGTAGTCCGGATAAATGGAGATTTTGGAGTCTCCTCGCTCGATGGGGCCCCCCTCCCTGGATCGCCGTAAGATAGTTTCTCTGTCCTGAAAGTTCAGTATCTTAGCGATTATGGGTCTGGGGTGCGATCCGGGGGGAGGGCGCCTCTGAAGGGATCTGTGGGCCCTTTCGACAGAGAATCCCTGGGTCAATTTGCCGGCCCCTATTTCTTGTAGCAGAAGGGTTTCGACGAAGGATGTGGTATTTACTCCCTCGTTCCCCTCCGGGACCCCCAGGATCCTGATATTGCTCCGTCTGGCCCGACCTTCGGCCTCCTCCGCCTTTTCCTCCAAAAAGGTGACTTTCTTCTTCAGGAGGACAACTTCGGACTTTATGGCTGTGATGGCCGTGGAGGCTTCCTCTGCCGACTGTTCAACGGTCGCGACCCTCTCCGTTAAGTTGCGAGCGTCCTGGCGGATCAGTTGAATATCGACTTTGAATTCGTCGATCTTGGAGTCTATATGCGTCTTTAGCGAGGCTATAGCATCAAGTATCTGAGAGTGGTTATCGGCCGCCACCTCTTCGCTCGACTGGGCAACTTCAGAGGAGCTGGCCATGGATTGAGTGGGGGTCTTCGCCCTGGTGGCCGGTAATTATATTGATAAGGAATTCGCCATCAACAACGGCATACCATTGCTTACCAGAAGAAATGTGATACCTGTGGAGGTCATTGATGGTACACCTTTATCTTCCGGACCTATACGAATGCATACCGTTGGCATGCTATTGCGAATCGAGACTCATGAGGAAAGAATTGCTCTCGATGTCATCAAATCGCCTTCATATCAAGTGGTGTTGGGATTACCTTGGCTTCAGCGACACAATCCCTCGATCAATTGGGAGTCTCGTATTCTAGTGTTTACTTCTACTCTTTGTATTCAGGAATGTTGTGTTTCCAGCACGTCATTGAAGTCACCAACCTCAACCTCTCTTACCACTGGAAAGAACCCACTTGGTTTGTGCTCCTTGTCCCAGATTCCACATGCGTATGCTGACTTGAGGACAGTGTTTTCTGAGCCTGGAGACATACCCCTTCCACCTCACAGAACTTTTGATTGCTCCATTGACCTGATTCCGGGTGCGGTGATCCCACATGGGAAGGTTTATTCCTTGACTCAGACCGAAAGACTGGTACTTCGGAACTACTTGGATGAATGTGTCAAGAAAGGATACATCGTACCTTCCAAATCCCCCGCGGGATTCCCGCTGTTTTTCGTGAAGAAGAAGGAGGGCACTCTACGGCCATGTATCGATTATCGTCAATTGAATGACATCACCCTTAAGGACAGGTACCCGTTACCTTTGATTCAAAACATCATGGAGTCATTACGGTCAGCCAGAGAGTTCACCAAACTAGACCTTCGCGGAGCCTACCATTTAGTCAGAATCAAGGAGGGCGACGAGTGGAAGACGGCCTTTAAGACTCCTTTTGGGCATTACGAATACAGGGTAATGCCCTTCGGGTTGTGTAATGCCCCGGCCGTCTTCCAGCGGTTTATGGATCACATCTTCAGTGACTTGATTGGCATCTCGGTTTGGGTTTATTTAGATGATATACTGGTCTTCTCAGAAAATCCAGAGGAACACGTTTCACATGTACGAGAGGTCCTTCTACGTTTATCACAGAATCAATTGTTCGCCAAAGCTGAAAAATGTTCATTTCATCGGAACAAGATGGAGTTTCTGGGGTATGTAATCAGCGAGGCTGGAATCCACATGGATTCTGATAAAGTACGAGCAATCCGAGACTGGAAACAACCTCATGGTTTGAAGTCCCTCCAAAGATTCCTGGGATTCGCCAATTTCTATCGGCGCTTCATTCCTCAGTTTTCTCGTATCACGGCCTCGTTGACTCGTTTGACCAGCGTTAAGACTCCGTTCCTTTGGGATTCAGAGGCGTTAGCAGCCTTCAACCGTTTGAAGACGGCGTTCAGTACAGCTCCAGTTTTACGTCATCCCAACGACGAGATGCCTTACATCGTTGAGGCTGATGCCTCCAACTTCGCTGTTGGCGCTGTTCTCCTACAGAAGCATCCAGTATCTGACGAAGAACACCCGGTGGCCTATTTCTCACGAAAGCTCGCTCCGAGTGAACAGAACTACGCTGTCATCGAGAAGGAACTCTTGGCCATTAAGACTGCGTTTGAGGAGTGGAGGCACCACTTGCTGGGAGGTCGTTTTTCTGTAGAAGTCCGCACTGATCATCGTAACCTGCAATTTTTACGATCCTTGCAGTGTCGCACCGCTCGCCAGGCCAGGTGGGCCTTTTTCTTTTCTCACTACGACTTCAACATTACTTACATCCCCAGCTCTCAGAACCTGAAGGCTGACGCCTTATCGCGCTCTCTGGAGAAGGAAGAGAAGGATTGCAGTCAGAACACTCCATTGATTTCTCCTAAGCATTTTCTTTTGACGATTTCTCCTCATCTGCAGAGAATAGTACAAGAAACATTGGTGGACCCTGATCGAGTCAACATCCTGAAGCGGCCACAGATCACTGAACACAACGGTCTTTTGTTCTTTTTGAAACGTCTGTACTTACCGACATGTTCACTCCGGTTAGACATCCTTCAAGGATTACACGATTCACATGTTGGTGGTCATCGTGGCGTCAAGGCCACTCAGGAGCTGGTTTCCAGACAATTCTGGTGGCCGGGTTGGGCTACGGAGGTCAAAAGGTATGTGGAGAGTTGTCCAGTTTGCGCTCAAACTAAGACGCTAAGGAGAAAACCTTTGGGATTACTTCAGCCTACTGAAACACCGCCTTACCCATGGCACACCATCGCCACTGACTTTATTGTCGAGCTTCCAACTTCAGAGGGCAATACTTGCATTATGGTAGTAGTGGACTGTTTCACGAAGTATGCTCACTTTATACCTTTTTCTAAGATACCTACCTCCTCTCAGATGGCTCTGGCATTTCTACACAACATTTACCGGCTTCATGGATTACCGGAAAAGATCATCTCTGATCGTGGCTCGCAGTTTCTCTCTTCGTTTTGGCATCAATTGTGCAATCATCTTGGTATCCGCAGAGCCTTGAGTTCTGGTTATCATCCACACACAAATGGACAGACGGAGAGAACTAACCAAACTCTTGAGCAGTACCTACGCTGTTATGCCAATGCTACTCAATCCAACTGGGCGAAGAATCTTGATTTGGCTGAGGTGTCCTATAACAACGCAACGCATACTGCTACTGGTATCGGCCCTTTCTTTTGCTCTACTGGACTACATCCCAAGTTGGTTCCTTTTACTCCAGTACTACCCAGTGCTGTTCCTTCGGCGGATCGATTGATTTCTGACATCCAAAAGCAGCACGACCTGGCACGGGGTACCCTGGTTGAGACACGGAAGCGCATGAAAAAACAGGCAGACAGGAATCGGACTACAGAGCCGGATCTCCAGGTGGGCGATTTGGTTTGGTTGTCTTCTAAGAACTTGCCAGTACGCAATCTGCCCACCAAATTGGCACCCCGATTCTATGGGCCTTTCAAGATTTCTAAACGTTTGTCCTCAGTTGCTTTTCGACTGGTGTTACCCCAATCTTGGCGAGTGCATCCAGTGTTTCATATCTCCCTTTTGAAACCCTTTGTGAAGGATGTCTTTGGACGTTCCAGTCCACGGCCTTCCTCCATTCAAGTACGGGGGGTCCCTGAATTTGAGGTACAGGAAATATGTGACTCACGGATTCGTCGGGGCATGCTCCAATTCCTTGTTGGTTGGAAGGGTTACCCTGCTTGTGATCGCACTTGGGAACCACGCTGTCATGTGCATGCGCCCCGTCTGGTTCGTGACTTTTTCCTTCATTGTCCCTGGAAGCCAGGGGCTCCAGGTCTTTCTGGGAGGGGGCATAGTGTCACGCCGCCCACATTGGGGTCCACTTACTTGAAGCGGCGTGCACCGTCCTGGAGGCTGTACCCGCGCTTTCGCTTAGGGGTTCCTGGGTTGTCCTGGTCATCGGGCGCTTCCGGGTTTCCTGGGCAGGTTGGTCAGCGCATGCGCGGGCGGCCGTTCCGCGCTCTTCGCGCATGCGCGCTGCACGGAGTACTCGCTTCGGAGGATCTTGCGGTCCACGCCTCTCTCCGAGCCAACCCACGCTTGGGAGACGGCACGGCTTGCGTTCCAAGCCTCCTTGGGGTCGGCAGTCCTATTTAAGGAGCCCGGTCTTCCATTCACACTGCGTCTCAACGCGGTTTGTTTAGGATCGTGTTTCCTCGCCGGTTCCTTGTGCCTACCTTTCCTGTTACCTGATCCTTGTCCTCCCCGTTCCTGGTACCCTCGGGTACATCCGTAGTTGCCTTGTTCTCCCTTCCCTTGTCCTGTGGTTGGGTGGTTCCTGTTCCCCTTTTCTGAGTTGGGTGGTTCCCCTGTGTCCCCTAGTTGGCCCTTGCTCTTGTACCTTGTCTGCCTGCCCATTCAGCCTTCCTCTGCCTTGTGTCTACCTTGTGAGCCATACTTCTACCTTCCTTCCCGGATCCTGCCACCTACCAACTCCCACAGTGTACTTTTCCTTGGGACTTCCATCTTCCGGATCCAGTTTTCCTTGGGACTTCCATCTTCCGGATCCAGTCTTCCTTGGGACTCAGTATCGTCATCTGGAAAGACTCCCCCTGTCAGTGCTTGCACTGTCCTGACGCCACGTTAATCAGGGGTGAGCAGACTCGTGGCGTTAGGAGCTGGTTCATCTCCAACCCGGTTCCATTCGGGCGGGAGCTGGGCTGGCTTCTCGCGTCATCAACCACATCAACGCAGGACTCCTGACAGCCTGGCATCATCATCAAGGTCTTCAACCAAACGAACAGGTACGCAACGTCCTCGTGACGCAGTCTATAACACAGAGTTGAGAAGCTTTTCAGGGCAGCCCAAACAGACCCACTGTACATAAGAGGGCATCTCCCTGATAGTGACAAACACCCGTAAGAGGGTGGGAACATCCTCGTCATCGTCGGAAGCTCCTCCCGACAGGCAGGAAAGTAGCCTCCACTTCCGCCTACCAGGCAAGGATTGCCAACTCCACCACCCTGCTGGCGAGTTACAACTGCCACCAGTGGGAAGAAGTCCAGGCACTCATAGATTCCACACCAGAACCCTTAAAAAGCCATTTGGCACGCGTTTCAGCGGAAGGAAGAACCGTGTCCGGTTGCATATTAAAAGCAATCTTTGATGCCGCGGATAACGCCGGCAGATTGATGGCAGAAGGTACCGTTATCAAAATGCTTGGTTGGTACAGTCTGGGTTCAAAGCCGAAACCCAGGCATCATTGATAGATAAACCGGTGGAGCCGAATCTATTGTTTGGAAAGGCGGTCGAGGACGTGCTGAAAAATGCCAAGGATGAGTATGAGACACTCAAATCCCTAGGCCAACTAACCAATAAACCCCCAAACCAGAGAGGGAATGGCAATTTTCGTTGCCCACGTGGACAAAATTCCCAGAGAGGGTCTAACTATTCCCAGGGGCAGGGTACACAATGGAACAACAGCTGACAGTCTACCCAGGGTTATTGCAGGGGTAATAAGAGAGGATGTGGTAAAGGTAGAGGCAGCCCCAGTAGAGGCGGCGGCACGCCTCCACCAAAACAGTGACGCTCCGTTCAGGGTCCCTACTCGCGCATCCCCAGTAGGGGGACGCATTTCCAACTTCACCCAAGCTTGGGAAGGGATCACATCAGACAGATGGGTGTTGTCCACAGTGTCTGCAGGATACTGCATAGAACTGTTAGAGCCTCCCCAAAACCACCCTCCACGACAAAGAATACATTCTTTGGACCATCAGAAGATCCTCCTCGAGGAGATCGTCAATCTTCTCGCAAAGGACGCGATAGAACTCGTCCCGGGACAACAGGTAAACAAGGGTATTTATTCAACTTACTTCCTTGTGCCAAAAAAAATTTAACAATGCGCCCAGTAGTGGACTTACGGCCTGCAAACAAGTATGTCAAGCCCCAAACTTTTCGCATGACTACTCTCCAAGAGGTAATCCCCTCCTATAAAAGGAGGATTACATGGCAACATTGGACATGAAAGATGCCTATTTTTATATTTCCATGTTCCCAGCACACAGAAAGTACTTGCGCTTCCAGGTGGACAGTCGGCACTACCAGTTCAAGGTACTGCCCTTCGGGATAGCCTCGGCTCCAAGGGTATTCACCAAGGTACTGGCGGTGGCAGCGGCACACCTAGGCAGGGAGGCAATCCCGGTGTACCCTTACCTGGACGACTAGCTCATCACGGGGGAAACCCCAGTAATTTGCAGAACAAATATTCAAAGGACGATCGACCTCCTCTTCGAATTAGGTTTCTCAATAAACGAGAAGAGTCAAGTCTGGTGCCAAGCACCTCCATACAGTTCCTAGGAGCTATCCTAGACACGCAAGAGGGGTTTTCCTTTCCATCAGAGGAAAGAATTCGGAATATACTATGGCAAATTCCGCAATATTGGGCCGGTCGCCAGAGAACGGTACGCAAAGCAATGCGTTTGCTAGGCATGACGGCGTCATGTATTTACCTGGTCCCCCGCTCACGCCTGCGCATGCGTCCCATGCAGGAATGGTTGGCGAAACAGTGGTCTCAGCCAAGTTGTCAGTGGGACGATCTAGTGGTCGTTTCGCCAACACTGGTACAAAGCCTTCACTGGTGGACGAGAGAAAATCTGTCCACGGGGAAACCCTTTTACGATCCCGAGATACAGGCGGTAGTCACAACTGATGCATGCCTGACAGGGTGGGGAGCTCACCACCTCCACCACACAGCTCAGGGTCTCTGGTCTCACTCAGTGGCCAAGAATCACATCAACCTGCTAGAGCTTCTGGCAGTATTCAGAGCACTTCAAGCGTTTGAGCCCTACCTGCTGAATCTGTCAGTGCAGATCCGGACGGACAGCACTACAGCTGTGTTTTACCTAAACAAGCAGGGAGGGACTCGTTCGCCAAATCTGTCCAAGCTTGCCCAGAAAATTTGGATATGGGCACTCAGACGGAAGATCTTCCTGTCATCTCAACATGTTCCAGGGGATCTCAATTCTCTGGCGGATGCTTTGAACAGAGATCCCCTCCCAGAGGAACACGAATGGTGTCTACACAGAGAAATCGTAGAAGATATCTTCTCTCAGTGGGGTTTCCCCACTATAGACCTATTCGCCACAAGCAAAAACAGTGCCCAGGATTTGCATCCAGGTCCACCAGCCAGACTCCCAGGGGAACGCCCTGTGGATGAACTGGTCAGGGATGTTTGCGTATGCTTTTCCACCAACACCTCATCAGGAAGGTGGTCAACAAGATGAACAGAGAGAGTATGACGCTCGTCCTAGTTGCTCCCATGTGGGCGAGACAACCGTGGTTCCCACACCTACGCAGTCTAGCGGTGTGCGAACCTATCAAACTCCCGGGCTGGTACAACCTACTGTCCCAGCACCAAGGCCAAACCCAACTCAATAAACCTAGCAGCATGGCTCCTGAGGTCATAGATTTCGGACATCTCAAATTACCACAGCGGTGTATGGACATCCTAAAGGAATCTAGGAAGCCAAACACGAGGCACTGCTACTTTGACAAATGGAAACGTTTTGTTATCTGGTACCAGAATAAGCAAGTCAACCCAGTTGATTGCACTCCTTCCACAATTGTCACATACATGCTCCACCTGCTGGATGCAGGACTGGTATTTAACTCACTGAAGGTACACCTGGCAGCGCTGTCAGCATACACCACATCCCATAACAAGGTGTTGTGGTGGAAGATACCAGTGGTTAAAGCTTTCATGGAAGGAGTAAAGAGACTTCACCCTCCTATTTCAAACCCACCACCAGGATGGGACCTTAACGTGGTGCTTCCTAAACTCATGGGCCCCCCATTCGAACCCATGCATAAAAGCAGTCTCAAACACCTGATTTATAAGACGGCCTTCTTAGTAGCAATAACATCTATAAGAAGGGTCAGTGAAATTCAGGCTCTGTCAGTGCAGGATCCATTCTTTACAGTTCATAAAGATAAACTGGTTTTACGTACACACCCTAGGTTCTCAACTAAGGTTATTTCTAAATTCCTCGTGAACCAGTCCATCGAGTTTCCGGCTTTCTTCCAAGACCCACAAAGCTCGGCTGAAGTGAAACTACACACCCTAGATGTGCGTAGGGCGGTCCTCTACTATGTAAACAAGACCAGACCGCTAAGGAAAACAGATCAGTTGTTTGTCTCCGTAGCTACAGGCAGAGAGGGAGATCGCGTCTCTAAAGGTGCCATTTCTAAGTGGATTGTTAACTGTATCCAGCTGTTAAAACTCTGCCTTTCACGCCAAGAGCCCACTCTACTAGAGGCATTGGGGCCACTCTGGCTTTCATTGCAAATGTACCCCTTGACACCATTTGGAAAGCAGCTGCTTGGAGCTCTATTCACTTTTACTCTGCACTACTACATTGACACCCATTCCAAGACATATACTCGAGTGGGACAAGCGGTTTTAAGACATTTATTTGCTCATGACCCTTCTCACAACCTACCTCCTTCTAACACTGCTCGCTAATCTATGCACAGCATGTGATCGAAGCGGATTCAACAAGCCACAGAAGAGATACATTACTCACCGTAATCGTATTTCTGATGCTTGTATCTGCTTAGATTCACATGCGACCCACCCTTCCTCCCCTCTGAGAGAAGGCGCATGGATGCTTGTAGTCTTATCCATCTATCTGCTTGGATTATCTGTACTCATGCTACTCCTCATGCTACCTCATGTCAGAAAAAATAGATGTTGGCCTATGCACAGCATGTGAATCTAAGCAGATACAAGCATCAGAAATACGATTACGGCGAGTAATGTATTATATATATTTCTGAGGCTTGTGGAATCTGCTTAGATCACATGCTGTGTATAGGCCGACATCTAGTGGAAGCTGCGGAGTATTAGTTTGTTTTTCGAAACTCGAAAATGGGCGTCGACACAGGGCGTGCCAGTAATACTATCCCTAGTGTGACGTCCACTGTACCCAAGATCCCTCACGCGTCTAGGATCCTCAGATTGTTTTTTTCTGCCATACTGGTCGGAAGCATTTTGCGGAGTCCCCTGGCCTTAGCCATACTTTTCCTAAAATATTAATTTATTTACATCCTTCCCCATCCCAACGTCGAACTTCGACACTCGACGCCGGCTGGAGAAGAAATCGACCGTCGGCTGCTGCACGACGGATTTGGGCCTCGGAAGGCCTCTGGCCTCGGCAGGCCTCTGGCCTCGGCCCGGGCCTTGGAAGGCCGCTGGCCTCGGCCCTACAAGTAGGGAGAGTGGGGGGTTGTACATACTCTGCACTCTTGGTATATAGGTACACCTTATACATTTCCTACACTTAACAGCCCGCTGCCTCAAGGTGCGTATGGAGGGTACCCCTTTTCAATTCTGCCCCACGTGCAATCTCTGCTTGCCGAGGGACCACCCCGAAGCGAACTGCAGAGCGTGTAGTAGGTTTAAACCTAAGACACTTAAGGACCGTTCGACGAAGCGTTGGGCCCACCATGCCAGGCAAGCGGCCATGGCAGCGGAGGGCACCTTCAGCGACGGCAGCAACGCCGTACTTTCGGACGGCGAGGGCATTACGGCGACGAAAGACAGCCGAGCACAAGTCCCCGACCTCGGAAGGTCGTCCGGCAGGGCGGCTATGGTGAAGACCCCCGGCGACACAAGCGCTTCACACACCACACACACACTAAACACACAAAGTCCAACCGAGACTCGACGACGTCGAGTGCTCGGAAAGAGGCACAAACAGAATGGTCCGATTCGGTGTCCTCTGGGCGCTCTCGATCGAGATCGCCGCATGACTCCAGGCAATCATCCACTCTTGCCAAGAGTGCCTCGCTCCCTAGGCTAACAGAAGTTCGATCGTCGGAGGACGAAGACGACTTCCACCCCCAGGCCGCGCTCCAGGAGTCGGAGCCCGCAGTCAAAATCAGCGAGGCCCCACGCTCGAAGGACAGGGACCTTACCCCCGATGCCAGGCGTCGAAAACCTCCGGAGCCACAAAAGGACAGGGAAAAGATTTTTCCACTCACGGGGAGGGGGGAAAACAAAAGAAAAAGCAGCCTTTGCACTCTTCCACACCTGTGAAACACACCACTCCCCCTAAACAGACAGACAAGACCAGGTCTACTGATATGTCTAAAACCAAATCTACTCAAGATAAATCCCCGAGACTTGCTGAGAGTCATTCCCAGTTCCAAAAAATGGTCCAGTGAAGACATAGATAGGGTCATGTCAAGGATGTCGTCTTTGGCTGATTTTTACGATAAAAATCCAGACCATTTCCTTTCGCATGATCCACAAGGGGCGGCACCCTCAGGATCTAATGATCCTATCTCCCCGAGTAAGAAGCCCCGGTTTGAAACACTGATGAGGTCTACAGACCCCTTCGAGGTACAACCATACTCACTGTATCAAGGAGAAGCTTCCTTTGGTGAGGACCAAGAATTTGGCATGGTAGAAGAACAAACCGGGACGGGATACTATGGGGATGATGAGGACTAGGAAGAGGACGATCCTGAAACCTACAGAGTAGATTCCCCGGTAGAAAACGAATCCCCGGTTACCTACTCCCCTGTCGATAACCAACCCCTCCTAAACGACGTTCTCCCACGTGCAGCAGAACATTTCCATATTGACACCCACGGTGTCCAGGAGGAGAGGGACTTTGCAGAGGAGTTAGTGGGAGAAAGGAGGCCTGTTGCCCATACCATCTCGATCCTTAAGTCCATTCAGCGAAGAATAGACCCGTCCCTGGTGAACCCGAACCTCACCAGAGCAGTCCATCCCAGGGTTGAAAAACTTTTCAGGGCAGCCCAGTCTGACCCTCTCTATATAAGAGGACATCTGAAGCCAGACTCCCTAGTTGTCACTAACACTCGTAAGAGGGCTGGAACACCCTTGTCATCTTCCGAAGCTCCTCCCGACAAGGAGAGCAAAAAACTAAATGGTTTCGGCAGGAAAGTAGCCTCAACGTCCGCCTATCAAGCAAGGATTGCAAACTCCACCACCCTGTTGGCCAGCTACAACTGCCATCAGTGGGAAGAAGTTGCGGCACTCGTAGCCTCTGCTCCTGAACCTTTAAAGGGCCAGTTAGCTCTGATTTCCGCAGAGGGGAGCCGTGTCTGGTTGCATTTTGAAAGCAACCTTTGACGCCGCGGACAACGCAGGCAGATTGATAGCAGAAGGCACTGTTATCAAGAGACATGCATGGTTACGGCAGTCTGGTTTTAAGGCAGAAACCCAGGCATCATTGTTGGACAAACCGGTGGAAGCCGATCTGTTGTTTGGTAAGGCGGTCGAAGACGCACTGAAGAATGCCAAGGACGAATACGAGACACCCAAATCCCTTGGCCAGTTAACCAATAAACCCCCTAACTAGAGAGGGAATAGTAATTTTCGTCGCCCACGCGGCCAAAATTCCCAGAGAGGATCTAACTATTCCCAGGGGCACGGAGAAAGGGGACGGTAGGGATATGTTGGGAGAAAAATAATAATCACGCTTTCGGGGTCACCACTGATTTGTGTTTCCAGGCTGAGGTTTACTGCTGGGTTGTAAATAATACAGGTGGCGGGCCGTGACCTTGGGTGCTGCAGAGGGAACTACAAAACTTTGAAGCGGCTCCAGCCGAGTTGGGGGAGGTGGAGCCGCGCGGCACGGGCCTCTGCTTTCTCGTCTGGCAGGCTTCGCTGGGAGGGAGGGGGAATGGCCTTGCATATGCTCACAAAGGTATCTTCCTCGTGTGTTGCCGATTTTAGGTGAAAGTATCATCAACATTCAAATAATATACAATACTAATTAATATTGGCGCTGGACAATATTATTTCATAGGCAGTTGCTCGCTGTGTAGTCAGTGTACTTTTTGAACTCTCAAGTATTGCGAATAATGAATGCTCCACAAACAATGTGACAGGGCATCCCATTACTATTGTGGCGCTTTTCTCAATTGCGAACGCGGCTGCAGCGAGTGATTGCTCGCACGCGAAATGTCCTTTCATCACAGCATCCAAAGTGCCACTATAGTAAGCCAATGGATTGTGTCCTAGGGACGTCTTTTGTGTCAGTACAGCTGTCATGAGTGTCCCCTTGCAGAGTGAGAACAGGTAAAATTTGCGTTCATAATCAGGATTGGCGAGTACTGGAGCACTAGAAATCAACTCTTTTTTAACGATTTGAATGAGGCGCTCATTTCTTCTGACCATTTTTGTTCTCTTGTTGGGCCTCTTTCAGTGCTTGCAGTAAGGGTCTGGTGTATGCTGCATAATCTAATATCCATGCTCTACAATAGTTGCACATTCCCAAGAATTTCAGCATCTCCTTCACTGTTGTGGGCTCTCTTACTGATCTTATTGCTTCTACCCTGTCGGGGATTATTCTTTTTCCGTCTTTTGATATTAGCTGTCCCAAGTATAGGACTTCTGTTAGACAATATTGTAGCTTTTCCTTGTCTACTTTGTACCCCTTATTTGCCAACAGGGTCAGGAGTGTTATCGAATCTTTTCTGCATGTCTCTTCATTCTGTGCGCAGACGAGTAAATCGTCTACGTACTGAATGATGGTGCTTTCAACTGATAAGTTTCCTAAGTCTTCATGTAGTATACGGTTGAATATGCTTGGGCTCTCACAGTATCCCTGTGGTAATCTGCAATGTTCATATCTCTTTCCCTCTAGTGTAAATGCTGTCAGGTATCTGCTTTCTTCTGCCAAGGGGATGGAGAAGAATGCGTTTTTCAAATCGACCACTGTGAAATGTGATGCCGTTTTTGGGATACTGCATAATATTGATGCAGGGTTCGGGACCAAAGGGAACTCTTTCTGTATTACATCATTTAGGGGGCGTAAATCCTGGATCATCCTCCAAGCCCCTCCCTTTGCTTTTTTAATCGGGTAAATACATGTGTTACATGGGGAGTTTGAAGGCACTATTATCCCTTGTGCTAGTAGTGCATTTATTGTCTCTTTTATCCCTTCTTCAGCTTCGCGGGACAATGGATATTGTTTTACTCGGGGTAGAATCGCCCCTTGTTTGAGCTTTATCACTGGTTGTACTCCATGCAACAACCCTATGTCATGGGGGCCTGTTGTCGACAAATTGTTTGGTACTAGTCTCATGTCATCATCGAAAAATGACGGTGGTGCTCCCACCACTGCCATCAACTGGACAGGAATCTCTCTAGCCTGAATCAAAATGTCACAGGGCATTGTGATTTCCATTATTTCGCCATCGCTTTCTAAATCCGAAAAGAGATCTTCATCAGTTAATTCTCGCAGGGCAATATTGGCATTGGTACACAGTACTGTGCGCCACTCACATCCGTCTATGTCCATTCCAATCACAGAGATCCTTTTTGCAGATACCTGTACAGCATGCAAGTCTAATGATACCACTGATCCTGGTGCTATGTCAGGGTGCACTATTGGGCGGAAGAGGAACTCCGCCGGTATTCTCCAATCCATTCTTTTCAGCTCAGGAACTATGTGGGCCAGCGTTTTTAATCCTTCAATAAACATTCTCTCGTCCACTGGCAAGCCACGTATTTCCGGTGCAGTTGTGTGAGCCTGTACTACCAGCATTACACGTAATGGGCATATTCCTGGTGTTGAGCACACTATACCCCTCTCAGTGAATGATATTGTCATGTTGAGTTTGCTAAGAAGGTCCCTCCCTAGTAAATTTATTGGCGAATGTTCATAACACAGTAAGGGTGTTTTTACAGTTTTACCCCCTACTGTCACATCCAAAGCTTCTGTGTAAGGAACTTCAATTACAGCCCCAGAGAACCCCTGCGTCTCTAACTTCCGGTTAGACAACGGGAACCGGCCCTCCCTAATACATGATTTCTCCGCTCCCGAATCCACCATGAATATGAACTGCTTGTCTCCTATCTGCGCCCCTACCAATGGTTCCTCTGCTGCATCGTAGGTGGTAGATAGAACAGGACACGCAAGTGTTCTCTGTGGGCTGTCCTATGCGGGGTGTCTCATTGCCCCCCCTTGGTTAAACACACTCCCTGAAACCACTGACACGCCACTAGAGGGGGCTGGTGCTGGGGCTCCGTTTGCTGTTGTCGCGAAAGGGTTGCCTGGCGTGTAGTGCATAGTGTCATTGTTTTGTGGGTGATACTGTGTTCTGTATTGGTGTCCCTGCTGTTGCTCATGGTGCCCTTGCCCTGGGTTCCTTTGTTGTTGTCCCATTGGGAGACCATATGGGCTCCCCGGATGGGGATGGCCATAGTGTTCTGCCTCTGGAAATCCGCTGTTTGGTCTGCTTCTGCACTCCCTAGAGTAGTGTCCCCACCTCCCGCAGTTCCAGCAACTCCCTTGCGCGCCTCTGGGACCCTGCCATCCATTTCCTCCCAATCCCCCGTACCCTTGTCCACCTTCTCTTCGGCCCCTGTACCCACCTCGTCCTCCTCGAGGGGCCCACTCTTGCCACTGCAGACCTCCACCCTGCTCCGGCTCGTTCCACTGCAGCTGTCCTGCTCTTGCCCAATTAGTTGCCATCCTACCTTGTATTGCTACCAGCCCCTCCTTTTCCTCATCTCCCTCCCTGCTGTGTGGGAGCGCGGCTACTGCTGCTGCGACCTTCACCAACTTTGTTTGTACTAGTTTCGCTTCGTCTGCCAATCTCCTCTGCGCCACCTCCTTCTCCCTCTCTTTTATTCGCTTTCAGTGGTGCACTATTATGCTCTGAATTTCAGGCCATCTTTCGCCTCAATACCTGCTATTTTGTCGAGCGCCTTTTGCACCTCTTTTGGGAGCCCCCTCTTTATAATGAAGTAAAATAACGATGTCGATTGATACCAGGTCGTGCCCGTTTCTGCTCTCCACATCTCTTGGACCCGAAAAATGTAATCCATAGCATCTTCCCCGTCATTCATTGTACATTGCATTACTGACTGCAAATCTGAGGTATCTGGAAACGTTTCCCGCAAGGCATCCCACACCCTTGCACGCACTGTGTTGAAAGAGGCACCATCATGGCGGTCGCAGTTTAACGTTACTCCCGGGAAGCCAGCTTTGACCCATACTCTGTCAGCCTGATCCCCAACTGCTGATACTAGCAGACTTTTCACGTCCCCTATCGCTAGAGGTACCGCGGCTGTGTGTTTCTCAAAGGCATATATCCACTTGCTCGCCCCTCCCGATAGCGGGGGCAATAACTTTAGTAAATTGGCCTTATCCATCTGAGCCCATGGTATGTAATTCGGCCTCCCTCCTCCCCTATGTATTAGCGGGAGCTGCAACTTTCCCTTCGTCGTCGTATCTGTACTCGCCTTCATTCCAGGTTTTCCTAACGATGCCATTTTTCCCAACCTGTTCCTTAATCGCCCCGTCCACTCATCCAGTGTTCTCATTGAGCATGCGCCATCCAACCCTTCGCTTCCCCCTCCCATTGCCATACTTAGCCTTTCGCTTTCTTCCAAATCATCCCTTATATCACATAGTAGCTCCTCCCTGCCTCCTATGGGCCTCTCTTCGTTGTCAGTGCATCGCTCCCTTTCCTCTAGTTAATTATTCGTGTTGGTTCCTCCTGTATTCTAAATAGTATCTCGCCTTTTTTCCACCCTTCTTCAAATGTTCTACTCTCGCTCTGCGCTCTGGATGCTTGCTCTGATCTAGCTGCATTGATTGCTGTCCGCTCACATATGCTTTTTATCCTTGAGAGCTCATCTTTGGCTATAGAGAGCCTTGATTCTAGATTGTCTGTTAATTTTTCTATGTCCACCCTTGGTGTGCTCACCTGAGCGCGCTCCCTATGACTCTTGTATGGAGGGGGTGCTGTTGGCCCTTGGGTTGTGATAGTTGTCAGTGGGGGCACATAAGTTGGGTCACTGTATCCCTCTGCGGGCACTGGCTTGTTTAGTATTGGGTACAACCTAGTTACCTCTATCGGTGGCTCTTCTTCTGGCAATACTTTATCATCTTTTTGTATCATTAGTGGATTGTCAGTGGTAGATGGTAGATCAGGATCTAATTCCCTTGCCTTAGGCGGCGGTATCTCTTCAAACAGCCTCCAAAGGTCTAATATTTCTCTCCTATTATGCAACTGCTTCCCCTTGTATTTCAAACAAATGCATGTGGCTACCATATCTAGGACACTCTTGTCAAATGAACCCCCTTCGGGCCATATCTGAGGCAACCCCTCCCCCTTCAACACTGTGATCCATTGGTCATGATATTTCTTAATCCGTTCCGCGTACCCAGGTAGGTTCTTGCAAATGTGATAAGGGTGTTTCTGCCCCCATACTTCGTGCCCACCTGGTACTTATGTATCTCTATATCTCTATATAAACGTATCACCATGTGAGATCGCGTATTTTATGTCTTACTGAATCGTGGGGACCTTTGTGTTTCTCCCTCCACCTGCACACCATAAGAACAGCTGTGCGCAGCCTCTATCTTATCCTCTTTGGGGGCACCTACAAGAGCAAACCGTCAGTAATCTCGACAATGTTACCCCACAAATCAAAAGGGTACACACTCACTTCACCACATTACTCTTGTCTTTGTGATACTTCGTCTGGTCACACTTACCATGACCACTCAATAGCTATACATTTCTGACCACTTTTACACAACTATTATACCAAATTATGTCCTGACACATACGATGTTCACACACCCATATGTAGCACTCTATTCACAGTTCAATTTGTCCTCCCTTTCCTCCCTAGCCGGCTGTCCCTGTCCGTCTTATTCTGATATATGTATATATATGTGTTTGTTCCCCAATTTTAGAGGAAAACTCTCATTCTCTTTTGTTTATCTCTTTGGTTTTGTACTAACCCTCTTTTATTTTTCCCGTGAACCTAAAGAAAAGAATAGTAGTCACTAATATATTCTGTGTCTTCCTTTACCAGACACCTTTATCTTTTAATATCCACTTCTTCATATATTCCCAGTACTAGTCAAGATAGCACTATGCGGCGCCGCCTTCCACCCCCTCGCGGAGCTAGGTTCCCGTCACTTTTATCTCTTATTCACCTATTAATCCTAATAGCCATATGCAAACAAAAAGCAAAGAAAGTTTAAGATGGTCCTTAGTAGACCCAACATGCCCCTTTTTACCCCGCCTCGTTCCCTGTCCTAAATTTCCTCCTCTACTCCCTTTATGATCGCTCGCACTCAATACTCACATGCCCGTCTTGAACCGAGAGTCTCCGAAACTGGGTCCGTCCAGGCAGTGTTGCCGTACGCTCAACAGTCGGAAGTGGCACATAAGGGGCTTGGACATACACACATGAATGGTGCATTTTCATGCACCCTTTACATGAGCCCTCAATATGGTTGCATTTGTCTTTCTTTGCACTCTAGCAGCATTAGTTCGGTTATGGCGCGGGACCGTGGGGTGTAATCTTTTCAATGATACGCATAACAAATAACCCCCCGGGACGCTTTTTACTATTTGTACATAACTGCAGTGATGTGGGTGCTTCATTCCTAATGCCATATGAGCACGCATTCTGCCATATCTATACATTTTACAGGTTTTTTAGTCAAAGAGGTT
This sequence comes from Ambystoma mexicanum, assembly GCF_040938575.1. Classification (NCBI taxonomy): domain Eukaryota; kingdom Metazoa; phylum Chordata; class Amphibia; order Caudata; family Ambystomatidae; genus Ambystoma; species Ambystoma mexicanum. The sequence continues at coordinate 1,703,503 of NC_090936.1, read as the reverse complement.
GTGGAGAGAATGCTTCCATCGCAGGTAGTTTTGTCATTAGTGTTTGAGAACTTTTGCTTTTATCAAAGGACCATTTTACAGTTCTTTTTCCACCCAGGCTCTGCTGGCCGGGTCATGCTGGGAGCAGTGACACAATGCGGAAGGTGAAATGTTAGTGTTGGCATCTTACACTAGCTCATGTCCGTCTTGTTCGTGGGAACGTGCTCACAGCGGATCTGCCAGGGAGCTGCGGCCACAGGGATAATTGAAACTCCAAAGGTGGGGGCCGTGCTGTGGTGCGCCGGGCTCACACCATCTTCGTTAGACAAAATGGTTTCCGAGGCCTAGCTAAATTCAGCGGTTTTGTCAATGTCTTCGGCAGGTGAGCCGTCCACCACCTGGGCCCTGGTGGTAAGGAGGGGACCCCTGACGAGCCATGGCCCTCACCGGGGGAGGGGATGCAGGCGAGGGGAGTCTTTCGGACCAATCCTCCCCTACAGTACACAGTGGAACAACAGCCAACAGTCTACCCAGGGTTACGGCAGGGGTAATAGGAGAGGTCGTGGTAAAGGCAGAGGCAGCCCCAGCAAGGGAGGCGGCACGCCCCCACCAAAGCAGTGACGCTCAGTTCAGGGTCCCTTCTCACGCAACCCCAGTAGGGGGACGCATTTCCAACTTCACCCAGGCTTGGGAAGGGATCACATCAGACAGATGGGTGCTGTCAACAGTATCCACAGGGTACTGTATAGAACTACTGCAGCGTCAAGGGAACCATCCTCCACGACAAAGAGTACACTCTTTAGAACATCAGAAGATTCTCCTCGAGGAGATCGCCATTCTGCTAGAAAAGGACGCGATAGAACTCGTCCCGGGACACCAGGTAAACAAGGGTATTTATTCAACTTACTTCCTTGTGCCAAAGAAAGTTTTGACAATGCGCCCAGTATTGGACTTACGGCCTGCCAACAAGTATGTCAAGCCCCAAAAGTTTTGTATGACTACGCTACAAGAGGTAATCCCCCTCCTAAAAAAGGGGGATTACATGGCAACCTTGGATATGAAAGATGCCTATTTTCATATTTCCATGTTCCCAGCGCACAGAAGGTACTTGTGCTTCAAGGTGGACAGTCGACACTACCAATTCAAGGTACTGCCCTTCGGGATAGCTTCTGCACCAAGGGTATTCACCAAGGTACTGGCGGTGGCGGCTGCACACCTACGCAGGGAGGCAATCCCGGTGTACCCTTATCTGGACGACTGGCTCATAACGGGGGAAACCCCAGTAATTTGCAGGACAAACATTCAAAGGACTATCGACCTCCTCCACGAGTTAGGCTTCTCAATCAACGAGAAAAAGTCAAGCCTGGTGCCAAGCACCTCCTAACAGTTCCTAGGAGCAATCCTAGATACTCAAGAGGGGTTGACCTTTCCTTCAGAGGAAAGAATTCGGAATATACTACTGCAAATTCCGCATTATCAGTCCGGTCGCCAAATAACGGTACGCAAAGCAATGCGTTTACTGGGCATGATGGCGTCATATATTTACCTGGTCCCCCACGCGCGCCTGCGCATGCGTCCCATGCAGGAATGGTTGGCGAAACAGTGGTCTCAGGCAAGTGGTCAGTGGGACGATCTAGTGGTCGTTTCGCCAACACTGGTACAAAGCCTTCACTGGTGGACAAGGGAGAATCTCGCACAGGGGAAACCCTTTTACGATCCCGAAGTACAGGCAGTAGTCACTACCGATGCATGTCTGACGGGGTGGGGAGCTCACCATCTCCACCACACAGCTCAGGGTCTCTGGTCTCCCTCAGTGGCCAAAAACCACATCAACCTGCTAGAGATTCTGGCAGTATTCAGAGCGCTTCAAGCGTTCGAGCCCCACCTACTAAACCTGTCAGTGCAAATCCGGACGGACAGCACAACAGCCATGTTCTACCTGAAAAAGCAAGGAGGGACTCGTTCGCCAAATCTGTCCAAGCTTGCCCAGAAAATCTGGATATGGGCACTCAGGCGGAACATCTTCCTGTCATCACAACATGTTCCAGGGGAGCTCAATTCCCTAGCGGATGCTCTGAGCAGAGACTCCCTCCTAGAGGAACACGAATGGGTTCTACACAGAGAGGTCGTAGAAGATATCTTCTCTCAGTGGGGTTTCCCCACTGTAGACTTATTCGCCACAAGCGAAAACAGACAATGCCCAGGATTTGCATCCAGGTTCCCCCCCAACCAGACTCCCAGGGGAACGCCCTGTGGACGAACTGGTCAGGGATGTTTGCGTACGCTTTTCCACCAACTCCTCTCATCAGGAAAGTGGTGAACAAGATGAACAGAGAATCGATGACGCTCGTCCTAGTTGCTCCCATGTGGGCAAGACAACCGTGGTTCCCACACCTACGCAGGATGGCGGTGTGCGAGCCCATCAAACTTCCAGCCTGGTACAACCTACTGTCCCAGCACCAAGGTCAAACAGTGCACCAGCAACCCAACTCGATGAACCTGGCAGCATGGCTCCTGAGGTCATAGAGTTTGGACATCTCAATTTACCACAGAGGTGCATGGACATCCTAAAGGAATCTAGGAAACCAAACACAAGGCACTGTTACTTTGACAAGTGGAAGAGGTTTGTTATCTGGTGCCAGAATAGACAAATCAACCCTGTTGATTGCACTCCTTCCACTTTTGTTACATACATGCTCCACCTGCTAGATGCAGGATTGGTTTTTAACTCACTTAAAGTACACCTGGCAGCCCTGTCTGCATACACCACTTCCCATAGCAAGGTCTTGTGGTGGAAAGTACCAGTAGTTAAAGCCTTCATGGAAGGAGTAAAGAGACTTCACCCTCCTATTTCTAACCCACCACCAGGGTGGGACCTTAATGTGGTGCTAGCCAAGCTCATGGGACCCCCTTTCGAGCCCATGCATAAAAGCAGTCTCAAACACCTGACTTATAAAACAACCTTCTTAGTAGCTATTACTTCTATAAGAAGGGTTAGTGAAATTCAGGCTCTGTCAGTGCAGGATCCCTTCTTTGCTGTCCATAAAGACAAACTGGTTTTACGCACACACCCTAGGTTCTCACCTAAGTTTATATCAAAATTCCATGTAAACCAGTCCATCGAGCTTCCGGCTTTCTTCCAGGACCCTCAAAGCTCAGCTGAGGTGAAACTACACACCCTAGATGTGCGTAGGGCGGTCCTCTACTATGTAAATAAAACCAGACCGCTAAGAAAAACAGATCAACTGTTTGTCTCCGTAGCTACAGGCAGAGATGGGGATCGCGTCTCTAAAGGTGCCATCTCGAAGTGGATTATTAACTGTATTCAGCTGTGTTACTCACTCTCTGAAAGAACTCTGCCTTTCACGCCAAGAGCCCACTCTACTAGAGGCATTGGGGCCACTCTGGCTTTCATTGCAAATGTACCCCTTGACACCATTTGCAAAGCAGCTACTTGGAGCTCTATTCACACTTTTACTCAGCACTACTGCATTGACACCCATTCCAAGGCAGATACACAAGTGGTACAAGCGGTTCTAAGACACTTATTTGCTCATGAACCTTCTCACATCCCACCTCCTTCTTCAGGTACTGCTCGCTAATCTATGCACAGCATGTGATCTAAGCAGATTCCACAAGCCTCAGAAGGGATACATTACTCACCGTAATTGTATTTCTGATGCTTGTATCTGCTTAGATTCACATGCGACCCACCCTTCCTCCCCTCTGAGAGAAGGCGCATGGTTGCTTGTAGTCTTACCTTTCTATCTATCTGCTTGGATTATCTGTACTCATGCTACTCCTCATGCTACCTCATGTCAGAAAAAATACAATCTGAGGATCCTAGACGCGTGAGGGATCTTGGGTACAGTGGACGTCACACTAGGGATAGTATTACTGGCACGCCCTGTGTCGACGCCCATTTTCGAGTTTCGAAAAACAAACTGTAATGCTCTGCAGCTTCCACTAGATGTCGGCCTATGCACAGCATGTGAATCTAAGCAGATACAAGCATCAGAAATATGATTACGGTGAGTAATGTATCATATATATATATTTCTGATGTTTGTTAATCTGCTTAGAATCACATGCTGTGCATAGGTCCGACATCTAGTGGTCACTGCGGAGTATTGCATTTTGTTTTTCGTAGTCGAAAAGGGGACGTCGACAAGGCGTGTCTGTAACACTATCCCTATAGTGACGTGCGTTGTACCCATAATCCCTCACGCGTCGAGGTCCCTCAGATTGTTTTTTTCCGCCCAGCTTCTGGTCGCCTTACGCGGAGCTCCTAGAGAGACATTGCAAATACTTACTACGGACCTCGGTCCTTAATTATACTTATTATATTGTTAAAGATCCCTCCCCTCGACGTTAGCTGTGAAGCTGTTTCTCCGCCGAGTAAGTTTTCGACGGAGGGGGAAAGACGGAGGAGATCCTTCGGCGCTGCCGAACACGTGGCCTGGCCTCGCCGGCCAACATACAGTAGGGAGAGTGGGGGTTCGAACTTTTATGTTCTCTTTGAGAATGTCTTTCTTTCTCCCCTATCTTTCCCTTGGGGTTGTTATCACCAGTTATTATTGCCTCAGCTATGGAGAGGACACCTTTTAAGTTTTGCCCACGCTGTAGGGGCAAATACACTTGGAAGGACAAACACAAGCTCTGTAATCGTTGCTTGCCCCTCGATCATAAGGAGGACAGCTGCGCGGCCTGTAAGCTCTTGAAACCAAGAACTCTTAAAGAACGCAAAGTTAAGAGGTGGGCGGACTACGCTATGTCGAAGTCAGTTTCCTCACCCGCCGCCGCTGTTACAGAAAGTGACGAGGAGGGTGATAACTCGACGTCCGTTACGGAAGTCATTAACCCCCAGAAGGAGCGCTCGCGCTCCTCGACGTCCGTCCCCGGCCCCGACGGGCTCGGCTCACGCCCTGCTCATGGGGATGAACACCCCGGCGACAAGGACGCACACAGACCCCATAGGCCTAAGCACACAACCCACGGCTCTTCTTCGTCGAAGACGAAGGATCCATCAGCGCTGAAGGGGACGCAGGGCACTCCGGCGTCTACCTCAGACCGTAAGGGTCTCAAGCACCACCCGCAAACGCAGCCGCGACCAGCGATTGGGCTTTCATCAAACACGGGCGCTACCCCAAAATCATCCGACGTAACGCTCCATAGAGCGGCCGTCGAGGAACAACGCGTAACGCAGGCAACGTCGACACCAGAGTCCTCTACTGACAAACTCGTTGTCGAGAGCCTGGCGAGAATTGTTTCCGAAGACACACGTAAGCGGACGACGAAACAAACGTCGAATACCTCACAAAAAGCTATAGAAACGCGGAAAAAGCATAAGAGTAGCCAGGAAGTGCCCCTTTCATCTAAGGGCACTTCGGAACCTACCGGAGGGCTTTTCTGATGGCGACGGAAACCTTTCTTCGTTGTGGGAGCGTTCTAAGCGTTTTGAAGGTGAAAACACTGATTTCCCCCCTCTAGACTATTCAGGGGTCCCCCATGAGACCCTTGAAAGACTCCATTCTTGTATGGAGAAAATGGAAAGGTTTTTGGGAAACCAAAACCCACCCACACCCAAAACACTAAGAGAATGACCCCAGGATGACCCTAGGGTCAAAATTCCTAGGCTGTTTCCCCCTTCTACAGACGTATATGACCTCACGGAAGAGGAGCAATACCTCCAGGAGGATGATGAGTGTTTGGGTGGAGAGGAAGAACATGAGGAAGAGGGGTTTGAAGAAGATCCTTACACTAGTGCAGGAGCTTTCGAAGAAGATTCAGCTACCTCGCAGCCTTGGCAATCCCCATCAGTGCACTCAGATCCTGCTGTCTTTCACCCTTCTCCTCCCAAGGATTCACCTACTGAAAACACCTCTCCCATAGATGACCAACCTTCACTTAATGCACTATTGCGCAAGGCAGCAGCGCATTTTGAAATAGACACAGGGGAGACTCTTCCTGACATAGACTTTGTAGAGAAAGTTATTAAAGAAAAAGCCCCTGTTAGTCTATTCCGCTCCTGGCTTCTATAAAGAGAAGAATAACTCCTTCCCTTTCCAATCCTGCCTTAGTCAGAGGGGTCAACCCTCGGATAGAAAAGCTCTTCAGCCCTTCGCCCTCTGACCCGTTGTACATCAGAGGCCATTCTATTCCGGACTCCCTCGTAGTTACTAATACAAGGAAAAGAGCAGGGGTACCACTATCCACTAGTGAGGCACCACCTGACAAAGAGGGCAAAAAGCTCTACGCACTTGGGAAGAGAATCACGACGTCCGCCGCCTTTTCAACTAGGATTGCAAATAACAATTCCCTACTAGCTAGCTACGCAGATGCACAGTGGAGCAAGCTGCGCAGCGAAGCAGAGGACACACCAGAACCCCTGCGTTCACGCCTGTTAGCTACAATCTCAGAGGGAACTCTTGTAAACCAGGGCATCGTAAAGAACTCCTTAGATGCCGCAGAGACGGCTGGCCGTTCCCTGGTTCAGGGAACACTTCTCAAACGCCATGTCTGGCTGTGCAATTCGGGATTTAAGCCGGAAACCCAGGCTTCCCTGATAAATAAGCCCATAGAAGAAACACATCTGTTTGGGAAAGCAGTTGATGAGGCCCTAGAACATGCGAAGAAAGAGTTTGATACCATCAAAACTCTTGACCAAATTTCTAGGCCCCCTAACAGACGCGGCTATGGCAATAGACGCTCCTTTCGTGGCCAACGCCAGCAGCAAAACCAACAGCAATTTTACTCTGCTACCAGCTGGCCCTCTAACCAGGGTAACAACACCCCGTTCAGTCAAAGAGGCCAACGCCGTGGCAGGGGAAGAGGTCGCGGCTCCAGCCCCAAAGGTTCCACGCCCAATACCAACAAATGACCCGAAGATTCGGGTCCCCTCCCATGCATCACCGGTCGGGGGCCGGCTAACATTGTTCCTTTCAGCATGGGAGGGAATATCGTCAGACCGCTGGGTATTATCCACCATAGCCCACGGATACTGCATCGAATTCAACGGTTCCCCGAAGTACAGACCCCCACGGAACCGACGCATGACACCGGAACACCTCACCATTCTTCTACAAGAAGTAGAAGAGCTACTGAAAAAAGAAGCTATAGAGGCTGTCCCCCTATCTCAGGTAACAGAAGGTATTTATTCAGTGTACTTCCTTGTACCCAAAAAGGACCCAACCATGCGCCCTGTATTAGATCTGCGCCCAGCGAACAAGTTTGTCAAACCCCAAAAGTTTCGTATGGTGACCTTGCAGGAAGTAATCCCACTGTTATCACAGGGGGATTACATGACAACACTGGACATGAAAGATGCATACTTTCATATTTTAATGTTGCCAGCGCACAGAAAATACCTCGGGTTCAAGATAGAGAACAAACACTACCAGTTCAGAGTACTACCCTTCGGGATAGCATCTGCACCAAGGGTATTCACGAAGATACTGGCAGTGGCAGCGGCCCACCTGCGCAGGTTATCCATCCCGGTATACCCTTACCTCGACGACTGGCTCATAACGGGGGATTCTTACGAAACATGCTTCTCCAATACCCAAAAGACCGTAGACCTTTTGTTCCAACTGGGCTTCTCCATCAACGAAAAGAAGTCCAGCTTAGACCCCAGCCAAATCAACAATTCCTAGGGGCTCTAATTCGAACAAAGGACGGCCTCGTCTTCCCCTCCAACGAGAGGGTCCAAAACATGCTGTTTCAGATCCCCCATTATGTGGCAGGTCGAGAGGTGACGGTACGCAAAGCAATGCGCTTGCTAGGAATGATGGCGTCATGTATTTATTTGGTACCTCACGCGCGTCTGCACATGCGCCCAATGCAAGAGTGGCTCAACAGCCAGTGGTGTCAGGCCAGCGGACATTGGGACGATCTAGTGGTGGTCTCGCAGGCCTTGGTTCTCTCGCTACGGTGGTGGACAAAAGACAACCTGTTATTAGGGAAAACGTTTGCCACACCCGCAGTGGAAGCCACTCTAACCACAGACGCATCCCTTACAGGATGGGGGGCTCACCTATCCCATCAGACTGCTCACAGAGCGTGGACTCCGAGCTTAGCATCCAAGCATATAAACCTGCTGGAACTACTAGCGGTGTTCAAAGCACTGAAAGCCTTTCAGGAACACCTACAAGGAAAGACAGTGATAGTCCTCACAGACAGCACCACAGCCATGTACTACCTCAACAAGCAAGGGGGCACTCACTCTCCAGGACTGTCCAAGCTGTCCCAGAACATCTGGAAGTGGGCTCTCAAACACAACATGTTCCTACTATCACAACATGTACCAGGGGAACTCAATCTGCTAGCAGACGAACTCAGCAGAGACTTCCCCCTGCCCTTAGAGTACGAATGGCGGTTACAAGAAGACATCGTCTTCGACGTCTTCACACAGTGGGGTTTCCCAGAAATAGACCTGTTTGCAACTCTGGAAAACTCTCAATGCCAAGATTACGCCTCCAGGTACCCCCAGAACCAGTCCAAGGGGAACGGTCTATCGATTCCATGGTCAGGGAAATTTGTTTACGCTTTTCCCCCGACTCCCCTTCTCAACAAGATAGTGCACAAGATGCACCAGGAACAAGTTACCATGATACTGGTGGCCCCTATGTGGGCCCGACAGCCATGGTTCGCTCACTTGTTGAAGATGTCTCTATCTCCTCCAGTGAAACTGCCCTGCCCGTACAACATGCTGTCACAAGACAGGGGCAGGACACTGCACCCATGCCCTCAGACCATGAACTTAGCAGCCTGGCTCCTGAGGTCATAGAATTTGGACATTTACAACTTCCACAGAGGTGCATGGACATCCTCAGAGAGGCCAGAAAGCCTAACACTTGTCACTGCTATTCTAGCAAATGGAAAAGATTTGTCATCTGGTGTAGAGGGAAGAGTATCAACCCCGTTGACTGCTCTCCCACACAAATTATTCTGTACCTGACCCATTTACTGGACTCGGGTCTAGTATTCAATTCTATTAAAGTACACCTGGCAGCGCTTTCTGCTTACACCACTTCACAACTCAAAGTATCGTGGTGGAAGATCCCAGTAATCAAAGCCTTCATGGAAGGGGTAAAGAGAATACACCCTCCAATAGCAAACCCAGCTCCCGGCTGGGATCTAAATGTGGTACTCACCAGGCTCATGGGGTCACCCTTTGAACCCATGCACAAGGCAACTCTTAAAGATCTCATTCTTAAGACTGCTTTCCTAATAGCTATTACCTCCATTAGGAGAGTAAGTGAACTACAGGCCCTTTCGGTTTTAGACCCCTTTGTAACAGTTCACAAGGATAAAGTAGTTCTACGCACACACCCAAGGTTCGCACCGAAATTCATCTCCAAATTTCATGTCAACCAGTCTATAGAACTACCAACGTTCTTTCAAAATCCTTCAAATCTAGGAGAAAAAAGCCTGCATACACTTGATGTGCGCAGAGCTGTCATGTTTTACATGGAAAGAACTAGTCCACTGAGAAAGACTAATCAGTTCTTTGTCTCGGTGGCAGCAGGAAGAGAAGGAGATGCAGTTTCAAAATCCACTATATCTAGATGGATTGTACAATGCATCACTCTCTGTTACACTCTTGCTAAGAGAGAACTACCCTTCAAGCCAAGAGCACACTCTACTCGAGGCACTGGGGCATCCATGGCATTCATTGCAAATGTTCCCCTTGAGTCCATCTGCAAAGCGGCAACCTGGAGTTCTGTACACACCTTTACAAAACACTACTGTCTAGATGCACACTCGAGATCTGACTCCCAGGTGGGACAGGCAGTATTACGACATCTTTTCTCTACTGTTCCTTCTCATAACCCACCGCCAACTCCGGGTACTGCTCGCTAGTCTATGCACAGCATGTGATTCTAAGCAGATTAACAAACATCAGAAGACAATGCATTACTTACCGTAAAAGCATTTCTGATGGTTGTATCTGCTTAGATTCACATGCGCCCACCCTTCCTCCCCGCTCGGATGGAAGGAACATAGACATCCTTTTCTATATCTCTCTTTTCTGTACTCACTCACGTCTAGAAGGCTCCCTCAGGGCAGAAAAATACAAACAGAGGGACCTCGACGCGTGAGGGATTATGGGTACAACGCACGTCACTATAGGGATAGTGTTACAGACACGCCTTGTCGACGTCCCCTTTTCGACTACGAAAAACAAAATCCAATACTCTGCAGTGACCACTGGATGTCGGACCTATGCACAGCATGTGAATCTAAGCAGATACAACCATCAGAAATGCTTTTACGGTAAGTAATGCATTGTCATATATATTCTGATGCTTGTGATCTGCTTAGAATCGCATGCTGTGCATATAGTCCTACATCTAGCGGTAATCGCTGAGTATTACATTGTTTTTTTTCAAAGATCGAAAGGGGGGTCGACATGGGCGTGACTGTGTCCCTATACCTAACGTGACGTGTAGTGTTTCCAAAATCCCTCGTGCGTCGAGGTCCCACCAGATTGTTTTTTTCTGCCAACTTAGTTGGTCGCTTATGCGGAGCTCATAAGTGTTTATATTGCTATATCTATTTTCACGGCCTATGGTCGCTTAGTCAACTTCGACAACCTTCTTGACTGCTGTATCGTGGGGTTCCTGCCGCCGACGACTACATCTACAGCTGCTCGACTACTGTTGAGCGCGTGGCCTCTGCCCTCAGGCCTGGCCTTTATAGTATGGAGAGTGGGGCCCTGTTTCTTTCTTCTCTCTGCAAATGCATTTCCTCACCCTTTATCACGATTTCATCTTTGGGGATGACCCTGATGACCCGACCCAGGAGGTTTCTTATGAAGGGTTTAACCTTTATGATCAAAAACCAGACTATCAAGACCCAGACTAGGATCAGGCGGAGGACCGGGGCTCGTGGCACACACCGCCACATACCACTGACCCATACCTCATCTCTCTGGATCGCCCTACTACTTGTCTGCAGAGCGATTCGACCAGTTAACGACCAAATGTTGTTCAACTCCCTCTTAAAGGGAGCAGCCGACAATTTCAAAATTGCTACGCACGAACCCGCCTCCGACTCCGACTTGGTGGCGGACATCCACACAGAAAAGAGACTGGTTAGCCAAGCTATCCCCTTATTACTTTCTATTAAAAGGTGCATGGCCCCTTCTTTACTGTCCCCGTCTCTTACATGGGCAGTCAATCCCCGGGTGGAAAAAGTGTTTCGCCCAGCCCCCTCTTACCCTCTCTACATAAGGGGTCACGCCACACCAGACTCCTTGGTTGTAACGACCACTCGCAAAAGGGCAGGGGTACCACTATCCTCAGCAGAATCCCCTCAGGACACGGACTGTGAAGAACTTTGCGCTCGTGGTAAGCAGGTCACCACCTCTGCGGCCTACTCCACAAGGATCGCCAACAGCACCAGGCTCTTTGCGAGCTACAGTGATGTTCAGTGGGGCCTAGTACAGGATGGTTTGCTGGCGGTCGTCACAGAAGGCAGACAAGTGACCCAGAATATCTTGAAGAACACTCTGGACTCGGCTGAAACCGCTGCATGCGCCCTTGCTCGGGAACTCTACCCAAGAGGCATGCCTGGTTAAAGAACTCTGGTTTCAAACCTGAGACACAGGCCTCCTTAATTAACAAGCCTGTGGAGGAATCCAACCTATTTGTAAAGGTGCTTGACGACGCCTTGGAAACGGCGCAGAAGGAGCACGAGACTTTAAAGTCACTTTAAAGACAGATTACGGCTAAATCCTTTCGCCAGTGCGTCGGCCCTAACACCCGCTGGTCCTTTCATGGCCAATCCTTCTCCCGCTCGCCCCAAGATCAATACGGCCTGTGGGGGGGTTCCCCCTGTTCCTGCGGTCAGGGCTCCTCTGGCAACTTTCAGTACCAGCAAAGAGGCTCTCGTAGGGGCAATGGTAGAGGCAGAAACTCTACTCGCAGAGGCTCCCCGGCCTCCACCTCAAGTGACTCGCCGGTACGGGTCCCCTCCCACGCTTCGGTGGTCGCCTGTCTTCATTTATCCACGCCTGGGAGGGGAATCACTTCAGATCAGTGGGTACTAGACTGTTGCCCACAGGTATTGTATCGAGTTTCTCTGACCACCTTGTCACCCCCCAAGAAGCATACTCCTGTCGTCAGAACACATGCGCATCTGCTGGAAGTAGTTCAGGTCCTGTTGGAAAAGGGCGCCATCGAAGTTGTCCCCCTTCTCGAGGTAAACAAGGGTATTTATTCAGTTTACTTCCTTGTACCCAAAAAGGATCTCACTATGCACCCTGTTTTAGTATGTAAAACCTCAAAAGTTCAGGATGACAGCACTTTGATGTAATCCCACTGCTGCAGCAGGGGTATGACATGGCCACATTAGACATGAAAGATGCATACTTTCATATTTCAATGTTGCCAGCGCACAAAGTACCTCAGGTTCTTGATAGAGGACACCCACTATCAGTTCAAGGTTCCCCCCTTCGGTTTTGCCTCAGCCCCAAGGGTGTTCGCAAAGGTACTGCCGGCTCACCTGCGCGAGCAGTCCATCCCAGTCTATCCCTACCTCGACGACTGGCTCATAACAGGGGATTTGTACGGAACATGTCGGACAAATACCCAGAAGACGGTAGATCTCCTCTTCAACCTAGTATTCTCGATCAACGAAAATAAATCCAGTCTAACCCCCAGCCAGGTCAGACCATTCCTTGGGGCTCTAATTCGGACAGAAGACTTGCTAGTCTTCCCGTCCAACGAGAGGGTCCAAAACATGCTGTTCCAGATCCCCACTGTGCAGCCAGTCACCAGGTGACCGTTCGCAAAGCCATGCGACTGATGGAGATGATGGCTTCCTGCGTCTTCCTAGTTCCTCATGTTAGTCTGCGCATGCGCCCCATGCAAGAGTGGCTCTCAAGCCAATGGTTGTCAGGCCAGTGAGACGATCTAGCGGTTGTCTCAGCAGCCCTTGTTCAGTCTCTGCAGTGGTGGTCAAGGGAAAACCTTCTGCAGGGGAAATCATTCACCACCCCTGCAGTAGAAGCCACTGTCCTCCCACTCGCATCTGTCGGGGTGGGGGGCTCACCTCCTTCGACAGCGCACGGTGTGTGGTCTCCAGCAGTAGCGTCCAATCTAGTCAACCTGTTGGAACTGCTTGATTTTTTCCTTATGCGCACCAAACAGAGTAAACTATATTCGGGTGCAGATGTCAACTAACAGATGGGCTTTAGGAGTATACATTCCATAAGTATTCTGCAAGGAAACCACTATTTAAATAGGAAAGTTTTCAGACTCTTTCTAAACCATATTAAAGAGTTGCAGGACCTAATTTCTATTGGGAGTTGGTTCCATAATTTCAGGCCAAACACTCCAAATCTTCTGTCTCCCCGGAGACCAAATTGGACTTTGGCACACGAATTGGGAGGGGATCTCTTGAGCGGAGTAGTTTACATGGACAATATCGGGTGATTTTATCTGCCAGATATTCAGGGTCAAGTCCGTTCAAACACTTGTAGATCAGATACTCTATTTTGAATTTTATTCTGTCCTCTCCCTTAAGCCAGTGTAGGAATCTTCGTAAAGCAGAGACATGGTCCCTATAACCACGGTGTCCAATTAGTCTGACTGCAGCGTTTTGAGCTCTTTGCAGTCTGGCAATCTGTTTAGCTGGAGCTCCTGCCAGCAAACTATTGCAGTAGTCCAGGTTGGTTGGTCATGGGTCCCACCACTACTGCATGGTCTTCCGCAGGGATAAAAGGAATCCCATTTCTCAACATCCGAAGTGCATAGAAAACTGCCTTGACTTTAGCCCCCACCTGGGCTTCACCATGTGCCAAATGCAGCTCAAATTCCTGATCTTGTTGACGTATTGAAGTTGTTCCCCCAGGATCAACGGAGGTAACCTCTGTCTCCAATAACATTTTCCAATACTTCCTCCATATTCTTTATCTCAATGTAAACCTGTGTATCATCGGCATAGGAATGGAACCGTAGGCCGTGTTTCTGAAATATGTCAAACACACTGGGCAAAAATATAAATATAAAATCAAAGGGGACAGAGATGAACCTTGAGGTACCCCACAGTCCGAACATATCCACTCTGAAACACAGCCTTCAAGCAACACTCTTTGCATTCTATCCTTTAGGAAGGATCCAAACCATTTTACTGCTAGTTCTGATGCCTCCAAAGTTAATAAAAGCATGGACCCTCCATTTTCCGCAGCCTCCAGCAGATCCTCATGTACAGCCAAGAGAGCTGACTCCGTCCCTTGATTGGGACGGAATCCAAATTGCAGTTTGTCTTAGTTCTCTTTGTCCACAAATTCCTGGAACTGTGCGCATACAAGCTTTTCTAATATATCTTTGTTGGCCAGGTCAAATTAGCAACTGGCCGATAATTCTTCAAGGTTTTCAGATCCAGATTGGATTATTTTAGCCGAGTTTTCACTCGCGCCTTTTTTAGGGCCTTAGGAACCTGACCCTCCTGCAATTACTTATTCACAAATGAAGTGATAAATGCTGTAAAATTCACTGCCAACCATTTAGCTGTGCATGCTGGCATGGCACATGACAGGTCATTTGTGGTCTCAGTTGAGAGAGGAGTGAATACATATTTTCATCATCTACAGGTTGAAAATGGAAACTCTCTCCTTCCATATTCCTCATTTTTTTTTAAACGTATTTTATTGATTTCTGGTGAGAAAAAACGTGCAATACAACGAGAAATTAAGCAGTGATTCAAACAAGGGAGGGAATGGTGAAGGGGGGGAACAGGGAAGAGGGAAGGAACAAACAAAACAACAGTCTTCATGTTGCAGCAAACTTTTCAGTGGATGGATGGGTCAAGGCCAGCGACCCAGAGTTTCAGGAAGCTCGAGGGGTCGCATACAGGGGCTGTCCTTTCGGGCTAGGAGCAGGGGATTAGTGTCAGTGTAATGCTACGAGAATTCAGGGGGGCTTGTAGTCGGCGCTGAAGCGTATGTCTCTGAGGAGGGCCTTCCATGATTCTAAGGAGCCGCTCTCAGTTTCGCCGCTTGACGTGATTCCTTCTTGCCAGGCCCTGGTTTCGGCTACCGTCCATCTCTCGAGTTCTTTGAGCCATCGTTCGTGCCTGGGGCCCGACGGCGTCTTCCAAGCCATCGCGATTGTTCTCTTAGCCAGGATGCATGAGATATCCATTAACCTGACAGCATGCTTAAACTTGCTAGGTCTGGGGTACTTTCCCAGAAGGCACTCGCCGGGAGTCCATTCGAACCTCGTCATTCCGGCGTCCATGCAAGTCTGTTTGGCTTTGGACCATAGTGTCATCGCCCTAGTGCAAGTCCAAAACATGTGGATCATGTCCGCTTTATCGTTCCCACACCATGGGCATGCAGGGGAGGATGTCTTGTTGAAGGAGGCGACCCTATGTGGGGGTCATGTATGTCCTATACAGGACGTTCAACTGAATCTGGCCGAATCTAGCATTCCTAGACACTTTTTTGGGAAATATCAACACTCTCACCCATTCTTTATCCGTAATCGGGGTCTCGAGGTCCGCTTCCCATCTCGCCCTCAGAGCTTCGCCTTTAGGGTTGGGTTTATCGCATAGTCTGCTATAGAGCCTGGAGACTGGTCTCCAGCCATCCGAGAGGTCGTGCATTTCTTGAAGTAGAGGGTCAGGGGAGGGTTCCTCCGGCCAGCCGTTCCATTGTTTCTTGGCAGTCTGCTTGAGGCGGTGGTGCCAGAGGAACTGGCCCGGGGGTATTCCTTCGGTGGCCTTAAGAGATTCAAAGTCCCTGAATTCCCCTTCCTCGAACATGTCACCCCATGTGTAAATGCCGGCTTCTTCCCACCTCCTTGCTGTGGAGAGGTCTGCATCCGTTCGGCAGGTATCTGCTAAGATGGGGTTATCCGGAGAGTATGGGTGTTGCACTCGCCTGATGTAGCAGGACCTGGCCCATATCCTCCTACCCAGGTCAATCACTTGTAAGGTGATCGGGGATTGCCGTGTGGGGTGCCATAGGGTTTCCTTGGGGATCACGTTGTTCGAGGATTGCCTCAGTAGCTCCGACTCAGCCTAAGGTTCGTCCGAGAGCCATGTCGTTATGTGACTTAACTGGGCAGCCAGGTAGTATAACTGGAGATCCGGTAGCTTTATTCCACCCTCTTTATGTGGCATGGAAAGAACGGATAGCGACAACTTATGCCTGTGAGGGCCCCATAGGAAGTCCTTGATGATGGCCTCCAATTTCTTGAAGAAGGGCGGTTGGACATAATGGCCTTCCTTATTCCTCATAACTTCCTCTTCTCCATTCTCAGTCTTACCCTAATCCCATTTGCTTGTTCTTGTGTGGGCGTCATTGTAGTATAAATGCAGGCTGGGCTTCCAAATCTGGAAACCGCCTCAAACACTGCTTTTGCTTGGTCCCCTGCCTGTTTGATCTCTTTATGCAAAAACTCCCCTTTTGCCTCAAAAAGAGCTGCCTTATAAGAGTTTAATACAGCCTTAGCGCTCACTGCATCATTAATGTTCTTAGTTAGCCTCCAGCCTTTATTGGCCTGACGCAGTTGTTTCCTCACATTCTTAAGTGTTACTGGAGCATAGGTTGTGCAGATATCCTATAGAATATTCATCACTTTAGTAAAGAACTCTTCACAGGGGAGTGCAGTATCAACATCTGCTCACTTTGCCTGCACCTCTGCTCCCGGGATATTCACCAGGTCAGCACCCCTGCGTACAGCTGGACTTGATGATCTGACCAGAATATTGGCAATGTTTCTGAAAAGCGGGTAGCTTTTCCCCTAGCTGCTACCAGATGCAAACATCTGTCATGAGATATAGCTTTGGTCAGTATTTTTATCTCATGGTTATCCAGTATTTCTGCTAGGGCCCCTACATCAGGGTTAGTGGTACTCTCTAACCAGAAATTCCAGTCGCCTACACACAACAGTTCCTTATATTTACTTCCTGTACAAGTCTAGGGATTCTAGAACGTGCCCTATAGGACCTGGTGGTCTATATCCTAGAATCACCTTTATTGAACTTGAATAAGATAGTGAAATGGTGAATTCTCCCATCTGTGCACCCCCCCAATCCAACTCATCCATGTGGGAGAGGGAGAGTGTCGACTTATAAATTATAGCTGTGCCGCCCCCTCTATGCATCCGATCAATGTGTTGGATAAGGTAGTTCTCAGGAACCAATTTATGGAAAATAGTATGGGCCCCCTCTTATAACCAAGTCTCCGTCACCAGCCTGAGTTCCAGATCATGTTCTAATATTAGCTCCCCCACTTCCACTGCATGGGCTACCATTGAGCAGGCATTTATCAGTCCAGCTCTAATAGCAATAGCTACCGCTCCTTTTACTTTTCCTCTCTGCTAGCAGTGTTCATGGCCCTGCAGGCTTTCCAGACACACCTCAAGGGGAAGACAGTTCTAGTCCTCATGGACGGTACCACAGCTATGTACTACTTGAACAAACGAGGGGCACTCGCTCTCTAGGGCTAGCCAGACTGTCCCAGAACATCTGGAAGTGGGCACTCAAAACAGATGTTCCTCCTCTCACAACATGTTCCAGGGGAAATCCATCTTCTGGCAGACGTACTCAGCAGAGACTGCTCCCTACCCGTAGAGCATGTGAGGCGGCTACAAGAGGACATTTTACTCAACAGCTTTGCAGAATGGGGCTTCCTCGAGATCAACTTATTCGCCATGCTGGGAAATGCCCAATGCCCAGACCCCCGTCGCCCTCCCCATGCCCCCGATTCCCCTTCTCAAAAAAATAGTGCCACGGATGCACCAAGAACCAGTCCCGATGATCCTGGTGGCCCCTATGCCAACCCATGGTTCTCAAATCTCGTGGCAATATCTGTCTCCCCTCCCAGGAGGCTGCCATGTACATGCAACATGTCTCAAGATCAGGGAGGGACACTACATCCAGGCCCCCAAACACTCAACTTAACAGCCTGGCTCCCGAAGTCATAGAGTTCGGAAACCTTCAACTCCCTCAGAGATGCATGGACATACTCGGAGAGGCATGGGAACCTACCACCAGACGTTGCTACTCCAGTAAGTGGAAGCGCGTTGTTACCTGGTGTAATACCAAGGGCATCAATGCTATTGATTGCTCCCCTAAAGATATTGTCCTGTACCTAACTCACCTGTTAGATTTAGGACTGGTTCTTAATTCTCTAAAGGCACACTTAGCCTCTCTTTTGGCGTACACCATGTCCCAGAGCAGGGTTATGTGGTGGAAGATTCCTGTGATTAAAGCCTTTATGGAGGGGGTAAACTAACTTCATCCCCCTATCTCCAACCCAGCTCCCGGATGGGACCTGAAAGATGTTCTTACCAGACAAAGGGGACCTCCCTTTGAACCATTGCAAAAGGCTAGCCTTAAGGCACTCGCCTACAAGACCACCTTCCTAGTGTCGATCAACTCTACAAGGAGAGTTGCTGAACTGCAGGCCCTTTGAGTTCAGGACCCCTTTGTCACGATTCACAGACCTGTTGGTTTTGCGCACACACCCACGCTTTGCGCCCACATTTATCTCAAAGTTCCATGTAAACCAGTCCATAGCACTACCAACCTTTTTCCAGAACCCCACTAACGTGTCAGAAAGGAGCCTCCACGCACTAGATGTGATGAGAGCAGTTATTTACTATCTGGACAAGACAAAGCCACTAAGAAAGACAAACCAGTTCTTCGTATCAGTGGCATCTGGTAGAGAAGGGGACCCTGTCTCTAAATCCGCTATTTCCAAGTGGATCGTTAACTGCATCACACTGTTACACTCTTTCCAAGAGAGATCTACCCTTCACACCTAGAGCTCATTCGACTTGGGGCACAGGGGCTATCATAGCATTCGTTGCAAATGTTCCTCTAGATTCCATTTGCAAAGCTGCAACCTGGAGTTTTGTACACACCTTTACACAAGGCTGCCTAGATATACACTCTAGGTCTGATTCTCAGGTGGGACAAGCAGTGCTAAGACATCTCTTTGCTACTGTTCCTTAACACATCCCACCACCATCTCTGGATACTGCTTGCTAGCCTATGCAATGCATGTGATTCTAAGCAGATCCACAGAAGATACATTACTCACCGAAATCGTTTTTCTGATGATTGTATCTGCTTAGATTCACATGTGCCCAGCCCACCCTTCCTTCTCTCTTGGAGTAGAATGAACATAGACTTCTTGCACCTTCTCTCTTCTGTACTCGCTCACGCAGTCTTGTAAGGCTCCCTCACGTCCGAAAATAACTGGTGGCACCTCGACGCGTGAGGGATTTTGGGTACACTACACGTCCCTTTAGGGATAGTGTTAAAGTCACTTCCATGTCAACGTCCCTTTCGATCTTCGAAAAAAATGCATTACTCTGCGATTACTACTGGATGTCAGACTATATGCACAGCATGTGAATCTAAGCAGATACAATCATCAGAAATACGGTTACGGTAAGTAATGTATGTCATAGATATATTTCGAATGGATTGTGTCCCCCGTATTCCTCATCTTATGATAATTCTCTCTCCATCAGCTGCTTCTGAATTTTTTCGACAGAGGACGCTGTGTGCAGTGTCTTCGAGCCAATGTGTGTGTCTCTCTCTCTCTCTCTCTCTCTCTCTCTCTCTCTCTCTCTCTCTCTCTCTCTCTCTCTCTCTCTCTCTCTCTCTCGCCTACGGTCGACATCATCAGTATCACACAGCGCCCGTTGCCTTCAGTTCTGTTTTTTCGAGCTAACGCTTCAAGAGAATTACGATGCGCTTCAGTGAAAATGGTGATTTTCGTTTGAAAAATGTCTTCTTCGACTCCATCGACGCCCAAGTGGGGCTTTAACAAGTGTCAAGGCTGCGGGTCGAAGATGTCGATCACCGACCCCCGCTGCGTACGTCTGTGGTGTTTGGTTCCAGGCACTGTATCTACAACTGTGGCTCCTGTCAGGCGATGACTGAGAAGGCTCTCTGGGAGCGTAAAGGTAATCTGGCAGTGGGGAGGTTAGCTTCGAAGTCACCTTCGAAGAGGTAAAAAAAAGACTGAGTCGAGGGATTCTTCCCGACGCAAAAAATCAAAACTGTCTCGATCGAGAAGTCAATCGTGCCATTCTTCGTTTTTCAAAGAAGGCCAAGAAGAGGCGTCATAGGTCACCTTCGACCTCCAGTGATTCCTCAACGCAGGTAATCGGGTGTCGTATGAAATCAGATTCCCCTGCAAAATGGGATGCGTTTCGTAGTGAAATGCTGCAAATCTTCGAGAATGTGGCCTCGACTACCCCTCTCGAAGGACAAGCAGAAGAGCCATGCCCCAGTCGCTCTGTGTTAGGCAAAGTTTGAATGCAATACCCTTTGGGACCACTACACAGGAGGACTACAGGTGTAAGCAAAACCAATCTTTGGTATAAGTCTGTACCACAGTTTTTGGTAGCGAGCTGAGCAGCCAGGCTTATCTCAAGAGGAATGTGAGCTTGTAATGAGGTTACACAGAGGTCTACAATTACAAGTATTCAAATAGACACTTGCACTCAAGGTTTCTTTGTAAAACACTTATTCATTTATTACACAGTCATTTAGAAAACATTCACTAAAAGGAGGCAATCAATATCGCACAAAAATATCGTACAATACTTCACACTAACCAGAAACATTTAAACTACTTTGAAGTAGGAGCAAAATGGCATTCAGAGCATTTGAAGTAGGAGCAAAAAGGCATAAGTTAATAAAATGAGTCGTAGGGTTACTTTAAAACAGTGCAAATAGTTTGAGTTCACCAGAAGAGTTGGTCCAATGCAATAGGTAGGCCAAAGTCAATGGGCTAGTGTCTTGTATAGGTAAAAACAGTTCTGGTAGATAAAAGGAAAAGTCTTTGCCATGGTTCTCGGAAGTAGTTCTCAGTAGAAAGAGTTAGGTCTGGTCACAAACTGACTAGGCCTGCAAGTTGCCAAAGTTTCACGAACTTTCACAGTGAGAGGTAAGTTCTCTCGGTCGGGTTTTCACAGTACCTTATTTTGAAGAAAAAGATGCAGCTGAAGACTTCTGGTCCTGCAGTTCCTGCAGATCTCGCTATTCCTGAGCCTCAGTCGTGGATACAAGAGGGATGACGTCGGGGGACTCCTGCACTGCACGAGGACTGGTCACAAAGCTGGCAATTCTTCAATTCCGGTAGCTGTGTTCAAGCACACAAACCGGTGTCCTTCTCCTTCGCTATTTGGTTTCCTGGAGCAATCTGAGGAAAATGGAACCAGCTCCGAGAATGGTGTCCAGGTGGCTTACGAGTTGATTGGGCCCACCAACTCAAAGAAAGAAGTCGTCCTTGAAGGGCTTCTCTGTCGAGATGAGCTTGGCGATTCAGACCTGCAACAGGGCTCCACCGGGTAAACCAACGGTCCAGTAGTTGCAGCAGCCGTCCTCTTCCAGCTCGTCTTTGGTTCTTTCGTTCCAGTGGTCGACTCTGCCTTCCAAGCCAAGAGACTCGCCTTTTAAACAGTTTTCTCCCATTCATTCCAGCCTAGCTGTCACTCACCCAGCAGGGTGGCTGTCCTTGCTGGACAGTCAGTCAGCCAGCCAGCCAATCACACCAGAGTGCATTTGGGTCTGCTAGGAGACTAAGCACAGGTAGTTTCGGGCACCTCCCTCACTTCCTGCCCACCACAGACACTCAGGCGTCAGAAGCAGTCTTCAGTCCTGAAGCTTGCCAAAGGCATAGAAACAAAGGGACCAAACCTGGTTTGGCGTGCAGAGACAAACTCTAGAAGGACCTTTCCAAAAAGAAATGGTGAGGAAAGACCGGGACCCGTTTAAACAAAGGAGGCTCAGACGCCATCTTGAAAAACATGGCTCCTGTAATTTAACACTACCGGTGTTCGCGGTCGGGAAAAATCATGGTAGTTATTTGTAAAACCACTGCCACCATCCATTTCGATAGGAAAGGGTAGCATTTGACTGCTAAATGAGTTTCTAGACACCTCCAGCACTTTATTGTAAGAGAGTGTGTGCTGGGTCTAGGAATTTAAAGAGTAGTAAAGTCAGTTTAACTTTACATTCTCTGGGAAACAGTAGTTCATCCCAGAGAAGGTATTTAAACCTTGGGACAGCCAAAAAGGCTTCCCTGTGTCACTGCACTGAGGGTGCTGTGCAACACACATGAAAAGATGATGCCTATGGAGTTGTCTAAAACTCCATAATCAAAGAACACAAGAGTAAAACACACATCAAAGTACATGAGAGACTGGGGGGGGGAAAGGCTTACACTCGCACCAGGTAAAAATAAATAAAGTCGTCAAAATCCAGCAAAGTTGCTGGGGGTCTCTAAGGTGAAGGGAATTAGCACATTTATGAGAATTCTCCCTAACACTCTGCATAAGGACAACAAAGGGAAGTCAAAGACTAAATCTTCGAAACCTAACTTGAAGCCGGTTTTGCAACTAGAAAGTTCCCCAAGGCTTCAACGAGTAAGGAACCTAGCCCATTGAGGGTTCCGTCGAAGAAGCACAAGACGTTGAAAACTTTGACACCGATTTCGAAGCCATCGTTGACGACTACTTCGACATTGTCGAAGCCTGTAGTGGTACAGGAAAAGGTTTACAAACCTTTACCTAAAAAATACTATTTTAAGTCTTTGTCAGCCATATATGAGCCGTAACCTCCCTCTGACAATACACCACCTTTTGGATTACAGTTTGGCACCCATAATGTGCCAGAGAAACTAATATCTGAGTCCAGGCTAAAAGATTAATATGATGGCCTTCAGTCAGCCAATGGGTTGGATACCTCGCCAGAGTTAAGTTTGGCAAACCAGACCCTACTGAGCATGCTGAGACACACAGAAAACCTATGAGAATGGTTATCGAATTTCATAGGATGGAGTAGGCCCACTGAGCAAGATGACATGACGGACATCTTGGGCCAGGCTCCTCGGAAAGATCCAATTTTGCCTTTTCACATGGCATTGTAGGAAAGGGTCTCCACAAATTGGGAGGTCTCCAGAAACTGCGGCTGCAGTAAATAAAAACTTTGCAAGGAAGTACAGACCATCCAGGAGTGAACCGGAGTATCTCACTAAGCACCCCACACCAGAAAGCTTGGTAGTTCAGGCTGCTACATCTGCGAAGCTGTCAGCTTACCCATTCATCCCTCCTGACCGGGATAAGAGTGGATACCTGAGCGAGAAAAGTTTTCACTGCGGGTAGAATGGCATTGAAGTCGACAAATGTGACTTGCACAGGGGACCACTCCGGTGGTGATAGTGCACGGTACAAATGTCCTTTAACATTAACATAGTGTAGATTTAAGTTTACCCCGTGGGACTGTGTTGCTGTAGCGGCTGACCACATCCCGGAAGGAGACGGCTTCCTGGCAATCATCAAAGATGGTAAGGAGGCTTTGGGTGAATGGCTCCAGTCCGGCTTGGATACTGTAGACTGCATCAGCAGATCCATGCCGGCTAGCACAGTGTTACGCAGATGTGCGTGGTTGCAGAATTCTGGGTTTGCACCAGATATGCAAGCTAGACTACTCAACGTGCCCTTTGACGGCTCGAGGCTGTTTGGCAGCAAGGCGGATGAGAGTTTGGAAAAGCTGCAGACCTCGAAGGCGACGGCTAAATCCCTTAGCGCCGCCATTAGACAGCCCCAACAACCTTATTCAGGCTCAGCTTCCTGGAGTGGTAAGTCCTTTCGATTCTACTCCTTATTTGGAAGAGGAAGAGGACATGCCGGTCAGAGAAGATTCCCTCGTGGTGGACGAGGGAGAGTTGCGAAGTCAGGCCAAGCAGTGGCAGCCTTACCTTCAGCCGCCTCTAAACCTCTCTGAGGCCTTGACCCACAAGACCCCGGTGGGAGGCAGACTTACTCAGCATCTGAACGAATGGCGAGACATTACTTCAGTTGCTTGGGCACTGGAAACTGTAACTAAGGATATTGCCTTCCTTTTTAAAAAAAAAAGCCTCCGGATCATCCACCAGGGAACAACTCTTTCAAAATTCTGGATCCGCTGCTTGTGCAGGATATTTTGACCCTGCTAGAGAAAGGTGCAATCGAACATGTACCTGTAGCGGAAGGAACAAGGGTTGGTATTCCCCATCCTTTCTGATTCCCAAAAAGGACGGAGGATTGAGACCCATCTTGTACTTAAGAAACTTGAACAAGTTCCTCAGGAACAACAAGTTCAAGATGGTAATGCTTTCTCAGATCCTTCAGGCTCTCCAGATCCAGGACTGGTTGGCATCATTGGACCTTCAGGATGCTTACTTTCATGTGCCAATCCATCCCAAGCACAGAAAGTACCTGAGGTTCGCGATTGGCAGTTCTCATTATCAGTTTCGAGTTCTGCCATTCGGGTTGACTGCCACCCGAGGGTTTTCACCAAGCTGATGGCGGTAGTGGCAGCGAGTCTCAGGAGAGGTGGGATTCACGTCTACCCTTACCTGGACGATTGGTTAATCAGGGCACGTTCACCCGAACAGGCCCAGGAACATCTGAGCATGACCTGCCACTTCTTACACAGACTGGGCTTCTCCCTCAATTACAAGAAGTCAAATATGATACCATTCCAAAGACTCCAATTCATCCGAGCCGTCCTGGATACTTCCTCGGGCAAAGCCTCTCCTCCCGAGGTAAGAGCTCACCACATTCTTCAGATGGTAACAAAGTTCCAGAACGCCCAACATCTCCCGGCCTTCAATTTTCTGAGGTTGCTCGGTCTCATGGCATGCTGCATTTTTCTGGTGCCAGAGGTCAGATTGAGAATGAGATCCTTTCAATGGGCCCTCAGGAATCAATGGTCCCAATTTTCGGGGAATATGTCAGATCTTTTGCAAGTTCCGGCCAGAGTGGCTCAAGATCTGCTATGGTGGGCTTGCAAGGACAATATCCTCCAGGGAGAATCTTTTTGGCAACCATGGCCGGAGAGAACAGTAGTGACGGATGTCTCACTCATGGGGTGGGGAGCCCACACCAAAGATCTGACTATCAGCGGTCATTGGTCTACATCGGAGTCCAAACTACACATCAACATTTGGAGCTGAGGGCAATCAGACTGGCGCTGAAGGCCTTTCTGCCCTCTGTACGGGGAAAGAATGTTCTGATAATGACGGACAATACAGTGGCCATGTACAACCTCAACAAGAGAGGGGGCGTAGAGTCACTACCACTGTGCAGAGAGGCAGTGTAGCTCTGGTTCTGGGGAATACAAGAAGGAATCTCTGTTGGCAGTTCACCTAGCCGGAGAGCACAACACAGCAGCGGATGCTCTGAGCAGGTAGAGCACAGTGTCCCACGAGTGGGAACTAGCTCAAGAAGTCCTTTAAGAGATCTTCACCCTTTGGGCAACCACACAAGTGGATCTGTTCGCGACCAGTGTCAACAGGAAGTGCGAACTGTACTGCTCAAGGGAATTTCCTCCAAGAAGTGCTCTAGGGGACGCGTTCGTAGTGGACTGGGAATTACCACTCCTATACACATTTCCCTTCAGTCCCCGTGATTCCTCATATAATCAGGAGGTTGAGAAAGTTCAGGAAAACATGATCCTAATTGCCCCTGACTAGGCCAGGAGGATGTGGTACCCGGATCTTCTGGACATGTCCATCTGCCCTCCAATACGTCTTCCACTAAGAGAGGATCTTCTCTTGCAAGAGGAAGGTCGGGTTCTCCATCCAGAGGTCAAGACACTCAGCCTTCAGGTTTCTGAGAGGTTGAGATATAAGGATTGGGACCTCCCAGACGACATAATGGAGTTTTTGCTTTTGACCAGAAGGCCAGCAACAAAATCTTTCAGGTGTCGTTGCAACAAGTTCAGTAACTGGTGCAAAGATGAGAATGTGGATCCTTTTCTTTGTGGTACACCTATGGTACTGTCTTTCCTGTTATAATTGGCCAATCGAGGCCTCCATATTGGTTCAATAAAAGGATACTTGGCTGCGCTTTCTATTTTTAAGCACGCCTCAGAAGAGGCATCTTACTTAAAATTCCACTGATTGTTCAATTCTTAAAGGGTCACACTAATGTGTTCCCTCCAGTCCCTTTTCAAGTCCCTGTTTGGGATCTAAATTTAGTACTAAAACCTTTTACATGCATTCCTTTCAAGTCTTTGCATTCTTGTCTGCTAAGGCTTCTCACTTTGAAGACGATTCTACTAGTGGTTATTATGTCAGCCCGCAGGGTGAGTGAATTACAGGCCCTCTTTTGTAAGCCTCCTCACACCATCTTTCATTAAGACAAAGTTATACTTGGTCAAACCTTAATTTCTACCGAAAATAGTTTGAATTTCACTTGTGTCAGAAGATCACTTTGCCATCCTTCTATCCTCCCCCTCATGCAAGTAAGGAGGAAGAAAGAATTCACAGGCCGGACCCAAAGAGGGCTCTCGGCTTGTACATTTCTAGACTGGCAAAATATAGGCAAAGTGACCAACATTTCATTGGATACACCGGCCACAAATTGGGCCTGGCAGTAACAAAATGGTCCTTATCCAGATGGATAAGCAATTGGAGAATGTTACAGGCTGGCAGGTAAAGAACCTCCAGATGGGCTTAGGGATCATTCTACTAGGGGCATGGCGACTTCAACAGCTCTTCAGCGGGGTGTCCCGGTGCAAGATATTTGTGCAACGGCCACCTGGTCGTCAATGCACACTTTTGTAAAACACGATTGTTTAGATTCCACCTCATCCCAGGGGGATCTTTTTGCTAAAGCCGTTCTACATACGGTCCATGAGTAAAATTAATGAGTACTCCCTCCTCCAAATGTTCACTGCTTTGGCAGTCTATCCAAGGTGAGGAATAGGTGGGTGTTATGAACCGTCGCCTATGTCCCTTTTGGACCTCGTGGTCCCTAACCCACAGAGCACTGAATGCAGTAACCCTCCCAACATGGCCGTCTAATACGAAACACAGCTTGCCAGCCTTTACGTTCCACGCTAGGCGCACTACTAAACACACACCCCCGCGGCTCTGCGAGTCTCTGCGCGTCTCGACGCTACTGCTCGCCGTAGCTGAACGTGTGCTGCCGGAGTTCGCTCTGGGCTATTTTCCTGAATTCCCTATTCCCGGTTCGTTGATTCCTCCTCCTTTCCTTTCTTCCCTCAAACTTACCGAACTTTCCTGGATTTTAGCCGCGCTCGAGTCACAGCTTCCGTGCCTCCACGTGCAGACATTGTTCCTTCCTGCTTCCGTCCTGGACAATCTGAATGAAGCACTCTGGAATCTGAAGACCCGCGCACGGGCTTATATAAATCCCTGACCGTGCAGAAGAAGTCACAAAAGAAGGTCGCAAGCAAACAGGAAAAACAGGTGAGAAGGGGAGAGACTTGTGACAGTGGGAGGACACAATCCATTCGAAGAACAAGTTACTTACCAACTGTAACGTTCTTTTGATTGGATGTTCCTCCCACGTATTCCTCCTAGACCCTCCCAGCCTACCCCTCTGTACAGTTTACGTATTTTACACTCAACAATGTTCCTTGAGAGCTTACCATCTAAGGGGACGCCTTGTCAACTCATCAGTTGGAGATATCGAAAAAACAGAACTGAAGCCAACGTGCGAGGCTCGAACCTTTTATACTACAGATGACATTGACACTCAACGGCAGCCCTCGAGGGACGTCGATGCCACGACATGAGCACAGCACCCTCTGGTGTGGAATTCTTATTTTTCCAAAGCAGCAACGCTGACGATACGGATATCTAAGATGAGGAATACGTGGGAGGAACATCCAATCGAAATAACGTTAACGTTGTTAAGTAACTTGTTCTTTTGTGCCATTGGAACAAGTTCAGCAACTGGTGCAGGGATGATAATGTGGATCCCTTTCTAGGCGACACACCTATGGTGCTTTCCTTTTTGTTACATTTTGCAAATTTGGGGCTCCAGATTGGAACAATTAAGGGTTACCTAGCGACGCTTTCCATTTTCAAGCACTCTTCAGAGGAAAATTCATATTTTAAGATCCCTCTGATGGTTCAATTTATGAAAGGCCTTACTAATGTATGTCCACCGGTCCCATTCAATGTCCCTGTATGGGACCTCAATCTAGTGTCAAGTTTGTAACATGCATTTCCTTTGAGCCTGTACACTCATGCACAGTAAGACTTTTGACATTAAAAACTGTTTTGCTTATTGCAATAACGTCAGCCCGGAGGGTAAGCAAGTTGCAGGCCTTGTTCTGTAAGCCTCCTCATACAGTTTTCCATAAAGACGAGGTCATTCTCAAGGTAAAGTCTTCTTATTTACCGAAGGTAGTCTCCGACTGCTACTTGTCACAAAAAAGTACATTACCACATTTCGAGGGGATTGGGTCCTCCGACGTATTCCATATCTATGACATGTAATCACCACAGCTGTGCTGCTTCGGAAACTTTTTCGGCGTCTGCGTCCTGCGTCGATGACGTCGATGCGCCGTCGTCGAGGACCTCCTCCGACGTCATCCGATGTGATAAGTAGGACGCACGACGCCCATAGCCTCAGTTCCGTTTTTTCCGCGAACGTGTTGCTTCGTGTTTCTCGGTTTGAACGCCTCGACTCTTTGGAGTTCTGTTCTTCGAAACTGTTCGTTTGTGTAAATCCTTCTGAAGATGTCTTCTACTTCGTCTTCGACCCCGCGTCCGGGTTTCAAGAAGTGCGGGGAGTGTGGGTCCAAGATGTCGGTGACGGACTCGCACGACGCCTGCCTCTGGTGCCTCGGGGAGGCCCACGACACGGATGACTGTATCGACTGCCAGTCGCTCACGTCCAAAGCCTTACGCGAACGTAAGAAGAAGTTGTCGGTAGGTCGGGTGTCCAAGCCCCGGAAGTCGAAGTCTGCGGGGCTTTCGACGGATGATTCGAGGGGTGACTCTCCGTGTCATCGTCGGAAGTCTCGTGGGTCTCCTTCTAGGAGTCGGTCTCGCCACTCCTCTGCCTCTTCGAGGCATTCTCGGAAGCGCCGACATCGGTCGTCTTCCAGGTCCTCTTCGGAGGGCTCTGCCCGGCATGTCGCTTACCCCTCGGGCCGTGCGACGCCGGAAGAATGGGCTTCCTTCGGGAAGATGTTGGCGATTCTTGAGTCGCAGGGTACTCAGCCGTCCGCGCCCCCGAGTGGGGTCGGTCGTGTGAGGTCGAGAGACACCGCTCGCAAGAGTGGTCGGCACGAGTCCCGGGAAAGGTCCCGTTCGGACAAGGGGACTCGTTCTCGACGTACCCGTTCCAGGTCCCGGTCCTCGACGCGTTCGAGACCGTGTGCACCTGTGAGGTCTTCGAAGAAGGCTTCGACGTCTGTGGCGTCGAGGGCGTCGACAGGTTTTCTCGAGGCTCTGGCTCCGAGGAAGTCGTCGATGCCGTCGACGCTCAGGTCGTCGAGGGACACGCTCGGGGCTCCGGCCTCGAGGGCTGTGTCGACGCCGCTGATTCTGGAGGCGCTGCATCTGACGTCTACGCCGATTTCCTCGACGTCGACGCCGATCCTCTCGGTGCCGATGCCGGTTCTCTCGACGCTGGCGCCGATTCGCTCGACGCCTTTCGTGTCGGAGGTACCCCAGGGCACGGGTGGACCCCCTAGGAAGGCTCTGGTTAAGAGCAAGCACTCTCGAGGGCCTTCTTTTCGCCACCTGGATTATATTTCAGAGGCGGATGAGGATTCTGATGGCCTGGTTCCTAGTCAGGTTCCGGATGACATTGTCTCGGGCCATAGTCAGTTTGACGAGTTGAGACAGTCACTGCATGATGCCAGTGGACTGGACACCTCTCCGGAGGTGGAGTTTTGTAGGCCTGAGCCTGGCTCTCATGCTGATTCCTCGTACCAGCGCCTTATGGCTAGGGTTTCTGAGTACTTGGGTTGGTCTGCTCCCCCAGGGGAGTTTGTGCAGGATGATCTGACGGACATCCTTGATGTTGGTCCCCCAACTGACCCGGTTCTGCCGTTCCATATGGCTTTACAGAGAAGGGTGGCAGCGGCTTGGACTGCTCCGGAGAGTCTCCCGGCGGTGGGCAGATCCTTGTCGCGAAAATACCGTCCAGCCAGTGGCGACCCCTGCTACTTGACCAGGCACCCCACTCCGGAGAGTTTGGTGGTGCAGGCGGCCACGGCCCCGGCGAAGCAGGCGTCGTACCCTACCATCCCTCCTGATAGGGACGACAAACGTTTTGATGGCTGGGCGAAGAAAGTGTTTTCTTCTGGTGGTATGGCGCTTCAGGCGGCCAACTCCATTTGTGCCTTGTCACGTTTCACGCACACTCTGTGGAACTGTTGCGTTAGCGGCTGAACATGTTCCCGAAGGGGATGAACGGGATGGTTTCCTTGCTATGGTCCAGGATGGTAAGGATGCCATGTGTGAGTCTGTTCAGTCGGGTTTGGACTTAGCTGAATGCGTCAGTAGGTCAATGGCGGCGAGCACCGTGATACGCAGGTTTGCGTGGTTGCGGAAGTCGGGGTTTGCGCCTGATGTGCAGTCCCGGCTCCTCAACATGCCCTTTGATGGTGAACACCTTTTTGGCAGCAAGGCTGACGAGAGCCTTGAGAGGTTGCAGACCTCAAAAGCTGCAGCGAAGTCGTTGGGCGCTGCAGTTCGCCAACCTCCGCCTTTTCGTCCCAGGGGACAGCAGTGGAGGGGTGGTTCCTTTCGCTATTACTCATCCTTCAGTAAAGCGAGAGGAGCTGGCAGTCAAAGAGGCCAACGCAGGGGTACCAGAGGTGGACGACAGGGTACCCGTGGTGCCAAGGCCGCTCGGGCAGTTGCCTCTTTGCCCTCAGGTAACGCCGCAGCCGCTCCCGCTCAGTCGTGAGGCCATGTCCCATGGTTCGCCGGTTGGGGGAAGGCTGGCGCAGCATCTTGTAGAGTGGCAAGCCATTACTTCAGATGTGTGGGTTCTGGAGATCATAACCCACGGCTACTGTCTTCCTTTTCGGCACAGGCCTCGCGACAATCCACCGGGGAACCTCTCTTTGCAGAGTCCGGATCCGCTCCTTGCGCAGGAAATTCAAGCCCTGCTGGAGAAAGGCGCCATAGAACTGGTGCCTGTAGCGGAGAGGAACAAGGGATGGTATTCCCCTTATTTTTTGGTTTCGAAGAAAGACGGGGGATTGAGACCCATCATGGACTTGCGCGGTTTGAACAAACTCCTCAGGAAGGACAAGTTCAAGATGGTTACTCTCTCTCAAGTCCTCCAGGCCCTTCAGCTTCAGGACTGGTTGGTGTCACTCGACCTCAAGGATGCTTACTTCCATGTGCCGATCCATCCCAAGCACAAGAAGTACCTGAGGTTCGCGGTTGGCGACTCGCACTTTCAGTTTCGGGTCCTGCCGTTCGGATTGACCTCCGCCCCGAGGGTTTTCACCAAGCTCATGGTGGTGGTGGCAGCGCATCTCAGGCAAGGGGGGATTCACGTCTACCCCTACCTGGACGATTGGTTGATCAGGGGGAGCTCTCCCGAGCAAGTCCTGGATCATCTATCGATCACCTGTCGCTCCCTTCACAGGCTGGGCTTCTCCCTCAATTTAAAGAAGTCCCATTTGACGCCAACACAGCGGCTCCAGTACATCGGAGCAGTGCTCGACACTTCCCTGGGGCAGTGTTTTCCTCCCCAGGTGAGGGCTCTTCACATTCAGCAGATGGTGCACAAGTTTCAGCATGCCCAGACGCTCCCAGCGTTCGAGTTCCTGAGGTTGCTCGGCCTCATGGCATCCTGCATTCTTCTGGTGCCAGAGGCTCGCCTGCGGATGAGATCTTTGCAGTGGGCACTCAAGACGCAATGGTCGCAGTCCTCCGGCAGGATGTCGGACTTGATTCAGGTGCCGTCCTCGGTCGCCCGGGACCTTCTGTGGTGGGCCGTCGAAGGCAATTTGATGAAGGGGGGCTCCATTTTGGCTTCCCTGGCCGGAGGTGACGATCGTGACGGATGCATCCCTCACGGGATGGGGAGCTCATGCCAACGGGCTGACAGTCAGCGGTCGTTGGTCTCCGTCGGAGTCCAGACTCCATATCAATCTGTTGGAGCTGAGGGCCGTCAGGCTAGCCCTGAAGGCTTTTCTGCCGTCTGTGCGAGGGAAGAATGTCCTGATCCTGACGGACAACACAGTGGCCATGCACTGGGTCACTTCCTCTGTGCAGAGAGGCGATGCAGCTCGAGTTCTGGGCCATCCAGCAGGAAGTTTCGATCTCGGCAGTTCATCTGGCCGGAGCCGAAAACGTGACGGCGGACGCTCTGAGCAGGCAGAGCGCGATCTCTCACGAGTGGGAGTTGGCTCAGGAGATTCTCCTGGAGATCTTCGCCCTTTGGGGGACCCCTCAAGTGGATCTCTTCGCCTCCAGTGTCAACCGGAAGTGCGATAGGTTTTGCTCGCGGGAATTTCCTCCAGAAGGAGCCTTAGGAGACGCGTTCGTGGTGGAGTGGTCATTCCCGCTGCTGTACGCGTTTCCTCCAGTCCCCGTCATCCCGAAAGTGCTGCGGAGGTTACGGAAGTTCGGTTTCCGGATGATCCTCATTGCCCCGGCGTGGGCTCGGAGGACGTGGT
This sequence comes from Ambystoma mexicanum, assembly GCF_040938575.1. Lineage (NCBI taxonomy): Eukaryota > Metazoa > Chordata > Amphibia > Caudata > Ambystomatidae > Ambystoma > Ambystoma mexicanum. The sequence goes on along the minus strand of NC_090936.1, from coordinate 1,671,091 downwards.
ACCCGGACCTTCTCGACTTATCTATCTGCCCTCCACGTCGTCTTCCCTACCGAGACGATCTGCTCTCAGGGGAGGGGGGGGTCAGGTTCTCCATCCAGAGGTCAGGTCCCTCAACCTTCACGCTTGGCTTCTGAAAGGTTGAGGTATAAGGATTGGGACCTCCCTGAGGACGTGATGGAGGTGTTGCTTTCGGCCCGAAGGCCGGCAACAAAGTCTCTGTACCGTTGCCGTTGGCGTAAGTTCTGCGACTGGTGCAGAGTTCAGAATGTGGATCCTTTTGCATGTGACATCCCCATGGTTCTGTCCTTTTTGCTTTCTTTGGCCCACAGGGGCTTGCAAGTGGGTACCGTTAAGGGTTACCTGGCGGCGCTGTCCATCTTTAAGCGCTCGTCTGAAGAGTGTTCTTACTTTAAAATCCCTTTGATTTCACAGTTCCTGAAAGGGCTCACTAATGTGTTCCCTCCGTCACCTTTCCTGGTGCCCGGTTGGGATTTAAACCTGGTTCTTAAGTTTCTTATGGGTGCTCCGTTTGAGCCTTTACATTCTTGCCCTTTGAGGCTGTTAACTCTGAAAACTGTGTTTTTAGTTGCGGTTACTTCCGCTCGCAGAGTGAGTGAGTTACAGGCACTTTCAGTTAAGCCTCCCTTCACTGTATTTCACAAGGACAGGGTTGTCCTTAGAGTTCGTCCTTCTTTTCTTCCGAAGGTAGTGACGGAATTTCATTTGGCCCAGAAGGTTGTTCTTCCGGCATTCTATCCTCCTCCGCATCCTGGTAAGGAAGAGGAGAGGCTCCATAGGCTTGATCCTAGGAGAGCTTTAAGCTTTTATGTTTCACGCATGTCCCGGGTCAGAGTGGATGATCAACTCTTTATTGGTTACGCTGGAAAGCGTTTGGGGCAAGCTGTGACGAAACAGACTTTGTCTCGCTGGATTATTTTGGCCATCTCGGAGTGCTACCGTTTGGCGGGTAAGGACCCACCGGCTGGCTTGCGGGCCCATTCTACCAGGGGTATGGCTGCGTCTACTGCCCTGCATAGGGGTGTTCCTATTCGCAACATCTGTGATGCAGCCACCTGGGCTTCAGTACATACATTTGTACGTCACTATTCCCTTGATTCCATCCGAGCACAGGATCTGGCCTTTGGCAAGGCGGTCCTTTGCTCTGCTATTTGATTGGCTATTCTACATTTTGATTCTAAATTCTTTCCCTCCTCCTTGCTTTGGTACTGCTTTGGGAGTCTGTCATAGATATGGAATACGTCGGAGGACCCAATCCCCTCGAAGAACAAGTTACTTTCTTACCTGGTAACGTTCTTTCGATGGGATGGCCCGACGACGTATTCCATATCGCTCCCGCCCTGCCTTCCCCGCTGCAGAATTTCTTTTGCGATTGCAGCTTACGTTCCGCAAGGCTTTGTGTCTGACTGGCAGTTGACTTATGTCACACGTTCTGGGGGAAAAAACTATAACTGAGGCTATGGGCGTCGTGCGTCCTACTTATCACATCGGATGACGTCGGACGTCGGAGGAGGTCCCCGACGACGGCGCATCGACGTCATCGACGCAGGACGCAGACGCCGAAAAAGTTTCCGAAGCAGCACAGCTGTGGTGATTACATGTCATAGATATGGAATACGTCGTCGGACCATCCCATCGAAAGAACTTTACCAGGTAAGAAAGTAACTTGTTCTTCTATCCGCCTCCTCATCCAGGAAAGGAGAGGTTGCATAGATTGTACCCAAAAAGGGCTCTGTTTTTATATATCCAAAATGGTTTCATTTCGCCAAGATTACCAATTATTCATTGGCTATACTGGTCTCAAATTGGGTCTTGCGGTTACTAAACAAACCATATCCAGATGGATCGTCCTGGCTATTGGCGACTGCTAAAGGTTAGCGGGTAAGGACCCGCCGGAAGGCTTAAGGGCACGTTCCACAAGGGGCACGGCAACCTCTGCTGCGCTTCAGAGGGTGTCCCATTCAATGATATTTGTTCAGCAGCCACTTGGTAGTCTATCCATTCCCTTCGTAGGACATTACGGCCTGGATTCAACTTCCAGTCAGAGAGGACAATTTGCCAAAGCGGTCCTTCATTCAGTCCATGATTAGATCTCAATTTAATTGGTACTCCCACCTCAAAATGATTACTGCTTTCGGAGTCTATCATAAGATGAGGAATACGTGGGAGGACACAATCCATTTGAAGAACAATTTACTTACGCCTGGTAATGTTCTTTTGATTGGATGTTCCTCCCACGTATTCCTTATCACCCCTCCCAATCTAAGCCGCCGAACAATTTACGTGTTATTACACTTTACGCTTTCTGTGAGCCTGCGGTCTAGGGTACGCCTAGTAATTCCTCTTCAGGAGGAAGGAAAAAACAAATGAAGCCAACGGGAGCTGCGTGCGCTACTTCTGCTGATGATGAGGTTGACCGTCGAATGGAGGGCCTCGAGGGACATCGATTTGACGACACTGCACACCGTGCCCTTTGTCGAAAAAAAGATTTCCGAAGCAGCTGAAGATGGAGAGATAATTATCATAAGATGAGGAATACGTGGGAAGAACATCCAATTGAAAGAACATTAACAGGGGTAAGTATTAATCTTTTATATAAGTGTAAGTGCTTCTTTGTTGTTCCTGTCTAACTAAGATTCACAGTACTTACCTACAGCTCACATCTTCTTAAGATAAGCCTGACTGCTCTGCCACACTACGAAGGTCCTGAGCTAGTACAGATTGGTACTAAGAGTTGGGGATCTACAAACCACTGCAATAGCTTAATAAAGTCTTACTAGAAGTAAGACTTTAGGAAAACTCCCCTAACACTGTTATTGCCAAAGGGTGGTTTCATTCATCTACGTTAGTTGTAGGTAGTATTTTGGTGGCAGCTATACTTCATTTTGGGCTCCACCAAGGGTGCATGCAATTTCACCGCATTGCTAGCCCAATTTACCTTTTTACTAGCCTTTGGGGCTGCATTGCATTTTTTTTTTCAATCCTGCTTTCAGCTACCTTGTATTTTAGGCCTTCCTTTGTTCAGGGCAACCAGGAGGTAGGCTCAAAATGGCCGTTCTGGCCACCGGGACTCTTTGTGTGTCCACATGACAGCCTCCATATGGGTTCTACCTGTTTAGACAAGTGTAGGTCCCTTGGCAGTCCCTCCCAATTCCTGTGGGCGTGGTTTGGGCATTTCATACCTTTACGAGATGTTTGTCTTCCATTTCTTGCCAGGTGTTGGCCCCTAGTTAAGGTATTTAGTTGTAGAACCCACAACAGAGTGTTGTTCAAAACCTGCCCTAACAGCGGAAGCAGATGCAATGAGGTGCGCTGGAAACATGTACTTGTTATTTTTTTACAGAAACTTGCCATGTCATCCCAGATTTGTTTGTACTTACATTTGTTTTGTTTCAGGATGGTTCAGAAAATGAGGAGGAGGATGGAGAAGAGGAGGAGGAGGAAAATACAGATTACCTGACAGATTCCAACAAAGAAAATGAAACTGATGAAGAAAATACGGTACATATCCTACGTATAAGCCTGTCTTTAGGAGTCTTTAAATTGTTACCGATGATAATAACAGACAAGTTGACCACATAAAACAAAGACTTGTGCTGCTGTTCCTTCTGTAAATCAGGTTGCACAACGAAGATTTCAATATATATAGATTTACATTTTGATAATTATAAACCATAGAACTCCTAGATCTCTCATGCTATGAACTGATGGCATATGTCACAATTTGGTGGCCATGGATACCCGCCTTGGTTAAGAGGCATTCATGAAGTTCGAACTCTGGGCTGTACTTGCATCGATTTGTGGAATCGTCCACAGCATGTCCAGGAACAGATTATACGAGCAATAATATGCAAAATATATTGTTGATGAATAAAATTGGGCAAGGTGGACATTGGGCATTGGGTTGGTGTCAGTCTAGTCAGGAGCTTTTGGGACTATGAAAAAAAGACCATTAACAAGTCTTCTATCAGATACCCACAGGAGTAAGCCTTGCCTGTGAGCAGTTCATACAGAAGAAGCAGCGCTACATTATGTAATCTGTTTCCTCGGAGTACCTAGGAACATGTTTCCTATCCAATCAGTTTGGTGCAGCTACTTGGACACAGGCTTCAGTAGTCCAGGGATTGGTCAGTGCTACAAACGATTTTCTTTTTGTGGCTTTCCTCCCATCCACTTCTGAGATACTTTTTTTCTTTTTGCTTTGTTTTGACTCCTGACCTGCCATTTTGGGGTTTTGGGTAATATTTTAACTCTAGTGCTAAATCTACCTCACTTGTGAGAACCCCAGAACTTTTTGATGGACTTGTGAACTATTGTTTCCTATACCTCACTGAGTGGAGTCCTGGGAGATGCAATGTATCCCCTTTCTCACTAACACTGTAACAAATCTATACAGGTACAAGCTTACCTTTAATGGCTGGTGGCAGTGAACCTTTTTACAAATGTGGTGCACCTTTTCACAGCTGTGGTAAATGCACCCATGGGTGCTCATTTTACCAAAATGGCCCCTGTCTTCTTTTTTGCCATCTTAGTGTTTCTTGTCCTTTGTGGATCCTTCCCCTGCCCTCCAGGGTGGGAAATTCCTTTGTATTAACTATATCTTCAGCGGGAGACCTGGTCAAGTCCCACCCGGGCTCCGGAGTGTCTGTGAAGGCAGGAACGAGGTAGGAGTCCAAAACTCTGCACCCCTTTGTCTTCCAGCCTGACTGTGAGAATCCAGTGCCAACTGGGAGGCTGGCTGTCCTAAAAGGACTGCCAACCCACCAGGTTTAAATGTTGCACGCCAGTTTGATTGGCTGAGTTCCTGCATAAAAGTTAGATCTTGGAAGCTGAAGTGGTAGTTGACAACTGGACCTTGATCCCAAGAGGAAGAGGAAGAAATTGGACTGGGATGATTTCCAGCGACAAGAGAGCCTGCTGTGTAGCTGCATCCTGCTGTTACTCTTCCTTCCAAGAGACCTGGGACTCCGAAAACGACAACCCGACCCACAGCCTGGTGAGAGCCACTAGACTTAAGAAGACCTGCAGATTGAACCATCGTATTTCGTGCTGTGACCTTGCGGTGCTGCAATACCTATAAGAAACCTGAAGGTGTTTCACTTGTTAGTCCCCGGGGATCTGTCATCCAGATGGTCACGACACGGCCATCGCTATTGTATCCAGTTCCTGGGGGTGGACTAGTGAGGAAGGATCACCTGGAGGAGGGGCCCTCAGGGAGTGGAAGTGGAAAACTGAAGGTTGAGATGCGGTATCCTCTTCTTTGACACCTTTTCCCCATCCAGCCCAACAGGATTCTTAGAAACACTACCCTCCAGCCCCCTTTTTCAATTCGAACACTCTCCCAGCGTGAACGACAACAGACTAATACCAGAGCCATTGACCTGACATGTCCCAACACAAGGGTCAGGCAATTACTGACTACACACACCTGACTACCCTTGCCCTTCCCCATAGGGATAAAAGGCAGAGCACAAGAGCACACTCCTAGCCAGGCCGAATGCACGAGGAAGCAGCCATTCCTGAACGGCAGTTCAAACGGAGGAGAAAGGTGGCGAGACCTGAAAGGACGTCGAGGAGGGAGTTGCCCATGCCCTTTTCAACCCAGACCCACAAAGCCTCAGAGGAAAAATACCTAAGATCGGGAATCACAGCTGGCAGGTGGCGTGAGAGATGTCAGCGGTACATGGCACCCTCCTGCACTGATAGCCAGGGCGGGGAGACGTGGTTGCCATTGAGGTACCGTCCTTGACTCCAGCGGAAGAAGGAACCGCCAACGATTTCAGCACGGCCGGTGAGTTGGAAGAACCTGATAGTCAACCGGCTTGTGTCAGACTCAAGTTTGCAGTAGGAACAGTAAGAAGATAAATATACAAAAGGTCTTTTATGAACAAACTCGGTACCAGAGTGTTAGGGAAAATATTAATTTTGAATGGATCGTGTCCAACATATTCCACATCTTTGACATGTAATGTCCACAGCTGTGCACATGGGGAAACTTTTTCGGCAGAGGGCGTCCTCCGTCGATGGCATTGGGTCGATGTCCCTTGAAGGCCTCTGTCGAGGGCGATGTCACCGGATGTTCTAAATAGGACGCAGGGCGCCTGTAGCCTCAGTTCTGTTTTTTCCGCGAACATGTTAACTTCGTGAGACGTGGCGTGCCTCGTGTGTTCATCGTTACAATAGCTTTCTCTTCGACCACTCCGACTCCGTGGTCTGGCTTCAAGACCTGCCAGGACTCGAAAATGTCGCTCGCCGACCCGCACTGCATTTGTTTGTGGTGCCTGGGCGAGTCGTAAGACAGACGACTGCTCAAAAGGCCAGTTGCTGACTGCCAAGGCCTTGTGGGAGCAGAAGGGGAAGCTCCAGGTAGGTAGAGGCTCTAAGCCTGTTGAGTCCCGTACTTCCAAATCCAAGGGGGTTTCCACCAAACACTCGAGGGGCGACTCTTCGCGTCGGAAGGAGTCCCAGGGATCTCGGTCCCGCAGTGGTTCCTGCCACTCGTCTTCCTCGTACCGGCACTCTAGGAAGCACAGTCACCGGTTGCCTTCCCCGTCGTCCTCGGAGGATGGTGCCTCGAGGAAGGTTATGTGCCCAACAAAGTCCTCGACTCCAGAGGAATGGGCGCCGTTTAAAGAATCTGTTAGCGATTTTTCAATTGAAGGGCACGGGTCTGGTCGCGCCTTCTGACGAAGCCAGCCAGGATCGGTCTCGGGTCCACGCTGCGACTCGCATCGGGAGCCTTCGAGGTCCCGTACCGACAAGGATTCGAAAAAAAAGTAGCAAGAGACGTGTCTCTAGGTCTTGGTCCTCGTCCCCAGCGAGACCGCAGCTACCTATGAAGGGCTCGATGCCAGCGTCGACTAGGTCGGCGCCGTGTCCGTTCGACTCGGATGTTGACGCTTTACCATCGTACCAGCCCATGGCGCCGGTGTCGACGCCGAAGCCTTAGGCGCTCACAATGTCGAGGTTGCCGACGCTCTCGGCGTCGAAGCCTTCGGCGCTGTCGGAGCCTTTGGGGATTTTTCCTCGAAATTTGCCTTTGGAGTACCTCGATATCATGGATACTCCAAGGAAAGCTACTGGGAAGTCTGTGCGGCCAGATTTGGCCTCCAGGCCCTCTTCTGTCACCCGGTCTGGGTTTAAGCCCCCTCTGGATGACATTTATGAAGAGGACGAAAGGTCTGAGTTTGAGGAGCTTGATGAGGCTCCACTTTTTTCTGGAGACAGTCAGTTGGAGTTGAGGCAGACCCACCATGGTCTCCGGAAGTGGAATTCGGTAGGCCTGAGTCTGGGGTTCATGCAGAGTCTTCGTATAGGAGGCTCATGGTGAGGGTCTCAGAGTATCTGGGCTGGTCCAGTCCTCCTGAAGACTTTGTGCAGGATGATCTAACAAATATTTCAGATCAGGGTCCGTCCTCTGACCCCGTTTTCCCATTTCATCTTACCTTGCAGAAAAGGGTGGCAGCTGCTTGGCTGGCCCGGAATCTCTTCCGGCTGTTAAGTCTTTGACCATGAAATACTACCCTTCCATTAGCGACCCTGGCTATTTATCTACTCACCCCACTCCCGAGAGTTTGGTGGTTTAGGTGTCTACGGCCACCTCGAGGCAGGCGGCGTACCCTACCATCCCTGCGGATAGGGACGACAAACGCTTCGAAGTTTGGGCCCAGAATGTATTTTCTGCTGGGAGCATGGCCTTGAAATCGGCAAACTCCACGTGTGCCTTGGCAAGGTTTTCACACACACTGTGGAATTGTTTCTCTGGAGGCTGAGCATATTCCCGAGGGGGAAGAAGGGGATGGGTTCCTTGCTCTCTTGCAAAAGGGAAAGGTTGCCATGTGCGAATCCCTTCAGTCGTGTTTGGATACGGCCGACAGTGTTAGCCGATCCATGGCTGCGAGCACCGTTATACGCAGATTTGCGTGGTTGCGGAAGTCAGGGTTTGCTCAGGATGCACGGGCCAGTCTTCTGAACATGCCCTTTGATGGTGCACATCTGTTTGGCAGCAAGGCTGACGAGAGCCTTGAGAGGTTGCTGACCTCAAAAGCTGCGGCGAAATTTGTAAGCGCTGCAGTGCGTCAACCTCAGCCTTTTCGTCCTAGGGAACAGCAGTGGAGGGGAGGTTCTTTTCGTTACGACTCCTCCTTTGGTAGAACGAGAGGGGCCGTCGGGCAAAGGGGCCAGCGAAAAAGTACCCGTAGTGGTCGCGGAAATCGTGTTTCAAAAGCCACTCGGGCAGCTGCCTCTTTGTCTTCAGGCACTGCCGCAGCCGCTTCCAAACAGTCATGAGGCCATGTCCCATGGTTCGCCGGTTGGGGACTGTCTCAACATCTCTAAGAATGGCGAGCCATTACTTCAGATGCATGGGTTCTGGATACCATAGCCCACGGCTACTGCCTTCCCTTCCTTCAGCGGCCTCACGACAATCCACTGGGGAAACTCTCTTTGAAGCTTCCGGATCTGCTCCTTGCGCAGGAAATCTTGTCCCTGCTGGAGAAAGGCACTATAGAACTAGTGCCTGTAGCTGAGAGGAACAAGGGATGTTATTCCTGTTATTTTTTTATCCCAAAGAAAGACTTGGGATTGAGACCCATCATGGACTTGCGTTGATTGACCAAACTTCTCCAGAAGAACAAGTTCAAGATGGTCACTCTTTTTTCAAGTCCTCCAGGCCCTTCAACTTCAGTATTGGTCGGTGTCTCTGGACCTCAAGGATGGTTTCTTTCATGTGCCGATCCATCCCACGCACACAAAGTACCTGAGGTTTGCGGCTGGTGACTCGCATTTTCAGTTTCGGGTCCTGCCGTTCGGATTGCCCTCCGCCCCAAGTGTCTTCACCAAGCTCATGGTGGTGGTGGCAGCGGTACCTCAGGCGAGGGGGGGGATTCACGTCTACCCCTACCTGGACTGGCTAATCCGGGCGCGCTCTCCCGAGCTAGCGTTGGATCATCTCGGTGTCACCTGCCCCACCCTCCACAGGCTGGGCTTCTCCCTGAATTTCAAGAAGTCGCATCTGACACCTTCCCAACAGCTCCAGTACATCGGGGCTGTGTTAGACACGTCTTTGGGGAAGTGTTCGCCTCCCAAGGTCAGGGCTCATCACATTGTGCAGATGGTGGACAAGTTTCAACATGCCCAGAGGCTCCCGGCTTTCGAATTCTTAAGGTTGCTCAACCTCATGGCATCCTGCATTTTTCTGGTGCCAGAGGCCAGGCTGCGGATGAGGTCCCTGCAGTGGGTCCTCAAGATGCAGTGGTCGCAGTTCTCCGGCAGGATGTCAGATCCTGTTCAGATTCCACTCTCGGTCTGCCAGGATCTTCTGTGGTGGGCCAACGAAGGGAACCTGATGAGGGGGGAACCGTTTTGGCAACCGTGCCAGGTGGTGACTGTATTGATGGATGCTTCCCTCAAAGGATGGGGGGCCCGGGCCCATGCCAACGATTTGAAAGTCAGCAGTCGTTGGTCTCTGTCAGAGTCCAAACTCCACATCAGTCTGTTAGAGCTGAGGGTCATCAGGCTATCCCTGAAGGTTTTTCTGCCTTCTGTACCTGAGAAGAGTGTCCTGATCATGACAGACAACACAGTGGCCATGCATTGCCTCAACAAAAAAGGGGGTGGTAGGGTCACTCCCTTTGTGCGTAGAGGCAATGCAGCTCTGGTTCTGGGCCATCCAGCAGGAAATTTCGATCTCGGCAGTTCATCTGGCCAGAGACGAAAATGCGGCGGCGGACGCTCTGAGCAGGCAGAGCACGATCTCTCAAGAGTGGGAGTTGGTTCGGGAAGTCCTTCAGGAGATCTTTGCAAGTGGATCTCTTCGCCACCAGTGTCAACCGGAAGTGCGAGAGATTCTGCTCAAGGAAATTTCCTCCAAGAGGAGCCTTAAGAGACGTGTTCGTGGTGGATTGGTCATTCCCACTGTTGTACGCGTTTCCTCCAGTCCCCGTCATTCCTCAAGTGTTACGGAGGTTCGGTTCCCACACGATCCTCATTGCTCCAGATTGGGCCAGAAGATCGTGGTACCCAGACCTTCTAGAAATGTCCATCTGCCCTCCACTCTGTTTTCCCTTCCGAGAGGATGGGCTCTCGTGCGAGGGGGGGGGGGGTTCAGGTTCTCCATCCAGAGGTCAAGACTCAACCTTCATGCTTGGTATCTGAAAGGTTGAGGTATAAGGATTGGGACCTCCCGGATGACGTGATGGAGGTGTTGCTTTTGGCCAGGATGTCTGCAACAAAAGCCTTGTGCCGTTGGCGTAAGTTCTTTGACTGGTGCAGAAATCACAATATTGATCCTTTTCAGTGCTCCCTTCCTATGGTTTTCTTTCTTGCTTTCTTTGGCCCAAAGGGGCCTTCAAGTGGGTACCATTAAAGGTTACCTGGCGGCGCTGTCTATCTTTAAGCGCTCGTCTGAAGAATGTTCTTACTTTAAGATTCCTTTGATTTCTCAGTTTCTTAAACGACTGACTAATGTGTTCCCGCCGGCCCTTTCCAGGTGCCGGTTTGGGATTTGAATTTGGTTTTGAAATTTCTCATGGGTGCTCCGTTTGAAGCTTTGCACTCTTGTACTTTGAGATTACTGTCCTTCAAGACTGTTTTCTTGGTTCCGGTTACTTCCGCTCGCAGAGTGAGTGAATTGCAGGCACTTTACCTTTACTGTGTTTCACAAGGACAGGGTTGTACTGCGAGTATGTCTCTTTTCTCCCTAAGATAGTTTCTGAATATCATTTGAGTCAAAAGGTTGTTCTTCCATCTTTTTACCCTCCTCATCCTGGAAAGGAAGAGGAGCAACTCCATCGGTTGGATCCTAGGAGAGTTCTGAGCGTTTACATATCTAGGATGTCCAGGGTCAGAGTGGACGATCAACTCTTTGTAGGATATGCTGGACACGGATTGGGCTCTTGTCCAGGTGCATTATCCTCACCATTACGGATTGTTAGCGATTGGCTGGTAAGGACACTTCTGAAGGGTTGCAAGCTCATTCCACTAGGGGCGTGGCCACTTCCACCGCCCTCCAGCGAGGTGCTCCTATTAGAAATATTTTTGATGCCGCTACATGGGCTTCAATACATAACTATGTTAACCATTATTCCCTGGATACAATCCATGGTCAGGATATGGCCTTTGGGAAGGCGGTTCTTTATTCTGCAATCTAATTGGGTACTCTAAATTCTTTTACCTCCTCCATTTACTGGTACTGCTTTGGGAGTCTGTCAAAGATGTGGAATATGTTGGAGGACACAATTCATTCGGAGAACAAGTTATTTACCAAACTGGTAACGTTCTTTTGTCTGGATGTTCCTCCAATGTATTCCACATCGCCCTCCCAGCCTGCCCCTCTGGAGAATTACCTATGCGATTGCAGCTTCAGTTTCCGCAAGGCTAAGTGCATTCAAGCAGGCATGAGACTGGTGCCACACGTTCTGAGGGAAAAACACTTAAACTGAGGCTACAGGAGCTGGTCGTCCTATTTATAACATCCGGTGACGTTGCCCTCGACAGAGGCCTTTGAGGGACATCGACTCGACGCAGGACGCCCTCTGCCGAAAAAGTTTCCGAAGTGCACAGCTGTGGACTTTACATGTCAAAGATGTGGAATAGTTTGGAGGAACATCCATTCGAAAGAACATTACCAGTTTGGTAAGAAACATGTTCTCTGTGCTAATTCCCTTCAACATTAGAGACCCCCCAGCTCTTTTGCTGGACTTAAGACGTTTTAATGTTAACCATGCAGTGAGTGAGACCTTTTTCAGACTCTCGTGTTTTTACCTGATTTAGATTTCATTTTTTCACTGTTTTTGGAGTCTGACAAACTCCATAGGCATCTGCTTTTTGGATGGTGACACACAGAACCTTGAGTGCAGTGTCACTGAGAAATCCTTTAGGGTTCTCTTAAGATTTAAATACCTTTTCTTGGCTGAACTACAGTTCCCAAGAAGAGTAAAGTGAAATTGACTTACCTTTTTCTCTTTGTAGGTCCAGCACACCCCATTTTATGGGGAGTGCTGGGGGCGGGGGGTTACTTAGTATCCCCTTACCCTACTTTCTCATGTAACATTTTTTGTTACCCTCATTACTTTAAATGGCTGGTGGCAGTGGTTTACTTCTCCCTACCATTGTGCTTTTTTTTAACCGCAGGCTGAACCCTCCGGTACGATACAGCACCTATGGGTGACAATTTTGTCAAAATGGCCCCTGTCTTCTTTTTTCACCATTTTCTGTTTGTGAGCTCTTTCTTGGGTTTTTCTTTGTGCATTGACTGATTTGAGCCCTTTTTTTGTCTTGCCTTTGGCGGCCTTCAGCCTCGAAGCCCTTCCCTGGCTCCAGTGTGTCTGGAAGGACAGGATGTGAGGGAGGGTCCCGAACCTCCTCTGTCCTTTGTCTCTAGGAATGCTTGAATGCAACTAGTCCTGATTGGCTGGCTGTCCTTTTAGGACAGCCATCCTTGTGTGTGCTTGACAGCCTAGGCTGTGCATGAATGGGAGAAACTTGCTTAACAGGCCAGGGTTTTGGGACTACAGGCCGAGTCAACCACTGAGAGAAACACCTGACGAAGAAACCGTAAACAAAACTTGCTTCAACCTCCTGGACCTTTGAATTGCCTGGTAAAGCTCTGCTGTCCTCCTTTTTCACCTCAACAGTGTTAGGCCCAGCCTCTGAATTCCTGCAGGAGTGACGATAGCCACCCAGATCCACCCCCTCCCCCCCCCCCAGCCTGCCAATCCGACAGTCTTTGAATTACAACTAACGAACTGGCATACTCAAGGGGAAGTGGAGAAAAGAAAAAAGCAGGTTTCTTCCAGGTCTAGACTCACCTCTGGACTGGATAGCTCAGATGATACCTAGGAAGCAATTGCACAAACATGACTTTAACCTTGTACTTCCCTCATCTCCTGTGACTAACTTTCCTCTAACTCACCTCCCAAACCCTCACTCCATACCTGCTGCCTATGCTGCTTAGCTCTTATATTTGAAGGAATGTCGGCGTGTAATACCCTTTAAGTGTTTCTGCTTGGTTCTTGAGCTAAGTCACTTCCAGCCTTCAAATGGAATTTTCTTGTCTTTTCCAAAACACTGAAAAGTTTGTCTTTTTGGATCCTTTGTTTTCTTCTACACTTAGTATAAATACAATGTTCCCAGCTTTGGTTCAGACCTTTTCAAGAGACACCCGAGGACTACACCCTGTCTTCTGATTACTTGTCATTCGTCCTCACTCCTCTAGCGTTAGTCAGAACCTAATGTGCTGCACTGAACAGTAAACTGGAGCTCTTTCCTTTGACTAATATAATTCATTAGATTTGTTCTCTCACTCGCAGATAAACAGCTGCTGAAGATGAACGCAACTGCGCTTACCGTGACACTGCTCACGACGCTCGCACGCAGGCAAATGTCCTGTTTACCTTGTTTATAGTTCAGAAGGCAAACTCTCCCGTCACTGCTGCGTACCGCAGTTCACGCACACAGACTGTGTAACTGACACGGACCATGATGCTCTGTGCACGTGCGCTCGCCGACTCAATAGATCCTTTCCTCTTCAGGCCCGACGGAAACTCTTTGCGTAAGACGGGGTGCAACAAAAGACTTGTTAGTTTACTTTTTACACGCTAGTGCTGCAAGACTCAGTTAGTACATTAATTTTGAAGTAAGCGACGCTCCTGATTCCCGCAAGCTAATATTGATGTTTACATTAACGAGATTCTTCAAACAGTTTTCTTTATCTAAGTATTTTGAACTATGTACACACTTGCGCTTTAACAATGCTACCTAAACTTGCTGTTTTTAGTTGACAGTTTAAATACTCATTAAACGTTTCTTCAGTGCTAGCAATAGAAAGGTTGAAATCACTTGGCTTTCTTCTTCTCAGTGTTATCTTCACTTCCTCAACTCTTCAGTTCTTAGAGAAATTACTCCAGACCCACTAGCTTAAGAGGTACTGAGCCTATTGGTCTCTCTTCTTCTGATACTACGATTCTTTTCTCAAATCTCTGGTTTCAGGAACTACTAAAGCTGCGACCTGCTCTGATGGTTGCTTGGATGAAAGGCAGTTTCGAACTCCTTCAAGAATTCCAAATTACCTCACTTCCTGCCTCAGCCAATCAATGCTCCTGTTCTGAGGCTCCATCTTCCCCTGGGCAAACAAAGGCTCCCTGAAGAAATACATTAAGGAATAAATCACAATCTCTGACTCAAGCCATTTCCACCAGCAATCACTCCCTTTAGTTCAAACCTACTACCTATACAAACCACCCCGGCAGAAAGAGTGTCTGAATCGCGAATGTCTTAAGCGTGAATAGTATGGGACCCTGACAGTGTATGGGACCTTGACAGACAAAGAAGCTCTGGATGGAATCACTTTTCCCCTTTGGTTAGTGGGACCAACTAACCCCGAGACGAACTCCACTGAACCACCATCCCGACTTGCTGTGCCTCTCGGTTGCTGCATGAGCCCAATGCCAAGGGTCGAGTATCTGTAGTAGAGTGCAATGTGTGCCGCAGAACAAATCTGGCTAGAAGCTCCAGGAGCCTCCTACAGACCCTCCAGAAATAGGACCTCCAGATCCAGAGTCCCCTTACCAGAGTGCAGGACCGAGGGAGTGAAGGAAGTCCGAGATCTGCATCAGTGCTGTTTGCTAAGCACTGAAACCCCAAAGCGCAGCTGAACCAAAAAGAGCCCGTAGCTGCAGACGACCTCCCGAGTACTGCCACAGGAGCCCTCCAGGCGTCCTCCCTCTTGTCCCCACAACTGAGGCTCAGGAACCAGGGTCTGCACCGCTGTAGCAAGATGGAATCCAGCTAGACCACTCTTCTAACCAGAGGTACTGTTTAGCTGGGGGTACTTACTTAGTTGCCTTTAGCCACACTTTTCTCCCTGGGGAATTGCATTGGCTACCTTTTTTGAGTTGATTTCAATTCCCTTCTCACAAGTCCAACAGCTTGTGACCCCACAGGTGATTTTTCTGAACTTTAACTTTGTGCAAAACTTATGTCCAAGAAGTGCATCACATCTGTAGACTGTGTCCAAATGGCTTTGTCTGTCCTGACTCCCTAAACGCACTCTTCTAAATCCGTTGACTTTGATACTGTTTGTTCCTCGTTGGTGGTAGCTTGTGGTATACTGGTACTGCTGGGAAAGGCTTATCCACTGGCTTTATTTGACTCTGAAAAGTAATTTTAAAGTGTATTTGAATTGTTAAAACGAATTGCCTTTTTAATGAATGCTTATTTAAAACTGACGTTAAATGAATAACGATTTATAACTGAAACCTTGAGTGTAAGTGTTACTTGGCTACTTGTATTTACGAATTTCAATTGTAAAGCTCTACAGCTCACATTTACCCCTCTTGAGATGATGGGCTTGGCTGCTCAGACACATTACCAACTTGTGTAGTGCAGACCTATACCGAATACCAAGCAGACAAGGGTTGTGTAGTCTCACATAGTGTGACTGCACCAATTCTTACCCAACACAGTCACAGTGGTCCGGTGCCATATGGGCTCTGTCGAAGGTCTCGGACTGGTACCCCTCTCCTGACCAAAGAGACTGTGTCGAACATTGTGAGTAAAAGAAAATACAAGTACCAAGAGGTCATAGGGAAGGCCAGTATAAGGTGGCAAGGTGGTCATACAAGGGTCAAGTCAAATACCTAGTACAATCAAAAGTCCTTGGCACCTTGCAGAAATTTCGTTATTGTAAAACTGGTGTTTTTCGCCCAGCTGAGGGGAATGCTTTGCGAACTGTGATGGTATAAAGCCTGCGCTTGCCGTAGGCTAACTGAGTGACCCAGTGGGAGAAGATCGCCCTTTGGAAGTCTGTTTAAAGTTGGCAAAGTATTATAGAGGTCCGAGCCCGAACGAGAGGGGACCTAATGTGAACATTGTGTGATTGTTTAAAAATACATTAAGACTTGTGAATATTATAGAAGAGGAGAAAAGCGAAGCAAAATAAACTGTTACTGGGGCAAATGTGAACCTGACTGAGGGATGCCTGCAAACTAATAGTGATGATGGAACTATGTAAAGCCTGTCTGGGGGCTTCAGAGAAAGCCAAGGGAAGTGAAAGCTACATGGTGTTAAAACACCTGTGAGCATTGTGATGACAAGTGTGAACCCCTTTGAGGGATGTCCACCGTGAGTGGTTGGTCTGAACCCGACTGAGGGAGTCTGACGATTGAGAGAAAGGATCGGAGCCCGGCTGAGGGAGATCCAAGGGTGAAGGGTAATCACCCGATGTACGGGTTAACAGAAATAACTTTTATTTTATTGTTTTGGCGTGTCAGGCCCTTTGAAGTGAAAGACTTTCATGTAGTATTTACGCCCTGCACGAGATGGAGATTTCCATGCCCTCTTAAGAGATGTCGAACCAGGAGCGATGTTTAAGGGTACTGTATACCATCTAGTGGGATGTCGGACGGACTTGATTTTCTTTTTAATTTTCGTTTTGAGTTCCGAAATGGGTGAGCGTTATCTAAGTTAGTGTTCGCAATGCAACTTTGTCACTCTTGGACATGATGTTTGAGATAGTGTGTGTGCCTGGTTAGTTGTTGCTGACCTAAGCAGTCCTCTTTGTATGACTAATGCAGCCGCGGGAGAGTTGCGTTTTTTACCGGAAATATAAATTGTGTGCTTTTAGAACAGACGTGCTTTCTGTTACGCTCACCTGGCTCCCACAGAGCCGTCGATCTGAACTGGACAGCTGCGGTCTCCACCAATGTGACGCGTAGGGCCGAGATGACGGACTGGACTGGCCCACCTAGCTTCGTTTGCTTGGCCTGATGGTTTGAAAAGATGAGCTCTCCATCCTGCATTGAGCGCAGGGACGCGTTGATAACCAGTTGCTTCACTGGCTCGAAGGAATTGGTGAGTTCCAGAACAATATTGACTCCTAAAAGTATGTAGTTCGTAAGAGTTCAAATGCCTGACTTTCACTCTTGTCCGATTCCTTGCAGATTGCAGCTTGACCCTAGCGAAGAGTTCCTCGTGGCAACCGGTAATATTCTGGTAAGGATTTGTATTTCCAACACAGTTCGATAAATAATGTCAATATGTAACCTGTTGCTTTCTCCCTTATTCAGGCACTGAGAGAAAGTATGAAGTCTCGGGGAATAATACCTCCGGTGGTAAAATCAGGTAAGTCTAATGTGGTGAGGAGGGTTCCCCTTGATAGTCCCTTTGTTTCACCTTGCTGTCCTTTTGTTTCCCCTTACGGGCCAGGGTTCGGCAAAGATGCAGTGGAAGCTGCGCTGACCCGTGAAGAGGAATAGTACCCCCGGTGGTAAAATCGGGTAAGTCTATGGGGGGGTTACTAATATTCCTCTGTGTATTCACTTGGCTCACCTTGCTGTTCTTGTCTACTCCTTAGGTGCCGGTATGCGGCAGGAACATGCAGGAGGATGCGGTGGAATGTGAAGATGCTGCGAAGGCCGGTGAGTTCAGCACGGCGCTGCAGCAGGCGAGGCGACGCGCATAAAATAACTTCTTTCTTCCAGCTCGAAGGTGCGATGGATCGGGAATTCAGGTAAGGATCAAAGGTATTGCTCTTGTTCTAACCTTTTCTCCTTCTTTCTCCGTTTTTCTAGGAGCTCCAAACTCGAGGCGGGCGTGGCAGAAGGCTGGATGCATACTTGCAGGCACAGTGAGCGTTACGCTGCTGGATGCAGAATAACACGAAGCATAAATAGCCTCCAAAGTAGTCCCAGGTAAGTATTCCTCCCCAGCCCCGCCAGAGTAAAAAATAGTCCCTAGGTAAAATAGTCCCAAGCCTCATTTGGCTTGGAGCTCTTGCAGCATGGTCTGCATCAGGTAAATTCTACTCTGAGCCTCGCGCCTATGGCGCCAGGACTGACTCTCCATATGAGCCTGGCGCCATAGGCGCCAGGACCGCACCCAAACAGCCCCTAGCAGGGGTTTTTGGGCTTGCCCAAAATAACTTGATGCCTGCTTCCGGGGTTGCTGGACCTGGTCTGGATCCCCGGGGGGGTAGGCATCATGAAACTTTGGCAGAGTGATGGTGGTGTCGGTCGCCATTAAGAGGTAAGTCGGTGAGAGTCTCATTCTAGCTAGTGAGTGTTTGTATATTTGTATAAAGTCGAAAGTTGTAAATTTACATTTAGCGTTAACTTTGGTTTGCATGAGATGAATGTTTTGTAACATGACCCTGAAAGATTGGTTTTTGGTCACCTTGGTGTAGGTTGGCAAGGAAGTGAATGCAGACGTATCAAAAGGGATGTCGGGACTTGAAGTCTGAGTTGCTGCCCTGATTGTGAATCATGCAGTGTCATGGTTAAAGAGGTATGAAATAAAGTAGTATGAAGCACAAAGGTGTAGAAGAGTAATCATCTGTTTGAACTCATATGGCAAAATATATATATATTCGGGGTTGTATCTTGTGTTTTGCACAGTGTACCCATCTCGGACCTAGTCAAGGGGGGATGTTGTAGAAATTAGAATCTCCTACTAAGAAGGATTGTTGGAAGATGTGCTCCCCATTGAATGGAACCACATAATGCTACTATAGCAGGTACTTTGCAGTAATACTGGTTGCTGGTATGCTTATCCATGCATACTTCGCTTCATTAATGGAGGTTGTTCTTAATAATTGATCTGTGGATGAACTGTTTGGTGAAAATTGGTTTAGGTGACTTAGTGGGTGTTTGTTTTTTAATAGTGCTCAAAAAAAGTAACCCTCTCCCAGGATACCTAGTGTCGGATACAGAATATAAGCCGCAACAGGAATTTCCCCTGATGAATGTCTGACCTAAATGGTCTTTTGACAGAAACATGTTGGGTTTGGTGTAAATATAACAAACAGACACATGTGATTTTATATGTTGGCGTTGTTGTTTAAGTCAACTGTTAAAAGGTTTTTTTTATATGCATTGTTTGTGATGTGTTTGTATGTGTACCTGGCTATAAGGTTTTGATCAAAAAAGAAAGTCTTTTAAATAACTATATGATATGGCATTTATAACGCCCCTATACACAAGTGTTTCAAGGTGCGACGAGGCAAGGGAGGGGGAACAAAGGGAAGACAGACAACGATCTTACTAGGCCAGGTGTCATTCAGATCACGCAAGTGCATGGGAAGGGGGAGGGGAAGTGCGAGGGGCAAGGGAGAGGGGAAAGTGCAGTACATGGGATAGTAGAATAAATAAGATAAATAAAGGGCCAGCTGGTGGCAAGTGCATGCTAAGCTCAGACATAAGTGCTGGGAGGGGGACTGTAGGGATACAGACACAGTCCTGAGGTGCAAGTGTTGCCAGGGAGGCAGTGCCGGTGGGCAATTGGCACGGCCTGGACCTGAGATCAGTGAGAGTGGCCAGGTAACCAGTGCAGATTCAGCCTAGGAATTCAGCAGACGAGATGGGGAGAGAAAGCAGAAGCAAAGAGGAAGGTTTTGAGGTGCTTCCGGAACCGGAGATGGTTCTCCTCAAGTTTCAGGGAGGCGGGAAGGCTGTTCAAGAGGGGGGCCCCTGCCGCGGAGAGAGATCTACCGCCAACTCGTTGCTTGGAGAAGCGACTGACCCTGAGGGAGTTGGAGGCGGATGAGCGAAGAGCTCGAGAAGGAAGATATTTAGGAAAAGAGAGTTGAAGGTATTTCGGCCCCACGCCCCAGAAGCCCTTGTGGACAATGCAGAGGGTTTTGAACTTAATCCTCGCAGCCACTGGGAGCCAGTGCAGAGATTTTCAGTCCTGGAGAGATATGGTCCCTGGGCTTGAGGCCAAGGACAAGTCTTGCAGTCCTATTCTGGATAAATTGCAGGGGGTGGAGAGATAGAGGCTGTTACAATAGTCCAGCCTAGAGAGAACCAGGGCTCTGGAGACAGTGAGCTTCTGGGGGAAGGAGAGAAAAGGAAGAATACATCTGAGGAGGTGCAGCTGTTAGTGTGACTTCTTAGAGACGTCAGAAATGTGAGGAGAGTGGAGTCGAAGATGACTGAGTTTTTTTTGCCTTGTAGGTGGGAGCAGGAAGAGGGTCAAGAGAGGCCGGCCAGATAGCTGCAGGGAAGGAGGGAGTGAGTGTGCCGATGAGTAGAATCTCAGTCTTACTAGCATTAAGGCAGAGGTCATTGACGGTACACCACTCCTGTATAGCAGACCTACAGTCAGAGATGAGGGAAGGAGAGGAGGAGGCGGAGGGTATCCTGAAAAAAATGAGCTGGGTATCATCCAGCACTGAAAGTTGGGGCAGAGAGCGGCGATGCGGTGGGCAAGGAGTGCCAGATACTGATTGAACAGCCAGGGAGAGAGGTTAGATCCCTGGGGGACACCACAGGTAGAGAAATAGATGTCAGAGAGGAAGGACCCAAGTTGGACCTGGGAGGGTCGATTGGAGAGGAAAGAAGTCTGCCACGCCAGAGCCTGACCAGTGATACCCAGGTTATCATGTAGACGGTTGAGCAGGATGGCATGGTTGACGGTGTCAAAGGCAGAAGAGAGATCAAGCAAGATGAGAACGCAGAGAGTGCTGGTCAAGGTTGGAGAGCAGGTCTTCACAGATGTTCAGGGGAGCAGTTTCCATGCTTCTGCCAGCTCTGAAGCCAGACTGATGGTCATGAAGACAACCAAGAGCTTCAGTGTGGAGATTCAGCTGGGGGATGGGCAGTTTCTCCAGGAGCTTGCCCAGGAAGGGAGCGATGGAGATTGGGCGATGGTTAGCCGGGCAGGAGGAGTCGGCAGATGGTTTAAGAAGAGGGTGCACAAGGGAGTGCTTAAGGGGGGGGGATGGGAAGACTCCAGTGTCGAAGGATTGATTGCAGAAGTCAGCCGGGGCAGGAGCCAGGGAGTCGATGTGGTCCTTAATAGTTTTGGAGGAACAGGGGTGAACCTGTTTCTACGAGACTTTCATAGATCAGACTTGTCTAGAAACCTCGTCAGCAGAGAAAAGGAGGGAGGGGGGATGGCTGCAGAAGGGCCAGTGGAAGAGCAGGGAATAGGGGGAGGGAGGTGATAGGAGGAGAGTGAGGACAGGATGTCCTGTTTTTCAAATGAAGTGAGAAGCCAGTGCCATGCAGAGGGCCTGGGAAGGGACAGGAGAGGTAGAGACTGCGGCAGGATTGACCAGTTCCTTGCATATTTTAAAGAGTTCAGCCAAGTTGTTAGATGCCGCAGAGATGCAGGCTTGGATGTGAGCTCTCTTCTTGTCTTTGCAGCAGGCGGCAGGCCAGTTTGTCAGAGGATGAACTTGAAGCATGCCATTTCCTCTCGGCCACCCTACACTTGCGTTTTAGGGAGATGAGGTACGAGTCATACCAGAAATTACTCTGGGCTTTGGGCTTCAGGCGGATTCTCATGCCAGGGGCAAGGATATCAAGAGTATCCGATATAGAAGAGTGGAGCGTGGAGAGGGCTGTGTCAGGGTGAGAGTCAGCCAAAGGGAGAGGAGGGGGTGAAAAGGCGGCGAAAGCCTCAACTGACATGCGCTTCATGGGTCGGATGACCGAGACGGTGGGTGGCAGTGATGGAGTCGGCTTGGCCTGAGGGGTAGGGAGGGTGAGGTGGGAGGATAGGAGAAAGTGATCACTCCAGGAGAGAGGAGTGGAGGGGGGGGCAGAGAGGGGAAGGTCTGAGGAGATCAGAGCATCAAGAGTGTTCCCTGCAGAATGAGTCGGGCCAGAGGGGAGAATGGTGAGTGAGAAAGATTCGCCGAGGTCCAAAAGTGTCCAGACGGGAGAATGGTGAGTGAGAAAGATTCGCAGAGGTCCAAAAGTGTCCAGACGGGGGACAGGGGGCATCCAGGTGGATGTTGAAGTCTCCAAGAAGGAGGAGTTGAGTGGTTGAGGCAAGGAGTCAGGAGGAGAGGTCCGCCCACTCAGAGTAAGGAAGAAATCTGACCAGGTGGCCGATAGATGGTAGCCACAGTAAGGGAATGGCTAGGGGGGAGAGAGCCTGCAGACGAGGCATTCAAAAGAGGAGTAGAACTGTGTAGGAGTGACAGAGGCAGGAATCCACTCGGGGAAGATGATGGCTACACCCCCACCGGAGCGGTTGGGCTTGGGCGCGGAAAGAATCTTGTAACCGTCTGGTAGGAGCGTGTCAAAGCTCGTGACAGAGCTGGCCGTGAACCATGTCTCAGTGAGACCGAGGACATCGAAGTCAAGTTCTTTGAGAAGACGCCAGATGTCAGAGGAATGCTCGACAGCAGAGCGAGAGTTAAGAGTGGCAGTGTGGAGAAGGTTTCCCTCCTTGAAGGACCTCCTGGGAGGGGCACAGATCAGAGGTACACCCTGCGGAAGTGTAGAGAGCGCCCGAGAGGGGCAGAGAGGGAGGGGGAAGGCAAGGTAGCCAAGGAAAGGGGAGGGGGGGGAGAACAACAGGAGAAGAGAGGAAGTTGATGAGGCGCGGGAAGCGTCTATCAAAAAGGTGCAGGTTGGCCTGAGGGCCTTGGACCAGGACGGTCCCATTAGAGTAAACATTAATGATGACCTTGGAGGAGAGGAAGGAGGCCAGAAGGAGGCCAGGAGGGCGTCCCAACGGGTGCCACCATTAATGGGAGAAGAGGCGAAAGGAGAGAGCACAGAGACCATATGAAGGGTCCATAGGTCTGGCGAAGGCACGACTAAAAGGATGTCGGTGAAAGTTTCCTTGGAGGAGGCACTGGTGTAGGTGTCGGCGATGGGGAGGCCTGGTTTGGAGACCAGAATGTCCTTTTTAAACTTCTTCCTTCCAGATTTAGTAAGGAGAGCAGGATAGTCAATAGAGAAGCAGTTAGGAAAGATAGGAGAGACAGAGAGCACCATACGGTGGGCGTGAGAGGAGAGTGTTGAAAGGGAAAGGGGGAGACACTGGCGAGGATGAATAGGCAGGCAGGACACCGAGAGGCAGGCAAGTTTGACAAGGCCAAGATGACGACACTCGGGATTAAGGAGCTAACAAAAAGCACATTGTTAAGACAGGTAAGACATACCTAGGTTTGAGATTTCTGTAAGGAGCAGAAAAGGCCTAGTTTTCAAAACACAAATATTAAATTTTAAATACTGGTACAGTGCATGTTATAGCAATACAAGGAGAAAAAACACAACGAGTTTTGAGATTCCTGAAAGGGGGAGAAAAGGCCTAGTTCATACGATGCAATTTTATAGTACTCAGCAGTGCAGTCACACTATAAAACAGCCGGGAGTGGATCACCAGCAAGTGGGAAGGAAGGTGACTGGCTGCTGGCGTCCCCTGCAGACACTAACAGGGAGCCACCAAGTAGGAGCCACCCTTTGCCTGGGGGCCCTTAGCCTCGGGAATGGGGAAGGGGGCGGGGCAATCAAGGGGGGTGGGCAGGTTGCGAGCCGGGCGGCAAGGAGGGACACAGGGAGGAAGGGAGGCCGGGAAGAAAGGAACATGGGCGGGCTCAAGCAACAAAAAACAAAAGTAGAAACAGAACAAATACAGGTCACGGTACCTGATCAAGGCCCAGGAGGGCGGAAGAAGTCGGGGTGAAGCACTGTAATCACCCGCTATCAATTTTTCTATTATGTATTGAATGAAATAAAATACAAAAATATATTTTATACTGAATATCTGCTTGTTACAGTGTTAGTTTGTGTAAAAAGCAGTGTGTCAGCGTCAAAAAAGGATAACATGTCTTATTTTGATGCCATGCCTTCCTTACATACCCCAGTACCCTGGAACTTCCTCCCTGGAACCTCGAGTCAGTGTGCGGTGCACGGTCTTCCGAATTCCAAATCGAGCTGAAACTTTGGTGGCATCCTACTGGACCACCAGAGACGTGATTCCACTCCTTGAAGTGCCCTCACCAGAGTGCTGGACAAGATGAACGATGAGAATCCAATGAGCGATATTCAGTCTTGTTCTGGCTCGTGAAAAGGGTGCCAAAACCACTGGGCTGCATCCAGCCACAATGAAACTCTTGCCTGGAGCCTTTCCTGTTGATCCCTGCTGTAAAATTTCTTCCAAAGTCCTGTCTTCCGGCTTCATGACAAAGTAATCCATGGACCGGGTTTTTGGCTGCAGATACTTAGGTCTCCCCCGCTGCAATCTCCTCTTGTGTGCTGAGTTACTTTGTTGGCTGGGGTATTTGCTAACGTTAAGCCTGTGTAATTCTGTATAGCATTGGGGTTTTTCTTGTGATTGGAAGTCCTCTAGTCCAGTACACCTAGGCCCACTGCTGGAATCCTCCTAGGGTGTTCACAGATGTCTCTGAATCCTTTGAACTACTGTAAATTGAAATACTTACTTGTTTAACCAGTCTTCCTTAGGAACTTTTACTTTTGCTACTTCTGTGACTTTCCTGAACTGCCTGTCGAATAAATTATCTTTGAGGTTGGCGAATATCGGTCGGTGCGCTCTAATCCTTTTCCTTATAGGTTTCTTATTGGTTTAACTGGATTTCTGATCAATTGGGGCTATATGGTGGTTTGTGGCTGCATGGCTACTTAGGGACTGGTATCCACCAACCGGTCTGTCATTTTAGGAAAGGGGGTTTGAATTTATATGTTAACCCATGCGCATTAAGAGTATATAGTTCTGTTGAATATAGCTTATCAATAATTTACGAATGGACACTAGCGACAGAAAACTTGTTTTTAATTCAATCTTGTCAGTATGTTTATGCACGTAATTCATAACAATAGTGTGTCAATTTATAACAATTTCTGCCAGCATAACTCCGCTAGGAGGCACACACGTTTGTTTCGCCCTTTCTTGGGCTTTTTCAAGGCACTAGTACATCTGTTTAATACATTATGTATTTTTTTGTAGGTAGAGTGCAATATATATATACATGGTATAGAAGTTTGCAATCAAAATTCACTAAAACTTGTTCTTCTGTCTTGTGTTAGTGAAGGTTTTGATTGAGCGTAAAGGTAACGCCAATCAGTATGTTCAACTGCAGTCAGTTGCGCTGAAACGTGGCAATGCTTACCTTTGCAGACACCTAATGACCAACCCCCCCCCCCCCCCCACTGGCACATTAGCCACTGAGAATAATCAAGCTCCAAGAATAGGGAAAGACTTCTAAAGATTGGGCCTTTTGCCTAGAAAAGAGAACAAGTGTTTAAAAGATTATTTGTAAAACAGTTGGTTGGTAACTGTTGCTCTGAGAGTGAGCAGATACGCATGTTCTTACTTGCCTTGAATGTGTTTTGCCATTCTGAAAAGTACATATAAGGTTATCATACTCACCTTTGAATTGGTTGTACCTCTTCCCAAAAGTAATGCTTATACATGTAGAAGTATACCAACTGGGTATTGCTTCCCCCAACCTGGTGTTTAGCCTGTCTAGAATAAGCCTGCCTTAGGCTTTACTTACCTTGAATAGCTGTGTGCCATCCTAAAATAAGTTAGTTGTTGGTTACCATAGTCTGTGTTCCACTGATCTCAAAAGGAACTGTAATTGTATATTGCACCTTAAGGTCTTACTGACCCGATAGAACGGAGTGTTATCCTGAATGTAGTTATAGGCTTACACTGGTCCTTAAATCTGTGTTCCACTATTCAGAAACGTGTCCTGGTAACAGGGTTGGTTTACTAGGTGATTCCTTAACTGAGTGTCACTACATGACTGACAGGGTCTACTACCCTTGCTTACTGTAAAGTAATCTAAACGTACCTGATGGTTTTACTCCCCATGAATAGGTGTGTCCTATTTACTACTTCTATTGTTACATCTCCTGTATCTTCACTTCTGGTCTATTTGTCAGACCACCATCTTCTCTCGGTTTCTCTCATTCTAACGTCTCCTCCTTGCACTTCTTACTCTCAGCGCGATCTAAGCAACTTCAATACTACTCTTTATTTCTACCTGCACTCTTACCCTATCTATTTCCACTCAGACAGATGATGAGGCTGCATCTGTTTCTTCCTCACTCTTCGTCTCTTGACTCACTCTATCCCTCCTCTACCTTTTATCCCACACAAAACCCCCCTCATCCATGGCTTTCTCCTCACATCTGTGCCATGCGACACGTTCTCCAGTGACTAGAAAGATGTTGGTTGAAGCAAAAAATTGTATGAAATTACAGTTCCTATGCTTCTTACCATGCTCTGTACGACAACTGTCTCCACTTTGCTAAACAAACTTATTTTTCTGACCGGTTACTCTATCTTCTCATCCTAGATGACTTTTTCAAACCTTTTCCCATCTCCTTTCTCCCCCTACCCTTGTTCACTCGATCAACTCCACCCTTTCTGCTTCTACCTTGCCCTTTATTTCACCTCTAAGGTCTCTTCGTTTTGATCTGCGATTGAATCTTCCATCATGCAATCGCTTCTTTAGTATTTCACAGGGAGATTTTTGCTGAGTTGACCCCTATTATTAATAAGGAGACCGCTCTCCTCCTTGCATGAGCTCACCCCACCTCCTCCCCAACAGACACACGTATCTCTAAAGTCTACCCTTTACTTGTTCCTTACCTTACAGTTCTGTTTAACTCCTGTCTATCCACTTCTATCTTTCCATCCTCATTTGAGCACGCCAATATCATTCTGATTCTGAAGAAACCTCTGCTCCTAATTTCCATCCCATTTCGCTATTACCTTAACTTTCTAAAACTCTTGAACGCATTGTTTATTCTCAGGTTTCTACTTTTGTCTCTCGTAACTCCATTCCTCCATGTTTTCATTCTGGTCACTCTAAACACTCCTCTTTTAATTCTTCTGGATCTTTCTGCAGTTTTCGACACTGTTGAACACACGCTTCTATTGTCTGCCCTTTCTTCGTTTGTTTTTTCTGGCTCTATTCGATCTTCGTTAGTCATACCTATCCCAGCAGGCTTTCTCAGTTTCTTGGGCCCCAGCTTCCTCCAAAACATTTCCGCTTATCTATGGTGTTCCTCAAGGCTCTGTCTTTGGTCATTTCCTCTTTTCTCTCTATACCTCCTCACTTGCTGGTGTAATTTCCTCTTTTGGGCTATCCCACCATTTCTACACTGTTAACACTCAACTCTTTGCATCTTTCCTGTACTTAACCGATGATCTTCACCTTCAGCTCAGCGCCTGCCTCCTTGGTATTAAATCTTGGATGCCGAACCACTTCTTGGTTCTCAATGCTGCTATAAATGAGGTTATTTTCTTTCCTTCACCACCATTTCACCTCCCTTCCCCTCATTCAAATCATTTCCCCCAGCTCAGTTACCAACTTCTTATACAGGCAGTAATTTGGGTCTTTATTTAGACTCAGATCTCTCCTTTAGATCTCTCTAGCTGCCTTTCCTGTCGATTCCACTTGCCCAATATTCAGAAAGCTTGTCCTTTCATGCCTTTTAAGGCCACTCAACTCCGGGTGTCAGCCTTAATCTTTTTGCAGCTCTTCTACTGTTCTTCTACCCTCTTTGGACTTGCTTTATTTTGTCTGGCTTCTCTGAAATCTGTATTCAATGCCTATATCCAGGTTCTAAGTCTGCTTGTTCCTTGGGACACTCTTTCGTCCTCTCTGGCTGACCTGGGATGGCTTTGTTTCATCACCGTTTAAAATTACATTTTCTGTGTTTAGTTTTTAAATCTCTCCATGGCCTTGCACCCCCATAGCTCTCCTCTTATCTCATTGTATACTCCTTCTCGCTCACTCCGCTCTTCTTCCCATTCCCTTCTTGTTGTTCCCCGCCCTCCCTGCTCTCAGTCTAGTTTTCATTCTTTTTCTCTTCTTGCACCTTTTCCCTGAAATGCTCTTCCACTCTCTTTGCTCCATTTCTCTCTATCCTACTTTCTGGGTCTTTCTGAGATCTTATCTTTCTACTGGTCAAGACGTTTAATGTAAACACAGAATTCTGCTGGGTTTTCTGCTTTTCCTTCATTTTAATGTACCGTTCTGTTCTTATGTACATCGCTTTGCTGTAAAGCGCTTTATAAAAACTAAATGAATATTAATCCTAAACTAAATGTGTTTGATGAGGTCTGACTTCCCTAGAAATACTGTTTGTTTTCTGAACAGGGTCTATGCTTTGGTTTGTGTATTTAAAGCATTGTGTTGTGTTTTTATAATGTGGTTATGACTCTATGACAAAGTACTTACCAGCAAGACTTAACTTGGCCTAATTGTCTTTATAATAAACCTTTTATTTTTTTATAATACTTCTGGTTGTGTTTCTTTTGAACCCTTGGTATACTACACGTTCTTTGTACTTTCCTACAGCCCTCTCTCCCTCCTAAGATAAGACTGGCTGCTCTGTCTAAGCTACCAAATACTCAGGTGGTACAGCCTTATGCTAAGAGTGGAGTGTTGTACGGTCTCAGTTGCACGGTTTTACTAAGCCGTGGGCTTCAGAAAAACTGTCCTAACATGGGGCAAGTAAAGCCTTCTGATTTACGTTCCTTGGTTTGGGCTCATTTTAATGAGGAAACTGATCGGTCCATAAGACTATAAATACTGTGGAGAGACTATGGGCCTCATTACAAGTACACCGGTCCGTAGTTAACGCCGGCGGTAAAACCATACCGGCACCGTTTCCACGTCCGCCCAATCATGACCCGCGGCCCCGGAAATGGCACCTCCTGAAACCGCCACCACGGAGTTAAGGGTCCCGTAAAGTCCACCTGCACGGAAACCCCTCCGTTACCAGCAACACAAAACACCGCAAGCATCACAATTAGCGCGGACATGGAAACACCGCCAGAAAAATGGCGTTAAAACCGCGATCAAGGTGGCGGTACCGCCGCCACCACGAACATGACGTTAAACAGTGCCAGCTGAACAGAATCAGGGCACAGGTGCACCAAATCAGCCCAGCCGGCCCCAGCAGCACACTGGGAGCCCACAAAAGGGCCACACCCAGCCCAACACAACACAGAACCATGCAGGCAGCAGCTCTAGTACATGCATTACCCCCCTTCCCATCTACCAAATAGACAGCGGATACCAAACATCACAAAGGAAGACATGACAGGTCACCACAGTGTGCCTGTACACACCCTGCCACAGCCCATCCTGTCACTGTCCCATACACCTTGTGCCACTGCAGACACCCACCCACAAATGGAACACTGCCCTCCCAATGGACGAGATGCCTGTAAATGAGACGTCGTGCATTGACTACTTCAGTACAGTGGAGTCACTCTGCCATGTGTGCACATCACTGCACTATGACATACTCACAATCCAATGTCACCCGCAGGGCACAGTACACATTCACATAAATGTGTAGGCCAATATCCAGTTGGGGACATCCACTGTGATGCCCAATGAACACTTCAAACCACTGCATGGCACATATGCATGAATGAACAATGATACAAGATAGCACAGCATCAGATTAAGACATGATACCACAAACACTGACATGTCCCCCCATCTTCATCCCATGTAGGTGATGCTGGATATGCACTCACGCCATGGATGATGACACCTGTACGGAGACCAAGGAGCAGGCATGAAGAGGCATACAATAGGGCACATGTCCGCACACGTGGAATGATTGAGAGGACATTCGGACTGCTGAAGGCCCGTTTCCGCTGTCTGAGCAGATCTGGGGGGGGATCACTGCTGTACAGCCCAGTGAAGACGGGTAAAATCACGCTCGTATGTGCCATGCTGCACAATCTGTGCCTGCGCAGGAACATCCCAATGCCCCCAGACGCAGATGAAGAAGATGGGGATGGAGATGGGGTTGGGGATGGGATGGCACCACCTCCCCCTTGGGGTCCACTAGATGGCCAAAGAGCACGGGATGAGCTGATTCGCATTTACTTTCGAGACACAGCACATTCACAGCAATGCATGGACATGGTGATGACAATAAATGATTTGTTGTACTGCAAATGAAATGATAAATGTCCACACATGTATGTTTTGCTTTCAAATGATGATATATTGATGAATTCACAACAGGAAAGGAGGTGAAATGGTTAGGGAAGCTGTACACCCGAGCCCACCCACCACCCAAACATACCCAGGCCCCAATGTTCAAACACCCAAAACAACCTCCCCCAACATCCAAACTTACTCACCCCCCACCCAGGCCCCAATGTTCAAACACCCAAAACAACCTCCCCCACCACCCAAACATACCCATCCCTCACACCCTTCAAGTCCACGTGTGTCCTGCAGTGCCCCACACACATCATCACTTCCGTGTGCGCTTCTGTGCCTGTGCATCCTTGCCCGAGAGCCCCGTTAGCCGACTTGAGCGCCTCCTTGGACTGGCAGTAGTGGAGCTTGATGGGGTGGTGGTATTTGATGGCACAGAATCTGGTATGGATGGCATCCGTGCAAGATTTGCCTGTTGCCCAATCAACATGGCCTCAATGAGCCTGGAGGTGTTGTCGTTACCCTCCCGCACATGGTGTGCCAGGGTGACTATTGTGGTTGTAAAGCGTCCAATAGATCTTGAGAGGCGACGCACTGACGTGCTATAGCACTCCCTCTGCAGCCTAGATTCTTCAAGCTGCCTCTCCACCGGCTGGGTGAGGGTTGCCTGGCCCAGTATCAGAGTGCTCTACCGGGGCACTGTTGTCACTACAGGCCGTCTCCTCTGCAGTGCAGCTGCCTTCTGTGTTGGTTTGGGTGGGCATGGTGGGTTCCCGTGGCACCCGTCTTGCCTCAGGCAGCTTGGAGATGGTGGGGATGTCGGTGGTGGTGGCCGGCACATCTGTTGCAGTTGGTAGTGGGGGCTGAGATGCCGAACTGCTG
The DNA here is from genome assembly GCF_040938575.1 of Ambystoma mexicanum. Taxonomy (NCBI): domain Eukaryota; kingdom Metazoa; phylum Chordata; class Amphibia; order Caudata; family Ambystomatidae; genus Ambystoma; species Ambystoma mexicanum. The sequence continues at coordinate 1,640,508 of NC_090936.1, read as the reverse complement.
GCAGCATCCTCTTGTGTGGGGGCGGTGGCTTGGGCACGTGCCGGTGCGGATTGCCTGGCCTGTTGTGCAGTGTCACTGTCACTGGATACGGCTGTGGGGACACAGAGGACATGCAATTAGTGTTGTGGTGGTGGCTGATGGGTGCATCACATGCATCATACAGGTTGGCCATTGTATAGTGTTCGTTACATGCATCTGATTGCTTGGGGTATGCATTGTTGTGATATTGGGTGCCATACGGATCTTGATGGGTCGTTTGGGCCAGTCATGCACTGCCTGGGGAGGGGGGGGGGGTTATTAATGGGTCCTTTGGGCCAGTCATGCACTGCCTGGGGGTGGGGGGTTATTAATGGGTCCTTTGTCGAGTCATGCACTGCCTGGGGGGATGGGGGGGGTTATTAATGGGTCCTTTGGCACTGTAATGCCATCATCATATTCTTTTATGGCATTCATGTTTGACCACTTACCAGCATCTGCAGGTGGGCTCACTCCTGCCTCAGCCTCCCCGATCCCATGAATGCCCTCAAGGTGGAGGACACTGCTGCAACGCTCCTCCCATGCTTGCAGCCTCAGTGGGGAAGGGGGTCCTCCACCTGACCCACTGCTGCCTTGGCGGTGTGTGGAGATGAGGTTACGATCCCTCAGCCTGAGGTCGTCCCACCGCTTGTGGCAGTCCTTGACGCTCCTCACTGTCACGCGATGCTGCTTCTGCCCACACTTCCTTCCTCCGCTGCTGTGTGGCACGCCGTTGATCGGCACTGAACAGCATCTCTGCATGCTCCAATATGTGCTCCACGAGCAGTTAGCTCCGCCTCACTGAAGCACTGTTTGCGCTGCCTCTGCGCTGGAATCCTGGCAGACATACTGGTGGTCCCTTTTGCCTTCTCACAGTATGGATTGTGCTTGTGCAGACTCTGGATGGCAATGGATTGTGCTTTATATGATGGCCGCCTCTCTGTTTCTGGTTTTTGGCGATCATGGTATTTCTGGTTCCGTTTCCACGTTACTTGTGGCAGCGCTATGTCCTTTTCCGTGACGGCGGTAACAACGTTTCCGCGTCCATGAGGTGCGCGCGACCGACAGCACGTAATCGGACGGTCTTTCCGCAACCTTGCGGACACGGAAACTTTATTACCGCCGTCACGGAATCACCGCGATCCGAAGCTGCCAGGTTGTAATGAGGCCCTATGTCTTCTTTTATGAATTCCTTGTATTTTTGCAACTGCATGCTTCACCTTAAAGTGAAGTGCTGCTGGAATTATTTGTATCTTATTCACTTTTTCATTTGTAACTTTGTGTCAAGCATAATTTGGTGGCAGTGGATATTTTTCTACTGTGTTTTTGACTTTGCATGTAGAGGTGCCCAGGACAATCCCTTCTTACCTCTGACCCAAGCCACTGTTTGTGTCCAATTTTCGAGTCCGTTTTAAGGTCTCCCTTGTTAGTTGTTAACTTACTGCTTCAATAACTAGATACTGGAAGAAATCCACAGGAACTCTATTCACTGAATGTCAAGACTTCAAGCCCTCTAGGAACTGGATTTAGCTAGGGTTGCGTTTTTGTACTTTAAAAAGACTTACTAGGCGAAGAAAAAGTCTCTAGTTCTCCAGCATGGGGTCTGGCATGGATTCACATGCTCATGAATATTCCTCGTCGTTAGGCTGGGAATCCTCTGTAAAGAAAAAATCAGTATCCGTTTCGTTTCTGATCTGTCTTTCTCAGTAGTAACCAATCACTGGTCTCTGGGTAATACTGCCCCCAGCCAATGACTGCCCTCTCCCTAAGCCCCGCCTCTGGCAGCCATCTTCAGATGTTTACCGCATGCTCAAGTGTTGGGAGTCCTCGTGTTTAGCTCTCGAGCTTTTGCTGCGTTTTCGCGCTTTTTCAAAGAGAATTTCTCATTTTTCGGTCAAATAGAGCCTCAAGCTCCACCGTCTCTACATCCGATTAATGGGGATCTGTGTCGGATTTTTCTACGCCACTCAAGGGTGAAGATTTTGTTGAGTTGCGCTTCTTGGAGGATTCCAGAAGTTTCTGCGGCCTACCCGAACATGGCCCAGGAGAAAGGAAGCTCGACGCCCGGAAAGCTGTTCAGGGTCTGCCCTGGATGCCAGCTACAGAATGTGTTCAAGGAGGACGAGCATTCGAAATGTCTCTGCCTTCATGAGGACAAAACGCACGTGGAGAAGGACTGTGCGTTTTGCAGGAACATGTCGGAATGGACCATCAGGGACCAACACCTTCGTCTCTCCAACTGGCTGGAAGGAAGGAGTCCGTCAGGTGAGAAGAAGAAGAAGTCCGAGCGGTCTTCTAAGTCCTGTGAGGGCGCCTCGGCGACGGGGGCCCAACAGAAGGCAAAGCACCGCGAGTCCGCGGGCACTGGGAGCGCCGAACGGTCGGGCTCTTCGGCTGCCAGGCAGGGCGTGCCTTCCCCGGCACCATCAACCACGAGCCAACGCTCTTGTTCGGGGAAGAGGAAATCCGAGAACCCGGGTAAGCCTCGGGAGAGGCCCGGTCAATCTCTAAGGATTTGGCCGAGGGGAGCGAGGGGGTGACCCTCCCACCAAGGTGAAGGCCTCAGTTGCGCCTAAGGCAGTGAATGCCTTGATTCACCCGGCCAAGGCCTCTATCAAGGGAGTCGCAACGGCCCTGGCTGCACCAGTGGAGGCGACCTCGGGGCCCGGAGTCTCGCTGCCTCTGTGGAGGGAAGCCTCTTTCAGACACATCGAAAAGACCCCTGTGAAGACCCCAGCGGAAAAAGAGGGGGGGGGGGCGCCAGTGCCCATTGTGGACACGGACACAACATCCGAGGAGGAGCTGACAGAAGTCCTAGAGGGCCTCGACTAGGGCGTCGAGGAGGCCCGTCCCCACGGGAGGGATCCCAACGAGGTTGACAATGAGAGTGACGGCGGCACTGGCGAGGGTCCTAGTCAGCCGTCGCTTCCGGAGCCGCAGGATAACTCAGCGGCCAATTTGTTGGCAATACAATCATTATGTTCAGAGATAAGGACGCGATTGCCCTTACCACCGACAGAGGACCCGGTTCCTGGTCCGATGGAGGAACCAGAGCCGGTCCTGGCGGGAAGCCCCCCGAACAAGAGAAGACAGATCCACCCAGCCCCGCCTTCTCAGCCCTCGCAGCCTGCTCGGCCTTTACCCACGTCCCCCGTCCCAGGGGATGACACGGGAACAGACACGGCCACGACATGTACCAACGGCGGTGACGACCGGACGGAGCTCCCATCACCTCCCCGTCCGATGAGATCGGATCTTTCCATGCAATGATCGCCAGGGCATCCAAGCTTTTTCAGCTCTGCCCCGAAGAGAAGAAGGAAGGTTTCCTTTACCAACGCCGTGAGGCCGGGTGGAAGTCAGTCCTTGCTGTGCCTCTGCTGGACGACATCTGGGACGAGGGTCTCACCCTTCTCAAGAACCCGTCTACGACGCCTGCCGAGAAGGATCGGTACGAGAAGAAGTACCGGGTCCCCGACGCGGCCCCTTTGTGCCTTGGGGCACAACCTACCCCGGACTCGGTCTTCTCAGCGGCGGCCAAGAAGAAAGCGGGGGGGGGGGCGCATCGGTCTCAACATCAACTTCCCCGCCGGATGGCGAAGGGAAGAAGCTGGACGCAATAGGACGACGAGTTAGCTCGTCGGCGGCAACAACGATTAAGGTGGCCAACGCCCTGCGATCATGGCCCGCTACGACAGGGAGTTATGGTACAAGATCGCCCCCCTGTTGGACTTCCTACCGGATGACAAGAGGGCCGAGGCCTTGGAGATCTTGCAAGAAGGCAAAGTGGCATCGGACCACGCCATTACGGTGGCAACGGACATTGCCGACACCGGTTTCTGCCAGCTAGGCAACGGCGTTTGCCTTAGACAACGAGGTTGGTTCAAGGCGACGGATTTCCACCAGGATGTGCAAGCCAAGGTGCTGTCCCTCCAAGCCATCAAGGCGGACACAGACTGCTAGGGCCCTAGGCGTTCTCCGGCAACAGAGGCCGTCCTTTCGGAGCGCCGGAGGCAAGCAGGGGGCCTCCAAGGGATTCGGCGGTGGCTCCTCTACGTACCGCCAAGCGGCCTGCTCCTCGTCGCAGGAAGCCTATAGAGGACGAGGCAAGTCGGGGGGGGGGGGGGCCCGCCGCCGTTGCCAGGGAGGCCAAGGCGGCAAGGCATCCGCCAAGCAAGATTGAACCGACAGCGGGGTCGGGCCCCCACCGAAGCACCCCGGTGGGAGGCCGGCTGGCGAAGTTCGTCAGTGTGTGGGAGTCCATCTCCACCGACCGTTGGGTGCTGGACGCCCTGGCCCAGGGGCACGCCCTCGAATTTCTAAAAAAGTGCCCCCGCATTCCACCCGTGGTCAGGAAGGAAAATCACATCCCTCAACTACTCTTGGAGGTGAGGGCGTTACTCAGAAAAGGTGCCATCGAGCTCGTCCCGAAGAGGATCCGGGGCTCCGGAGTATACTCAAGGTACTTCCTAGTAAAAAAGACAGGAGGATGGCGCCCCATCCTGGACCTGCGACGGCTGAACAAATACATCAAGGCACAGAAATTCCAGATGGTCACCCTCCAGCACGTGCTGGGACAACTGGAGGAGGGCGATTTCCTGTCGTCGTTGGATTTGGAGGATGCGTATTTCCACATCCCCATTCTGAAAGGTCACCAAAAGTTCCTCAGGTTCGTGGTCCAAGAATGGCACTACCAGTTCAAGGCCCCCCCCGTTTGGATTGAAGTCGGCACCCAGGGTGTTCACCAAGTGCCTCGCACCGGTGGTGGCGCGGCTGCGCCTGCAGGGGATCCACGTCTACCCCTACCTGGACGACTGGCTCATCTGAGCAGGGACAAGGGAGCTCGCCGTGGATCACACAGCAAAGACCGTCCAGCTGCTCTGGGACCTGGGATTCTCCATCAACTTTCCCAAATCCCACCTGATCCCGTCGCAAGTCGCACTGTTTCTGGGAGCAAAGCTCGACACAGTGGCGCGCCTGGCCTCACCGTCGGAAGAAAGGACGAAGGCCATCCTGGGCAAGGTGCAGCACCTGCTGGCCACGGACATGGCCAGGGTTAGGTCCATCAAGTCCCTCATCGGGATGATGTCCTCCTGCATATATCTTGTGCGCCTGTGCAGGCTTCGGATGTGCCCTCTGCAAGAGTTCCTCGACTCCTGCTGGATCCAAGCGACGGGCAGCTTCGAGGACGGGATTCCGCTCGACAAGACCTTCAGACGAGCGATCCGGTGGTTGTGCACCCGCGCTCATCTGACGGCGGGCACAGACTTTCAGACCCCATCCCACCAGATAACGGTGACGACGGATGCCTCCCTGTTAGGGTGGGGAGCACACACCGGAGATCTTCACGCAAGAGGTCTTTGGCTCCCGGAGAAGAAGAAGCTCCACATCAACATCCTGGAGCTCTGTGCAGTGTTCTGGGCCCTCGGGTCCTTTCTCCCGTCCCTCAAGGGCAAGGTGGTGAGAATTTCTCACCGACAACACCACCACGATGATCTACATTCGGAAGCAGGGAGGAACCAGATCCCTCAGCCCTCTCCAAGGAAGCCCTGGATCTGTGGCATTGGGCAGTCGCCCAAGGGATGTTTCTGGTGCCCTTTCATCTGGCAGGGATAAAAAAACACCATCGCCGACTCACTCGGAAGGGAGCTCCGCTGGGGCCACGAGTGGGAACTACGTCAGGATCAAGTGGATCGACTCTTCAGACGATGGGGGGAAAACCCCAGATCGACCTGTTCACGACGGCAACGAACTCCAAGTGCCAGAGGTTCGCAAGCAGGTTTCCCCAGCCGAGGAGCATGGGCGATGCTTTCTCGTTCCCCTGGGAAGGCCTGTTCCTTTATGCGTTCCCTCCGTTGCCGTTGCTGCTCCGACTCGTCAACCAGCTCAAGAGGTCCCAGTAAAGGATGATCCTGGTAGCACCGGCGTCGCCGAGGCAGATCTGGTTCCCGGACCTTCTGGATTTGTCAGCGTCCCCACCAGTCAAGCTGCCGACTGACGCAGATCTTCTCACCAGAGAAGGAGGCGCCATACTTCATCACGACCCGGAGTCTCTGAACTTGCAGGCCTGGCTCCTGCAGCGCTGGAGTTTGGAGGGCACGTTATCCCGGCTGACTGCAGAGCGGTCCTTGCAAAAGCCAGGGCGTCCTCAACTCTCGTGCTACGGACATAAGTGGAAGAGGTTCTCTGTCTGGTGCCGTGCACAGAAGATTAACCCTCTACGGATTACGGCCCCTCAAGTGCTGCCGTACCTACTGTTGCTGGCCAAGGCTGGACTGGCTCACGCCTCCATCAAGATACATCTAGCTGCGATCTCCCGATACACCAGAACCCCAGGACGGGCGTCCTTGTGGTCCCATCGCCTGGTGAAGGAATTTATGAAGGGACTGTTCCGATCGTTCCTGCCGGTGAAGGCCCCTGCCCCGGCGTGGGAACTCAACGTGGTGCTGACCAGGCTCATGGGGGCGCCATTCGAGCCCCTGCATTCGGCGCAGCTGAAATTCCTGTCGTGGAAGACTGTTTCTTGTGGCCATCACCTCCGCACGGCGAGTGGGAGAGATCCAGGGCCCTATCCTGCAAGCCTCCATACTTAACTTTTCACGACACGAGGGTGGTGCTGAGGACGCACCCCTCGTTTATGCCCAAGGTGCCGTCGGACGTCCACCTCAACGAGCCCTTGGTGTTACCTGTTTTCTTCCCGTCTCCTTCGTCTCCGGCCGAGAGGACTTTGCACTCGCTGGATGTGGCTAGAGCGGTGAAGTTCTACTTGGACCGAACAAAGAGTTTTCGGAAGACATCACAGCTGTTTGTGAACTTTGGACCTGCGAACCAAGGGAAGGCTCTCTCGAAAGCTTCCATTTCCAGATGGCTCTACGGCTGCATCTTGCATTGTCATCGGTTGGCAAACCGACCGTTGCCCGGCCGTCCGAGAGCCCACTTGACCAGAGCGATCGCTGCTACCACGGCTTTCTTGTCTGGTGTGCCCCTGCTGGACATCTGCAGGGCTGCTACGTGGAGATCGACGTACACCTTCACGAGATTCTACTGCGTCGACCGGGATTCCAGGGAGGAGTCCAGAGTCGGCCAGGCAGTGCTGCGCAACCTGTTCGCTCAAGTTGAGCCTGGTGAGGTGGTAAGAGATGCTTAATGTTGAGTTTTATGTAATGCTTAATGTTGAGCCTTGCCACCTCCCGTGGTTGTGTATGTGTACTGCTATGTATTCTTATATTCATGAGCATGTGAATCCATGCCAGACCCCATGCTGGAGAAGGAACAAGTTACTTACCTGTAACTGTTGTTCTCCAGCATGGGTCTGGCATGGATTCACATGCGAACCCTCCCTCCTGCCCCTCTACGGCTCTTCACTTGGTCATACTGCCACTTTACGTGCTACCAAATCTGAAGATGGCTGCCAGAGGCGGGGCTTAGGGAGAGGGCAGTCATTGGCTGGTGGCAGTATTACCCAGAGACCAGTGATTGGTTACTACTGAGAAAGACAGATCAGAAACAAAACTGATACTGATTTTTTTCTTTACCGAGGATTCCCAGCCTGACGACGGGGAATGAGCATGTGAATCCATGCCAGACCCATGCTGGAGAACAACAGTTACAGGTAAGTAACTTGTTCCAACCTTGAACTAAGCTCATGTTACACTAACCATTGTCCTCCCTTTTAGGGGCTTTACTATGTGTTTGCAGAGTAAATGTACTAACATATAAATGGTTGAAAACCGCATGAGTGCGCATTAACTGATAATACGATAACATCGTATTTCCCCTTTGTAACGTTGCTACAAATGTAACCTGCAAACAAACACAAAAGTGAAAGTGCCCTTTTTAAGTGTATTATCAAGTATTCCTAAGTGTTCTGCCGTGAACGTCTGAAGTATTTAAAGTGATTCTGGTATAAATATAATAAATATATACTTTTTTATATAATTGTAAGTGCTTCTTTGGTTATGCCTGTCTAGCTAAGATTCAGTGTACTTACCTGCAGCTCAAATCTTCCTCTTAAGATAAGCCTGACTGCTCTGCCACTCTACAAAGTTCCCGAGCTAGTACAGACTGATACTAGGAGTTGGGAATCTCCAATCCACTGGGATAGCTTACTCAAATCTTACTACCAGTAGGACTTTAGGAAAACTCCCCTAACACGTAAAATGCTGCTTCGACTACTTGAAGCCGGTCACGTCCATGTTAACCATTCTCTAACAAATGTCCACTTTTTTTCTAGGAAGTGATGATAAAAGGCGGAGGGATTAAACATGTGCCTTGTGCAGAGGATGAAGATTTTATTCAGGCTTTGGACAAGATGATGTTGGAAAACCTTCAGGTATGTGACTACCACAGTCAATGTACCATGTTAATTAATCTACAGTTTCTTTTTCACAGCACTTTTTGCCGAAAATGTTTTGGTGAAAAAACAAAAAAATATGGGGGTCAGGGGAGGTGGGCATATAGGGGTAGCGTGGGGTGATGTATAGGGATAAATAATAGAGTAGGGGGATTGTGCCCCCCCCCGCCCCCAATAAAAAAGAAATTCAATTATTTTTTTTTTTAGGCAAAATATGCAGCGAAAAAATAAGCGGTGGAAGAATGAACATGGAGCCCACAGTCGAGTACCTTGTGAAGTCTACAGCAATATATATTCACTGCAGAGAATGGTAGCCTGTTTGCTGTATGAAATCGTACCATGCTTCTGACCTTATGGTGGGGCTGTGCACCCAACTCAAAAAGGGAAGCCACACTTCTCTTATGCAAAGGTAGTGTGCCTGAGCACTTAGGCTTAACTTCAGGTAGGGGAAGTAGCCAGACTCAAAGGTTACACAATTGTTTCTAGGCACCACAAAGGAGGGGAGATTGAGGGAAGACGGGACAAACGATCCTACTAGGCCTTGTGAAGTTGGGATGATGCAAGTGTAACAAAGGGAACTGCAGGGGAAAGTACAATCAGGGCAGCATGGCTCTGAGTAAGTGCAGCCACGTCAGCGTGGCTCTGGGTAAGTGCAAGGAGGCAGGAGGGGGGCTGTAAGGGGTTACAGATTACAGCTCCTAAGTGCGTGGAAGACCCGGAAGCAGTGCAAGGAAGACTGGTCATGGAGGAACTTGGCACCCAGTGAGAGACTGGGAGTACCAAGCAACCCGTCGGTGTCGCAGACCGGTACGTTAGCAAGGGAGGGAAGGTAAAGGAGAAAAGGAAGGTCTTGAGCCACTTCTGGAACTTTTGGTGGTCCCGCTCAAGTTTGAGAAGAACCCCCCCACTCTATGCCTGGAGAAAAGTCTGACCCTCGGAGATGGAGGTAGTTGAGTGAATGGCTCTAGAAGGAAGATATTTAGGCAGAGGGAGTTGGATATAGCGAGGGCCCGGCCCCAGAAGGCTTTGTGGATGATGCAGGCAGTGTTGAATGTTGAACTTGATGGAGCCAGTGGAGAGATTTCAGGGCAGGAGAGATGCGGTCCCTGGCCTTGTGGGCAAGGATAAGTCTTGCAGTCCTGTTTTGGATTAGTTGCAGGGGGCAAAGAGTAGAGTTAGTAAGATTGAGAAAGAGGCTGTTGCAATAGTCGAGCCTGGAGAGAACCAGGGCTCTGTAGACTGTGAGCTTCTGGGGGAAGGTGAGAAAAGCTAGAATACCTCTGAAGAGGTGCAGCTGGAAGTGGGACTTCTTGGCAAGGTCCGTGATGCAAGGAGAAAGTGGAGTCTCGACGACACCAAGGTTTTTTGCCTCACAGGAAGACAGGGGTAGGGGGCCCAAGGAGGGTGGCCAGAGGGAGAGAAGGAACGCGGGAGCAGGGGTCCCAATGAGAAGGATCCCAGTTTTACTGGCATTAAGGCAGAGATTGTTGGAGGCACTCCAATCCTGAATCGCGGATCCACCATCCGGAATGAGCGAGGGTGATAAGGCAGCTGAGGGAAGCCTGAAAGAGAGCTCCGTGTCAGCCGCATAACACTGAAAGTTAGACTAGAAAGTGGAGATCAGGTGGGCCATTGGCACCAGATAGGCATTGAAGGGCCAGGCAGGGTGAGAATATAGAGCCCTGGTGGGGGGGGGGGAGGGGGGTGAGGAGGAGGGGAGGAGGGGAAAAAAAAAGTCGGCCACATCAGGTCCTGATCCGTGATGCCCAGGTTAACAGAGTCGAGTGATCAGGGTGGCGTGATTGACTGTATTGAAAGTGGAGGAAAGGTCAAGGAAGATGAGGCCCGAGGGAGAGTTGGAGTCGAGATTAGAGAATAGATGTTCACAGGTTTTCAGAAGAGCAGTTTTCGTGCCTCTGGCAGCTCTGAAGCCAGGCTGGTGGTCATGGAGACTTCCAACAGATTCAGTGTGTAGAGTAAGCTGGGAGATGGCCAGCTTTTTCATGAATTTCCCCAGGAAAGGAGTGATAGAAATTGGGCAGAGTGATGGAAAGACTCCACGTACTCCTACTCAGTGTTGATCCAGGATCTAGCGGTAGGTAAATTACATATTGAGATAGGGGGTGGGAAGAAAGGGGAACCAGATATTAAGACCCACAGTATTGATAGTAATTCTCCAGCATGGGATCTGGCATGGATTCACATGCTCATGAATATTCCCCGTCGTCGGGCTGGGAAGCCTCGGTAAAGATAAAATCAGTTTGTTTCGTTTCTGAACTGTCTTTCTCCTAATAACCAATCACTGGTCTCTGGGTCATACTGCCCTCTACCTAAGCCCCTCCTCTCGCAGCCATCTTCAGATTTTTACCGCACGTTCAAGTGTTGGGAGTCCTCGCATCTACCACGAGCCAACGCTCTGGCTCGGGGAAGAGAAAGTCGGAGAACCCGGGTAAGCTTCGGGAGAAGTCCCAGTCGATCCCGACGGAGACAACCGAGGGGGGGCGAGGCAGTGACCCTCCCCCCCACGGTGAAGGCCTCAGGCGCGTCCAAGGTCGTGAAGGCTCTGATTCACCCGGTTAAGGCCTCAATAGAGGGAGTCGTGGCAGCCCTGCCAAAGCCTGTGGAGGCTACCCCAGTGGAGGCGACCTCGGGGCCTAGAGCTTCCCTGCCACCGCGGACAGAATCCTCTTTTCAGCCTATCGATAAGACCCTCGTGAAACCCCAGGTGCAAAAAGATGGGGGCGGCCCGGTGGCCATTACGGACACAGATTCAGTCTCTGAAGAGGAGCTGGCAGGTGTTGCAAAGATCCTGAACAAGAAGTTCGAGGAGGCCCGGTCATACGGGAGGGATCCCGACGAGGCGGGCTAAGAAACCGACGGCGGTGCCGACAAAGAACCGAGAGCCATGGAGGGGACGGAGTCTGCCCCCCCAACCGTCGCTCCCGTCGCAGCCGGTGCCTATGCCACAAGACCACTCGGGGGCGATCTTGATGGCGATTCCTGCCTTGTGTACGGAGATAAGGAAGGGCAAGGTTGCCCTTACTCCCGACGGACGATCCAGCAGAGCCTGGACCGTCGGAAAGTCCACCAAACGAGCGGAGGAGAATTCACCCCTCCTCCCTTCCAGTCTTCATGGCCTTCACAGCCTTCATCTCCTTCCCCTGGTCCGAGGGATACGACGGGGGATGGATGACGACGGAGGTGACGACGGAATGGATCTTCCTTCACCACCCCCTCGGACCTCCCTGCCTGACGAAAACGGCTCCTTCCACGCCATGATCTCCAGGGCATCCAAGCTTTTCCAGCTCTGCCCCGAAGAGCAGAAGGAAGGGTTCCTCTATCAACAGCGTGAGGCCAAGAGGAAGACGGTCCTCTCTGTTCCATTACTGGACGACATCTGGGACAAGGGGCTGACGCTCCTGAAGAACCCGTCCACGGCTCCTGCTAAGAGAGACCGGTACGAGAATAAGTACCGGGTCCCGGACTCTGCCCCCATGTGCCTTAGGGCTCAGCCGTCCCCGGATGCGGTCGTCTCGGCGGCAGCCAAGAAGAAAGCGGTGGGGGCGACTGCTTCAACTTCGACTTCCCAGCCGGACGGCGAGGGAAAGAAACTGGACGGCATGGGACGGCGGGTCATTTCGTCTGCGACGACGACGTTTAAAGTGGCCAACGCCCTCGCGATTGTGGCACGCTACGACAGGGAGCTGTGGTTTAAGATCGCTCCCCTGCTGGACTTACTACTGGATTACAAGAGGGCTGAGGCCCTGGAGATCCTACAGGAAGGCGAAGTGGCCTCGGACCACGCCATTACGGTGGCCACAGACATTGCTGACACCGGTTTTCGCCAGATGGGCAACAGCGTTTGCCTTCGTCGGCGTGGCTGGCTCAAGGCGACCGATTTCCACCAGGACGTTCAGACCAGGGTTCTGGACATGCCCTTCGACCGGAACAACCTGTTTGGCAAGAAAGTGGACGATTCCCTGCAGGCCATAAAGGCAGACACTGACACGGCTCGGGCCTTGGGTGTTCAACAGCGACGGCCGTCCTTTCGGAACACCAGAGGCAAGCAAGGTTCCGCCAAAGGATTCGGCAGCGGGTCCTCGTACCGCCAGGCGGCCCACTCCTCTTCGCAGGAGGCCTACAAAGGACACGGCAAGACAGGAGGATCTCGTCGTCAAGGAGGCCAAGGCGGCAAGTCCGCGGCCAAGCAGGACTGAGCCGGCCGTAGCGTCGGGCCCCCATCTGAGCACCCCAGTGGGAGGCCAGCTGGTGAGATTCATCAGCGTGTGGGAGTCCATCTCCACCGGCCGTTGGGTGCTGGATGCCCTGGCCCGTGGGCACACTCTGGAATTTCTAAGCAAGTGTCCCTGTATTCCACCTGTGGCCAGGAAGGAAAACCACATCCCTCAACTGCTAATGGAGGTACGAGCGATGCTAAAAAAAAATAAAAGCCATCAAACTCGTCCCAAAGAGGCTCCAGGGCTCCGGAGTGTACTCACGATACTTCCTTGTAAGGAAAAAGACCAGCGGATGGCGACCCATCCTGGACCTTCGTAAAAACAAGTACATCAAGTCCCAGAAGTTCCAGATGGTCACGCTCCAGCACAAGCTTGGGACAGCTGGAGGAAGGCGACTTCCTATCGTCGCTGGACTTGGAAGATTCCTACTTTTACATCCCCATTCTAAAAGGACATTGAAAGTTCCTGTGATTCGTGGTCCAAGGGCGACACTATCAGTTCTAGGCCCTTCCCTTCGGATTGAAGTCGGCGCCCAGGGTGTTCACCAAGTGACTGGCACCAGTGGCGGCGCGGCTGCGCCTGCAGGGGATCCTCGTCTACGCCTACCTGGACGATTGGCTCATCTGAGCAAAGGAAAGAGAACTCGCCGTCATGCACACAGCAAAGACCGTCCAACTGCTCACAGATCTGAGATTCTCAATCAACTTCGCGAAATCCCAATTGGTACCGTCGCAAGTCGCCCTGTTCCTGGGAGCCAGGCTCGACACAGTGGCGCGATTGGCTTCTCCGTCGGAGGAAAGGACGAAGGCCATCCTGGGCAAGGTGCAATGGCTGTCGACCATGGACGCGGCCAGGGTGAGGTCCATCAAGTCCCTGCTCGGCATGATGTCCTCGTGCATCTAACTCGTGCGCCTGTGCAGGCTGCTGATGCGTCCACTGCAAGAGTTCGACGCCCGTTGGATGCAAACGGCGGGCAACTTCGAAGACAGGATCTCGCTCAACGAGACCTTCTGCCAATCGATCTGGTTGTGGAGCACCCGCACATCTGGCGGCGGGCATGGACTTCCAGACCCCGGCACATCAGGAGAAGGTGGCGACGGACGCCTCCCTGGAGGGATGGGGAGCGCACACCGGAGATCTCCACGCAAGAGGCCTTTGGCTCCAGGAGGAGAGGTCACTACACATCAATGTCATGGAGCTCCGAGCCATGTTCTGGGCCCTCAGGTCGTTCCTTCCGTCCCTCAAAGGCAAGGTGGTAAGGATCTTCACTGACAACATCTCCACGATGTTCTACATCCGGAAGCAGGGGGGCACTAGATCCCCAGCCCTATCCAAGGAGGCCCAGGATCTGTGGCACTGGGCCGTCACCCAGGGGATGTTTCTGGTACCCTTCCATCTGGCAGGAATAAAGAACACCATTGCTGACTCACTCAGCAGGGAGCTGTGCTCGTGGCACGAGTGGGAACTACGGCAGGATCAAGTGGATCCCCTATTCCAATGGTGGAGCAATCCCCAGATCGACCTATTTGCGACGGCGATGAACACCAAGTGCTGGAGGTTCGCCAGCAGGTTTCCCCAGCCGGGGAGCATGGGCGCGATGCCTTCTCATTCCCCTGGGATGGCCTGTTCCTGTATGCGTTCCCACCGTTGCCGTTGCTGCTGCGACTCATCAATCAACTCAGACGGTCCGGTGCAGGATGATCGTAGTCGCACCGGCGTGGCCGAGGCAGATCTGGTTCCCGGACCTTCTGGATATGACAGCGTCCCCGCCAGTCAAACTGCCGACGGACACGGATCTTCTCGCCAGAGAAGGGGGCGCCATCCTCCACCATGAACCAGAGTCGCTGAACTTGCAGGCCTGGCTCCTGCAGCGCTAGAGTTTGGAGGGTACGATATCCCGGCAGATTGCAAGGAGGTGCTTGCAAAGACCAGGGCGTCCTCGACTCTCAAGTGCTATGGATGCAAATGGAAGAGGTTCTCTGTCTGGTGCCGTGCACAGAAGATTAACCCTCTGCGGATTACGCCCCCTCAAGTGCTGCCGTACCTATTGTTGCTGGCCAAGGCGGGGCTAGCTCATGCCTCCATTAAGATCCATTTCCCGCTACACCAGAACTCCGGGGCGATCATCTCTGTGGTCCCATCGCCTGGTGAAGGAGTTCATGAAAGGACTGTTCCGGTCATTCCTGCTGGTGAAGGCTCAGGCCCTGGCGTGGGAGCTCAACGTGGTGCTGAGCAGGCTCATGGGGTCACCATTCGCGCCTCTACACTCGTCACCTTTGAAGTTCCTATCGTGGAAGACAGCGTTTCTTGTGGCCATCACCTCCGCACGACGAGTGGGAGAGATCTAGGCCCTCTCCTGTAAACCTCCATACCTGACGTTCCACGAGACGAGGCTAGTGCTGAGGACGCACCCCTCCTTCCTGCCCAAGCTGCCGTCGGACTTCCATCTCAATGAGCCCTTGGTGTTATCTGTTTTCTTTCCGTCACCTTCGTCGCCGGCCGAGAACACTTTGCACTCGCTGGATGTGGGTAGAGCGCTGAAGTTCTACGTGGACCGCATGAAGACCCTTTGGAAGACCTCACAGCTGTTTGTGAACTTTGGACCTGTGAACCAAGGGAAGGCCCTCTCGAAGGCTTCCATTTCCAGATGGCTCTCCGGCTGCATCATGCACTGTCACCGGTTGGCAAACCGACCGTTGCCCAGCCGTCCGAGAGCCCATTCAACCAGAGCGATCGCTGCTACCACGGCGTTCTTGTCTGGTGTGCCCTTGCTGGACATCTGCAGGGCTGCTATGTGAGGTCGACGCACACCTTCACGAGATTCTACTGCGTCGACCAGGATTCCAGGGAGGAGTCCAGAGTCGGGCAGGCAGTGCTGCGCAACCTGTTCGCCTGAAGGTGGGCCTGGTGAGGAGGTAAGAGATGCTTAATGTTGAGTTGATGTAATGCTTAATGTTGACCCTTGCCAGCTCCTGTGGTTGTGCATGTGTGTACTGCTATGTATTCTTGTATTCATGAGCATGTGAATCCATGCCAGACCCCATGCTGGAAAAGGATCAAGTTACTTACCTGTAACTGTTGTTCTCCAGCATGAGTCTGGCATGGATTCACATGCGAACCCTCCTTCCTACTCCTCTGCGGCTCTTCTCTTGGTCCTACTGCCACTTTACGTGCTACCAAATCTGAATATGGCTGCCAGAGGAGGGGCTTAGGTAGAGGGCAGTCATTGGCTGGGGCAGTATGACCCAGAGACCAGTGATTGGTTATTAGGAGTTCAGAAACTAAACTGAAACTGATTTTTTCTTTACTGAGGATTCCCAGCCTGACGACAGGGAATATTCATGAGCATGTGAATCCATGCCAGACCCATGCTGGAGAACAACAGTTACAGGTAAGTAACTTGTTCCTTACAATACCTCAGATGCCAACCATAAAGCACTTGCTGTGACCCGAAACTTCTAGGGCATAGTATTTTGAAAATACAAATGTGCACCTCATAGTTAATGTAGGCCTGTAGAGTGGGGTCGACAACTCAAACACTCAGCCAGAGGCAAGACAAGATGCTTATTTAGGGTGAGTGCACCAAGACATTACACTTAAGGGAAGAAAGTGTCACCAGGCAGCGTGTCTGGAGTTTGGGATGGTGCCTGAAGAGGAACGTAAGGACTGCTTTCTCTTCGACCATATGGGAAAGCGAAGAAAAGCAGTCTTCTCGGTGCCGATTGACGACCACGTGTGGCAGGAGGGCCTGCGCAAGATGCGCCACCCGTTTTCAGAACCGGCGGCGAAGGGTCGCTTTGAAAAGAAATTTAAGGCTCCTAAGTCTACCCCTAGATGTCTGGTGTCGCAGCCCGCGCCCGAGTTTGTGGTTTCGGTGGCTGCCAGCTGTCAGGCCAGAAGCCAACACAAATGTGTTATACCTCCGGACAGTGAGGCCAGGAAACAGGATGCCTTTGGAAAGAAGGGCTTGACGGTAGGGGCTACGACTGGCAAGATATGATTGAGAAATGTGGCATCGGCTGGGCCCGATTCTTGAACATCTTCTGGAGCAACACCGAAAGGAGCCAATGCTGTTGGTTCGAGAGGGGGTTGAGGCCTCTAACCACGGCATCAATATTGCTGTGGACCTGGCGGAGTCAGGTTTCAAGCAAATTAATAATGGGGTGGTGCTCCAACGGCAGGCCTGGCTGAAGTGGACAGACTTTCGTCCTGAGGTCCAATATAAGGTTATCGATATGCCCTGTGAGGGTTAACACTTGTTCAGCGAGAAAATTGATGAGCCCCTGAATGGAATGAAAGAGTATACAGAGGCAGCTAAATCCTTGGGTTCCTTGCAAAGTGGTTGCTCTTTTCGCTCCTTTCAAGCTTTTCATGGAGCCTCGGGGAATGCCCGGTTTGACTCTCAGAGATCGAAGTTACGGGTGCTCCAGCTACTTGTCTCAGGGTTATCGGCGATCAGTCCAGTCAGCCCAGAAGGGCAGGGACTTTCAAGCTCAACGAAAGAAAGGTTTGCAGTCTTCGGCGGCTAAGGGAAGGCAATCAAAAGCTCAACAATGACTGCCATATGCACAATCTGCTGGGGGCAGGGTGGCAATCCATGTTGACGAGTGGCATCGGATAACATTAGATCGCTGGGTGCTAGACACGGTGCGTCTCGGCCACTCGTTGGAAGTTCTGGCGTCCTACGGTCCCTATTCCACCAGTGCATGTGGTAAAGCTGCATCTTCCAATCCTGCGTCAGGAGGTGGTTCTCATGCTAGAAAAAGGGGCGATAGAACCGGTTCCGGTTGCAAAACAGGGCCAGGGGGTCTACTCCCGGTACTTCGTTGTGAAAAAACCCAACAGCAAGTGGAGGCCTATTCTAGATCTTCGGGCGTTGAACAAGAATCTGCAATGCCTGAAGTTCAAGATGCTCACCCTTCAAGATGTCATCTGCTCGGTGCAACCAGGTGAGTTCCTGGCATCATTAGATCTGCAGGATGCCTATTTTCACATCCCTATGAGGCTGAAACATGAAAGTTCCTGCGTTTTGTTGTCGGAGAGGTTCACTATCAGTTTCGGGTCCTCCCGTTTGGCCTGAAGTCTTCCCCCAGGACGTTCACAAAGTGTCTGGCCCCGGTGGTGGCCTTCCTCCGGAGAAAGGGTCACCATGTATACTCCTTCTTGGACGATTGGTTGGATGAGGGGTTAGTCGCAGGAAAGGGCACGAGAGTCTCTCATGGCAACCATGCAGCATTTGAAAAGGCTGGGATTCGCAGTCAACTTCGACAAATCATATTTGACGCCGTCCAGAGTTGGTGTCTCTCAGGGTGCAGTTTCTTACTCCGGACAATCTGGTAAAACCTTCCAGCGAGCGAGTGGAAAAGTTGCAGTCCAAGGCAAGTGAGTGGAAAGGGGGCACAGTGGTCTCGGTCTGAGGTTACATGTCACTGTTTGGGGCCATTGCGTTGTGTATCCCTCTTCTTCCCAATTGCCGCCTGTTCATGAAGCCGGTGCAGGAGTTCCTCGCAGACAGGTGGTCGCAAAGTCGAGGATTCTGATCGGACAAGCCAGTGGTCTGCGAGGGCTTGGTGGACGCTGTTCAATGGTGGACGTACACGACCAATCTTGTGAAGGGCATGCCCTTGCTTGAGCCGGAGAGCCCAGTTCACAATCTTGGCAGACGCTTCCCAGATAGGGTGGGGGGTGCACCTCAACAGATCCCAGGTACGGGGCCTATGCTCTCAGGTGGAGACTGCGTTGCATATCAATGTGCTCGAGTTGAGGGCGGTGCCCTAGGCCCTGAAGTAGTTTCTTCTGCGCATCCGCGGATCAGTGGTAAGGGTGTTAACAGACAATACCACCACAATGTTCTATTTAAGGAAGTGGGGCACGCATTCCAGAGTCCTGTCAAAGGAGGCGCAGGACGTTTGGCATTGGTCTCTAGCTCAGGGGATCAGTATTGTCGCGTTCCATTTGCCCAGGGTGCTGAATGTTCAAGCGGACGTGCTCAGCAGGGATGCCAGTCAGCTGCACGAGTGGAGGCTGAAGGCGCAGCAGGTGACAATCTTCTGGCGATGGGGACATCCTCCGGTAGATCTGTTTGCTACAAGGGAAAAC
The DNA here is from genome assembly GCF_040938575.1 of Ambystoma mexicanum. Lineage (NCBI taxonomy): Eukaryota > Metazoa > Chordata > Amphibia > Caudata > Ambystomatidae > Ambystoma > Ambystoma mexicanum. The sequence continues at coordinate 1,621,806 of NC_090936.1, read as the reverse complement.
CAGCAGTGTCTGGAGTTTGCCAGCAGAGGGGCTCATCCGGAGTCATTGGGGGGGACGTGCTTTCGTTCCCATTGACGGGGCTCTTTGCGTATGCGTTTCCACTCATTCGGAGGACCATCCAGTGGATTCAGAAGTACCAGTGCAGGGTGATTCTGGTTGCCCCGTTCTGGCCCATGCAGACGTGGTTTTCAGATCTTTCATCTTGCGGCGGAGGAGCTGGTTTGGTTGGGACCGTATCCGGATCTCCTGTCTCAGGATGATGGCAGTGTGGCATTACATTCCGCCGTCTCTCAGCCTAGCAGCGTGGCTCCTGGTCACTCGGAGTTCGGTCATCTAGGAATATCCAGGGAGTGTCGACGGATCTTGGAGGCAGCAAGGGCTCCTTCCACAAATATCTTGTATGGTCATAAATGGGTGAGATTCTGTACCTGGTATGAGGGTCATCCTGCGATTGAGCCTTTGGACGTTTCCCTGGCTCACGTTCTCCCGTACTTGTTACACCTTGCAGAAGGGAGCCTGGGGGTTGTCATCCATTAAGGTGCATTTGACGGCGATTTCTAGGTTCACGAGAAAGCGCAATACTGCTCCTCTGTTTAGTGATAGCTTGGTGAAACATTTTCTGAAAGGGTTATTTCGGACATTTCCTCCCGTGAAGAGGTTTGCACTGGGGTGGACCCTCAATGTAGTCTTTTCGACTTTGATGAAACCTCCTTTTGAACATATGTTGACGGCTTCCTTGAAGTTTCTCTCATGGAAGGTGGCTTTTCTAGTGGTGATTAACTCGGCCAGGCGAGTGTCAGAATTGCAGGCACTGGTCATTTACCCGCCTTATCTAAGGTTTGTGAAGGACAAGGTTCTCTTGGCTACTAACCCGCACTTTATCCTGAAAGTGCAGTCAGCAATTCACAAACTTGCCTCTATTGCATTACCCTCGTTCTTTGCTAATGCATCCACGCAAGCGGAAAAGGCCCTACATTCTCTGGACGTTATGAGGGCACTAACGTTTTATCTGAATCGTACACAGGACTTCAGGAAGTCAAAGCAGCCGTTTGTGGCGTTTGGGCCCTCCAACAAGTGGTAGTCCATTTCCAGACGAGGACTTTCCCGCTGGGTTTCCTCTACAATTTCGTATTGTCACACAAAACCTGGTATGCCTTTGAGGGGTGCGCCAAAGACTCATACTACGCGGTCCACAGCGTCGTCTGCGGCGCTGTGGTCTGGGATACCGCTGATGGACATTTGCCAGGCAGCATCCTGGCCGGTGCCGCATAACTTCACCAGGCATTACTGTCTGGGGCAGCAACATGTGGAAGATGTGCAGGTGGGGCGTGCGGTCCTCCAACACCTGTTTCAGTAGGCCCTGCAGCTTCAGGGCGTGCGGTCCTCCAACACCTGTTTCAGTAGGCCCTGCAGCTTCAGGGTTTTTTCTATTTGGCTATATCACTTGCTGGGTTTGTTGTCTCATGTATGTGATAAAATGCTATTTGTTGGTTTGCCTGTGACACACGGCCACACATTGTTTGTACTGTTATGTAATCTATTCACAGCTTGTGAATCCATGAAAGATTCAATGCTGGAGAAGGGAGTAGTTTCTTACCTGTAACTCCATTTCGAAATGGATTGTCCACCGACATATTCCTTATCTTGATAGATCATCTCCAGCTTGCTGGCCTCGGAATTTTTTTTTCAGTAGAGGGCGCTGCGCTTTGATGTCCCTCGACAGCCTCCGTATCGGCGCCAACGTCATCATGCGTATAAATAGACTTGCGCAGCGTCCGTTGCTCAGTTCCGTTTTTCCACGCTTCGTGGGCCTCGGAATCGGGTTGCTCAGTTCGTTAGTCCGATATATTCTTCATTATTCCTCGAATACCAACTCTTACTCGATGGCTTCCTCATCCGAAACGACGACTCCACGGTCCGGCTTCAAAAAATGTTGAGACTGTGGAAAGAAAATGTTGTTGACGGATCTGTTTGTGGTGCCTGGGATCGGAGCACCAATGTTCGGAGTGCGAGGACTGCATGTGCATGATGGCGAAAGCCTTGAAGGAGCGTAAGGGGGGAAGCTTGAGAGAGGTAAGACAGTTAAAACTCCTTCGAAAGCTTCCTCGGCAGAGTCGAGACATTCGTCTCCTTGCCGACACAGGAAACATTCTCGTTCTAGGTCTCGAAGCAGTTCCCACCACTCTTCGAGATCCAAGCATTCGAGTAAGAGACGTCGGAGATCCCTTTCCTCGTCTTCTGTTTCCCCGGAAAGAGTCACCTGCCCCACAAAACATAGCTCACAGGCTGAGTGGGAGGAATTCCGTAAAAGGATGCTTAGCGTCTTCGATGAAAGCTGCCTCGACCCCCTCGAAGACAGCTGAGGCTGATACCCTGGGTGAAAGACCCGAAAAATCGAAACGCTGCGAGTCGTTTCACCCGGCGAAAGAAACTACTCTAGAGCGTCACGAACCCTCGAGCAAAGGCACAAATCTGCGTCATCGACGCCATTATCGAAGGGCTCATCGACGCATAGGTCGATCGAATTGACGCCGTCTTTGACGCCGAAAAAGAACAAACCCACGGCCGTCACTACCTCACAGCCAGTGGTCATACCCAGGGCCTCTAACACGACTTCGAGAATGTCATCGACAACCTTGAGTAGGATTCCAATCCTCTCGAGCTCTTCGAGGCCTCTTCCGATCTCCTCGACGCCTTTTTCGGTGTCTCCGAAGCCTTTAACGTCCGCGTCGACGATGTCGACGTTTTCTCAACCAATTACGACAAATTTGGCCCCTTCTGCTCTGGAAATGGGATTTAAGCCATTTCCAAGGTCTGATTATTTCGGACCTTTATCTTCAATTTATGAAGAAGGGGAGGATTCGGATCAAGAAAGACCCTTTGGGTTGCAGAGAACTACAACACCTGAACCAGAGGAATTTACCTCTGAGGAAAATAGGTTAAAGGACCTTCAAGAATCCTTACATGAGGCAAGTGTGTTAGATACTTCCCCAGAAATAGAATTTGCCAAACCAGATGTTAAGCAGAAACCTGTGCAGTTCCCTCTGGGACCACTGCAAAAGATTTAGGACTACAGGTGTTTGGCAGTAAACCCACTTGGTAGTAGTCTGTACCACACAGATTCACTTGGTAGCTGTGGCTGAGCAGTCAGACTTCCCTCAAGAAGAGTTAGGCAGTATACAGAGTATTCACAGTAGGTCAAAAGAACACAATAGAACAAGTAAACACTGACCAGAGCTTGGTGTAAAAGAGATATAATTATTTATTTAAAACCACATCTAGAAAAACACACAGGCACTAATAGTAAGCAATCCAAAAACACGGTCACTAAAAGATATACACCCCCTTAAAAGAATATTAGACAAGTCTTAAGTAAAGCCCCACTTATTGTCAGACAGCGGTGAGCGCTTAACTTAGATGGCACTCTAATAATTTGTTTTAAAAAGGGAGAGAAAAGCAGAGAATAAATTGAAACAGATCCCAACACTTTTTCACAAACACAACAAGAGAGGAAGGCAAAGTAACACTGTGAGTTTAGATTCAGTAGGCCGGATCCGCTTTAAGAGGATCAAAACTAAATGTGTCCAAGGTCACACGGTTGCAGTGCACAAAAGTCTTGTAACGGTTCAAAAAGGAGTTGGACCAAAGAAAGGGACCAGTTGGAGGGTCAAGGCGGCCAGCCCAGTCCAGAAGGTTAAGGGATTATTATTACCTTGTAGCAATCTTTAGAAAGGGAGATACCTTAAAGTGGTGAGAATACTCCAGCGGGGGCAGTTGTTCCTGGCAGCTGATGCAAGTCGGTGCTTCGTCTGGGGGAAGAGAAGATCTCGTCGGGGAGGAAGACAGGAGTCCGTTGCACTGCCAGGGAAGAAACCAGCCGCAGAGTTTCTCAGGTAAAAGGAGCGGTCCTTTAGTTTGCGGTCCAGTGGTAAGTGGCTATCCGGTTGCCGGGGTGCTTGGCACAGGCAATTCGACCACAATCCGGTCTGGGGTGCGAAGAGAAGAAGGTAAACTGGTTGTGCCCACCAGTCAGGGGAAGAAGCCTCTCCAGTCGGGAGATCTTCTCTGTCGTCGGGAAGTGGTGAGTCGGTTCCGCAGGGCTCCACCGGTGGTGTCGTCGTGGTAGGTCGGCTCAGCTTCTCCCTCGTCGGATTCTCAGGTCCTGTGGCGACTTCTGAAGTTCCAGTCCCCAAAGCCCTGCTTTTATGCAGCATACCCCCATTCACTCAGCCTAGCTGTCACTCAAACATGCTAAGTGTTGATTCGGCCGGCTCACCACTTGGGCCAATCACACAAGAGTGCGACTTGAGTTACCAAGGTAACTCAGTCCAGGGTGCCTAAACCCCCTCCCACACCCCCTGTGGTACCCAGACAGAGTGGCACCACTTTTGGAGGCTTCTGTGGAGAAGCCCGCCAAAAGGTGGAACAAAGGGCTCGACTTGGGTTGGAGTCACAGAAGAGAACACAAACGCCATTTTAGAATCGAGTCCTGGCAAAAAATACCAACCAGCGAATTAATATTAATTCAATAAACCGGCTGTATGTTTGAGGCTATGAGAATTAAATAATTAAAGTTGGTAGCCTCGAACAATGGGAAAATCCCATAGGGATATATTCGTGGTCGAATATAAAAAGTAGTATCCACTGCCACCAGCCAAAACTCAATCGGGGGGGACAGAGACGTGCCCCCTCGACTAACAGACCCCGGGGCAATCGAATTGCCCCAACCAGTATGTCCACAATATGATGGTTTGTAATGGTTTCTGTTAATAATTTGGGACTAGTAAAGCCAATGGTGACTTTACATGCCCTGGGAGACAGTAGTCAGTCCCAGGGTATGGAATCTATGGTGACGTGTCACTATGACAACCCTTTGTCACTGCACGGAGGGTGCTGTGTAACGCACATAGTAAAAACACATGAGACCCTATGGAGTAAAGGACCCCATAGCTCATAAAACACATTAACAGTCAAAGGAACACCATAAATCGTGTCCAAGAGTGGGAGAAAAAGAGTCTCACTCTTGGCAGGAGAAAAAAACAAACTCCAGAAATCCAGCAAAGCTGCTGGGGACTCGCTAGGTTAGGAAATTCAGCCTAAACAGAGAATTCTCCCTAACACCAGACCCAGGAGAACATGCCGAGACCCCTTACAGAATTTTAATGGCAAGGATTATAGAATTCATGGGTTGGTCTACACCTTCACCTGCATTCCGACAGGATGACCTTACTGACATTTTAGTTAAAGGCCCACAGGAGGATCCTGTGGTTCCATTTCACGCTGCTTTACAAAGAAAAATATTGGCTAACTGGGGAAACTCCTGAGCTTATCCCGGCAGTTAACAAGAAGTTATCAGCCAAATATAGGGTATTTGCTACTGACCCTAAATTTTTGTCTAAACATCCAACTCCAGAGAGTCTGGTTGTTCAAGCAGCAACTGCATCAGGCAGTAGATAGGCGTACCCTACTGTTCCACAGGACAGGGATGACGAAAGATACGACTCTATGGCTAAGAAATTCTTTTCTGCATGTAGCATGTCGTTGAAATCTATTAACGCTACTTGTACGCTCGCAAGGTTCAGCCATACACTTTGAGAGTGTGCTTAATCAGCGGCTGACTGCCTCCCAGAGGGAGGAGAAAGGGAAGCATTTCTAAACATCATTAAGGATGATAAAGACGCAATGTGCGAATCCCTTCAAACTGGCATTGATTCTGCTGACCGTATCAGTAGGGCCATGGCGGCAAGTACTACAACCCGCAGATTTGCGTGGTTGCGAAAGTCTGGGTTTGCTTCAGATGTACAAGCCAGACTTTTAAATATGCCCTTTGACGGCTCTTCTTTGTTTGGTAAGAAGGCGGATGACAGCCTAGAAAAGTTAGCCATCCAAAGCAGCAGCAAAATCCCTGGGAGCTGCAATCCGTCAAACACCATATCGTCCCTCAGGAACCTCTTGGAGAGGTAAGTCCTTTCGCTTTTATTCCGCATTCGGAAAAGGCAGAGGACAGTCGGTTCAAAGAGGTCAAAAAAGATTCACCCGAGGTGGACGGGGTAAAAATACAAAAGCCGCAGCAGCAGGTGCCTCTTTACCCTCGGCATCTGCATCAGCCGCCTCTAAATCACACTGAGGACTCTCCTCACAAGACACCAGTAGGGGGCAGGCTAACTCAACATCTGACGGAATGGCAGGCTATTACGTCAGATGCTTGGGCATTGGAGACAGTTGCCCAAGGTTACTGCCTGCTTTTTCTACGCATTCCTCAGTCATCCACCGAGGAACAGCTCTCTGAAAGTTCCAGATCCGCTCCTCTTGCAGGAAATTGTAGACCTGCTGGAGAAAGGTGCCATAGGACCGGTACCTGTAGCCGAGAGGAGCAAGGGCTGGTACTCCTCCTACTTCCTAATACCGAAGGACGGAGGACTGAGACCCATCTTGGACTTATGAGAATTGAACAAGTTCCTCAGGAAGGACAAGTTCAAGATGGTAACTCTCTCTCAGATCCTTCAGGCCCTCCAGCTCCAGGACTGGCTGGTATCTCTGGACCTTCAGGATGCTTATTTCCATGTGCCAATCCATCTCAAACACAGGAAATACCTGAGGTTCGCAATTGGCGGCTCTCATTATCAATTTCGAGTTCTGCCTTTTGGGCTGACCTCTGCCCCGAGGGTCTTCACCAAGCTAATGTCGGCAGTGGCTGCAAGTCTAAGGAGGGAAGGGATTCACGTCTACCCCTACCTGGACGATTGGCTGATCAGAGCTGTATCTCCGGAACAAGCTCAGATCCAGCTAGATTATGTCTGCCACTTCCTTCACAAACTGGGCTTCTCCCTAAATTTAAAGGAGTGACAGATACCATCACAGAGACTCCAGTTCATTGAAGCAGTCCTGGACACTTCCCTGGGAAAAGCCTCGCCACCAGAGGTGTGGGCTCAAGATATTCTGCAGATGGTCACCAAGTTTCAAAATGGCCAACGTCTCCCAGCCTTCAACTTTTTGAGGTTGCTAGTCCTCATGGCATCCTGCATCTTCCTTGTGCTAGAGGCTCGCCTGAGAATGAGACCTCTTCAGTGGGCACTAAGAACTCAGTGGTCGCAATTCTCAGGGAGAATGACAGATCTCCTTCAGGTTCTGGACAAGGTGGCTCGAGACCTTCAGTGGTGGGCCTGTCAGGAGTACATTTTGAAAAGAGAACTGTTTTGGCAACCATGGCCGGAGATAACAGTAGTCACAGATGCCTCACTCACGGGGTGGGGAGCCCATGCCAACGACTTGACCATCAGCGGTCGTTGGTCTCCATCGGAGTCCAGACTACACATCAACCTGTTAGAGCTGAGAGCAATCAGACTAGCGATGAAGGCTTTTCTGCCATCTGTACAGGGGAAAAATGTCCTGATAATGATGGACAACACAGTGGCCATGCACTACCTCAACAAAAGAGGAGGCGTAGGATCACTGCCTCTGTGCAGAGAGGCGATGCAGCTCTGGTTTTGGGCAATCCAAGAAGGAATCTCTCTATCGGCAGTTCACTTTGCCGGAGAGAAAAACTTGACGACGGATGCTCTGAGCAGGCAGAGCACAGTCTCCCACGAGTGGGAACTAGCTCAGGAAGTCCTTCAACAGATCTTCACCCTTTGGGGAACCCCTCAAGTGGATCTGTTTGCCACCAGCATCAACAGGAAGTGCGATCAGTTAAGGGAATTTTCCCCGAGAGGAGCTCTAGGGGACGCGTTCGTAGTGGACCGGGAGTTTCCACTTCTGTACGCGTTTCCTCCACTCCCTGTCATTCCTCAAATGATCAGGAGGTTGAGAAGGTTCCGGAAAGCCATGATCCTAATTTCCCCGGACTGTGCCAGGAGAACGTGGTACCCAGACCTTCTGGACATGTCCATCTGCCCTCCAATTCGTCTTCCACTCAAGGAGAATCTTCTCTCGCAGAGGGAGGTCAGGTTCTCCATCCAGACATCAGAACCCTCAATCTTCACGCATGGTATCTGAAAGGTTGAGATACAAGGATTGGGACCTCCCAGATGACGTCATGGAGGTGTTGCTTTCGGCCAGAAGGCCAGCAACAAAGACTTTATACCGCTGCCATTGGAACAAATTTTGCAGCTGGTGTAGAGAAAAGAATATCGATCCCTTTTCATGTGGTACACCAACGGTGTTATCTTTTCTACTCTATTTGGCAAATTCGGGCCTTCAGGTTGGCACTATCAAGGGCTATCTCGCAGCGCTATCGATCTTCAAGCGCACTGCAGAGGAACCATCGTATTTCAAGTTACCCTTAGTAATCCAATTTCTGAAGGGAGTAACCAATGTCTATCCTCCAAGACCATTCCAAGTTCCCTTATGGGACTTAAATTTAGTTTGATATTTCCTGATGGATACTCATTTTGAACCACTCCACTCTTGTTCACTAAGATTTCTCACCCTTAAAATTGCCTTATTAGTGGCATTGACATCTGCTAGGAGGGTGAGCGAATTACAAGCTCTATCTTGTAGACCCCCTCATACAATTTTTCATAAAGACAAAGTTGTCCTACAAGTGAAGCCTAATTTCCTCCCAAAGGTGGTTTCTGAATTCCACATCACTCAGAAGATTACCTTACCTTCATTCTATCCCCCTCTCCATCTGGGGAAAGAGGAAGAAAGGCTACATAGGCTGGACCCAAGGCGGGCTTTGAGCTTTTACATCAGCAGACTTGCTAGGATTAGGCAAGCAGACCAACTGTTCATAGGTTACTCAGGGCACAAATTGGGATTACCGATAACAAAACAGACCATTTCCAGATGGATTATTTTGGCCATTCTGGAATGTTGCAAACTGGCAGGGAAAGAGCCTCCTCAAAATCTTAGGGCTCATTCAACCAGGGGTATCGCAGCCTCTTCGTCCCTCCAAAGAGGGCCACCGATTCGAGACATATGTGCGGCTGCCACATGGTCGTCTGCACATACCTTCACAAAATTTTACAACCTGGATTCCTCCTCTAGCCAAGAGACTAGATTTGGCAAAGCTGTTGTTACACTCTGTTCATTCTTGAAGGGAAACATGGCAATTTTACTCCCACCTCCAGTTACACACCACTGCTATGGGAGTCTATCAAGATAAGGAATACGTCGGAGGACACAATCCCTTCGAAGAACAAGTTACTTCTTACCTGGTAACGTTCTTTCGATGGGATGTTCCTCCGACGTATTCCTTATCGCCCCTCTCATCCATCCCCTCAGTAAAACTTCCCTTGTGGTTACAGCTTACGCTCCTTCAGGGTCAATGACCAATTCATGTAAGCAACTGTTAAACGTCAAAACGGAACTGAGCAACGGACGCTGCGCAAGTCTATTTATACGCATGATGTCGTCGGCGCCGATACGGAGACTGTCGAGGGACATCGGTTCGAGGGACGTCGACGTGCAGCGCCCTCCACTGAAAAAAAAATTCCGAGGCCAGCAAGCTGGAGATGAACATCCCTTCGAAAGAACATTACCCGGTAAGAATTAACTTGTTCTTGTCCAGCGTTGGTATCTTTCACAGATTCACATGCGCCCGCCTGCCGCCCCTGCAGGCAAACCTGCGTTCGGGTTCACTCTACTTTGGAGGTTAAAATCTGAAGGGAAGCTGTGGCGGGTGGGGCTATTTATACCAGACGTCCTATTGGTGGGGCCTAAAGCACCCAAAAAGCACATCGATGGAACACTAAAGTGTCGAAGTTTTCCATAGGAAAACGCTAAGTTAAAGTTACCAAGGTTTCCCAGCCTGACGATGGGGAAATATTCACAGCATGTGAATCCATGAAAGATACCAATGCTGGAGAAATTGAGTTACAGTTAAGAAACTACTCCCTTCTCCATAGAAAGGGAAGGTTTATTGCCGTTTCGGTTAGGGAATTTTGTTTTCAATGGGGAGATTGCCTAAGGGGTCTACTAAATTGCCAACTATTAAGGTGGTTCCGGAAGCTCCTCAAGACCTTCCTCTTCGCTTCTGCCTTCGCCCCGCTTCTCCCCTGCTGATCTGCCTTTTTCCCTTGGCACTCTGCACCTGGCCACCTTCTGCCCTTCGGGCCCAGGTACCTGCTCACCCTGCCATCCTCCTGCACTGCCTCCGGGCTACCCCTTGCACTGGGGCCTGTGTCTGTACCCATACAGTTCCCCACCCACCCCCTCTTCTGCACTTATCAGATACTCCCTATCTGACTAACCTAGCACCTTTGCCTCTTACAGGCTGCACTACCACTGCTAACACTCTATTTAATTATTTATTTTGTTTCTCTCCTATGCTCTGTACTTTCCCCCTTTTTCCCTTCCCCATGCACTTCCCCCTTTTTCCCTTCCCCATGCACTTGCGCGTTTTCAATGTCACTGGGCCTAGTAAGATCGTTGTTTTTGTTTCTCCCCTGTTCCCCTCCCTTTGCCTGGTCGCGCTCTGAAACACCTGTGTAAGAGCGCGATATAAATAAAATATCATATATCATATCATAAGGTGACTAAAGACATAATGTCATGGTGGATACTTAATTTCAATGAAAATGTTTTTATGAATCTTAAATAGTCTATTTGGTATAATCCGGCTTTGCAAATAGGGAACACATTTCTATACTGGCGGAGCTGGATCTCAAAAGGTATATTGCCACTGGATGATTTACTGCAGGATGGGCGTTTGCTGACTTTTGAGGAGCTTCAAGTAATGTTTAATTTAGGTGGAAGAGAAGCGAATAGATCTAAGGAACTAGAAAACGTGTTGATTCAGGTATTCAATATGTTGTCTATGCCATTGGAGAAAGAACCGGCGGGTTGGAACATGTTTAGCTTATCGATACGTCAAGTGTCTACATATTTGAAACTGATGAGAGAAGGTGTTTCAGTGATGGAGTCTTGGGGAAGATTGAAAGAGAAGTGGGAATTAGACTTGGATTGTGTAATTGATGACGAGGCCTGGAAATATGTATGGAGGGTTGGATACAGCAGCAAGATGGATCTTAAATTGCGGCTTATACATCAGAAGGTTTTGGGGAGATTATACTGGACGCCGGTACTGATGTCAGCTTTGAATTTAATAACTGAAGATATTTGCTGGGGGTGGTAGGGGGACGTTAGTCCATATGTCGAGAGGTATTGGATAGATTAGACATTACACAGTCAATCTCATTCCCAAGAAAACCGTTAAAAGTTTTGTTGTTGGCGAAAAGTGGCCGATGCTTGAAGACTCGTTTATATGGGGTCTGGATAGATAAGGTTTTAGTGATCGCAATAAAACAGATCTTGAAAGTGTTGAAATCCAGGAAAAAAACAATGGTAGAAGAGTGGATAAATGATGTGATTGTATTATTTGAATTTGAATTGGTTATGTTTCGTAAACAGGACAAAGAGGAAAGCTATTGGCCTTTATGGAAATCTTTCATTGATTTATATGGTAGTGATATGCATAATGATGGTCAAGATGAATGATTTTTTTTTTCTGTCTTTTGTCTCGTCCTTTTGTCTAAATGTTGAGGGAACTAGATGAGTCTTGTACATAATACTATGTAAATATGGTTGAAGTGTAATATTGTTGAGGAAAATGTTAACTCTATTACTATATTCATTTCTTTGTATTCACAATCTATTTGTAATTGTTAAAATCAAAATAAATATATATTAAAAAAAGAAACTACTCCCTTATTCAAGATTAGCAGTTTTGCTATTTCATTATGTTCGTTATTCAAGATTAGCAGATTTGCTCTTTCATTCAATTCGTTATTCAAGATTAGGAGAGTTGCTATTTTCATTCAGTTCGGTATTCAATGTTAGCAGATTTACTGCTTTCATTCAGTTTGGTATTCAATATAAACAGGTTTGCTGTTTTCTTCCAGTTTGGTATTCAATATGAGCAGGTTTGCTGCTTAGCGCGCCACTTGCCTTTTGTTCATTCATTTAATTAATTTGTAATTGAAGGATCTACTTCCTCTGCGCTGTTTACTACCTTCGCAGCCTGCCCGAAGCGCCCCAGTCTCTGGTAACTCCCCTAACACTCACCGGTTCTAGGCATCTTCCTTCTACAGATTCTTGCTGCTTTCCTTCTTCCCTCTGGATTCCGTGAGCCCTTCTTGCATGGGGGCAGGAGCTTGATTGACAAGGCCGGACACAGCATCCTTGGCGTTCGTGCCTGGCCGAAGCTCCTTTTGCCCCAACTTCAAATGGGAGACTTCGCTCTGCACACGGCAGGCATCCCTTGGTTTCGGAATGTCGGTCGGCTTCCCATCTTGTTCACGGGCCCCACCACAGCTGCCTCTGGATTTCCTGGGTGTTATGCTGATCTCTGTCCAAGTGCCCCAGGTCTCTCTCCCTCACGCCTTCGTGTCTTTGCCTTTTATACACCGGTTGTCCTTCAATGGGCTGCAGGTGCAGTCCATCATTCAATTCTGTCTGACTCTGATTAGGAGGACATGCCTGACCTTCATACCTTGAATGCATCTTATTCGTCCCAGTACCTAAGTGGTGAGAGTGAGTGATATTCATTACTCTCAGCTGTCTTTCTCGTCTCAGTACTGTTGGGTGTCGCAAGAGAGGAAAGAAGGGGAGTTGATCTACAACAATCCATAAAGGTTGCGGGAGGGCTAGGTTGGTTGACATTAGGTTAAGGGGGATACCATATCTCGCTTGAAGGTATTTCACTCTCAATTCCAAAGGACCCTCCACCCAGGTGATCCTCCCTCGCTTGTCCACCCCCAGGGTCAGGGTCCAAAAGCGATGGGCTTTCCCTCACCACCTGTGCAGATGATCCCAGGGGGAGTAGAAGTGAGAATACCCTTGGGTTTCTCACAGCACATCTAGTACACATTTAAAATGATAAATCATACATAAGTGTTAGGGAGATTTATCATTTTTATGCTTCATCCCCTCTCAGTGAGACCCCCCGCACTTTCCGCTGGACTTCTGGACCTTTTTCTTTCTATCATGAATGAGGGGAGCCTTTTTCCCCCCTCATTCTTATTTGCTCTGACTTTTGGAACTCTGTTCTCTGTGGTTTATCTATACTATGGAATCTGCTTTCCTCCATATCTCTCTAAAGGCATCTGTGTTTAGCTTTTGCAGCACACAGCACCTTAGGTGCAGTGTTGCTGGGAACCCTTTGCGTTCTCCTTTGAGATTCTTTCATTATACTTGACTACTGTTAAGGATAGAGGGATACTTTGTATCCTTCCTAAAACTTTATCCTATGAGAGATTAGCACACACCACCTTAAGTGAAGTGAAAAGGGGATGCCTAGTATCGCCCTTCTCTCTGCTCCTGTGACTTTTTAGTCACATAGACAATCTTCTAGTTATGGCTGGTGGCAGTGGACATGTTCTACCAACTATTGTGCTATTTTGTTTAGCGCAGACTGTATTCAATCTCTGTCATGCAAAATGGGGTCACCTATGTTCCAACATGGTGGCTCCTTTCTTTTTTCGCCATTTCTTTGTTAGCCGCCGTTCTACCATTCTGGGCAGGGGAAGGTCTGTCTGTGTTTTACCTTTAGCAGGAATCCTTGGGTGTCTCCACCTAGGCTCCAGTGTGTTTGGGCAGGCAGGAAGTGGGGCAGAGTTATTCGCTCCCCTGCCCTTTGTCTGCCGGAGGGCCTGAATGGAACCAGTTCGCACTGGGGTGACTGGCTGTCCCAATCGGACAGCCACCGGTAAAAACAAACGAAGCTGAAGACAACCAGAGATGCCTGCAGACCCTTCCAGTTACTTTGAAGCGACCACTGCTGTCCTGACCCTGTTTTCTAATTGACAGAGGAGCACCGACGAGGATGACTCCTTCCATTTGTCTAGTGGGACCAACCAGCCCTGAGACAAACTACAAATTGGGCCTCTCCAGAGCTGCAGACTGCGAATACCAGGAGGCCTCTGACCCATTTGCAGTGCAACATCTTTGCAAGGCTGAATCCATCCAGAACTTTGGGGATCTCCAGTGGAACCTCCAGAGGCACAATGCCACTTATCGAAGTCCCTTCACCAGAGTGCAGGACTTTAGAATCGAAGATCATCGACCAAGCAAATACTGTCCTTGGTTGGAGCTGATAAAAAGGTGCTTAAACCGCAGACTGGCCAAGGAGACAAAAGAAATCTATGCCATCCTGTCTCTAGACTGCTGCTGAGACATCCCATCCAGAGTCCTTCCTTTCGTCACCAGACTGAGGAATCAGGAGACCTGGTATTGTTGCTGCTTCACAGTGGAGAATCTAGCTGCGTTTACTTCTTCCAACCTAAGGTACTGTGGGGCTAAAGGTAGAACTTACCTTGAACCGAAGAGTCGCTCCAGTGTGACTGGAGTGCATGAAGAGGTGTCCGGGTGTCCACCATACCTCTGACCCAGGCTTGCCTGCTTGTGTCCCCTAGGGGGTCCGTTTTTCAGGGTGCCCCTAACTTGTGTTATATTACTAAGTGTCTTATCCTGGAGACTGAAAGTATTCTCTGAAACTTTGCTATTCTGCTTCTTCATAAGACGTTGGTTCCACTCCTACACTGACATTTTCGTATGATCTATATTTTATTTGTATCACGCTCATACACTCTTTCAGAGCGCGACGAGGCAAGGGAGGGGGAACAAGGGAGGACAAAACAACGATCTTACTAGGCCCACTAACATTGAGATCGCGCAAGTGCAGGGGAGAGGGGAGAAGTGGAAAGTGCTGAGCAAGTGATAAAAACAAGTGGTAGTGCAGCCAGCTGGGTGGCAAGTGCAAGGTATAAGGCGCAGGCAAGGGGTGTCTAATAAGTGCAGTTAGGGGGGACTCTATGGTTACAGATACAGACCCAAGTGCAAGCCAGGAGGCAGTGCAGTGCGGTGTGTGGCTGGGTGTGCAGGGACCTGGGCCCGAAATCAGGGGGTAACCAGGTGCCCAGTGACGAAGCAGACAGATCAGCAGGGTAGAGGAAGAGCGAAGGCAGAAGCAAAGAGGAAGGTGTTGAGGTGCTTCAGGAACCGGAGATGGTTCTCAAGTTTCAGAGTGGCAGGGAGGCTGTTCCAGAGGGAGGCCCCAGCCGAGGAAAGAGGAGATCTACATGTAACTCGTTGCTTGGAGAAGCGACTGACCCTGAGTGATTGGACTTTGTAAGCATTAGAAGCTAGGAAAAGTGCCTCCAGAACATTAAGCTCTACTGCTGTGTGTATAACAAACCTTTTTCCTTCCTAAAGACTTTATCTGATGTGTTTTGCTAACTAAATACAATTACCTTTTATCTGTAAAGTAACCACTATTGAAGGCATCACTTCTGAAAATTATTAAGAATTCCTATACGTATCGGTTAGTGAAATAAGTATTTACCTTCCTTGTGTAAATAATGTATATTTTTAATAAAACATTTACTGTGTAAGTTACTATTGTAATTACTGGGCTCAGTGTACTTACCTAGAGCTCACATCTTCCTCATATAAGGCTGGCTGCTAATCCACTCTACCAAGAACATTTGGGTAGTACAGACTTTGTGAAGGCATCATGAAGTAAGACAGGCAACAAATTCCATTTTTTTAAATAAAAGATTTTATGTTCATTAAATGTCAGGATGGAGTAAGGCCGATCTTGCCCTATGCTAAGGTGGGTTTTCCCCACCTAACCAAAACTAAGGAAAGTCTGAGTCAGAATGTCTAAATCCAATAACAGTCCGTGTCCAAATCCTATGCTTACCCTCACAACTAAATATATACAATTTGCAGGGATGTCAGTAGCAAAAGAAATGGTGTTCAGAACAAAGTTCCAAGCTTCTTCCAGCTCCTGGCTTATATTCAGCTTCCCTTTTCCCAAGTTCAGAACAGTTCCAAAAGGCCTCTGGGTTCCCTTCCCCAAAAGGTCCAGACAGTTCAAAAGGACTTGGGGTTCCCGTCCCCAAGAGCACCTGCCAACCTGGAAAAAAAACGTGACCAATACAAAAACCTCCATGGATATTCAGGCTTTTCTCAAGTTAAGGTCTCCGGGTTCCTTTCCCTAAGAGTTCAGCTCTTCCAGCTTCCAAATCTATAATCTGTTCAACTCTCTTGACTTTCAAACAGTTGGAGTTCAACTCTTTAGTCATGCAGGCTTTTCAGTAGTTTATATGGGTTGCTCTGTCTTTTTCTTGTGCACTTCAGCAACCATTGCACAATACAAGCTTCTTTACATTTGCTTTCCTTTCCTCTTTGCAAGCAGGGGTGACTCAGTGTAGGCACAGTTGTCGGACCACGCGGTCCACCCATCACGGTCACCCTGGGGTACTTTGTTATGCTTCTGTTCTCTTCAGTCTCTCTCTCTCTCTCTCTTCATCTCGTACTGTATTCAAATATGCTCATGTCTTTCAGTCAGTTTGGTAGCCAATAATGTTTCATTTCTCAAAAGTATTTGCAGCTTGTTCATTATTCAAAACCCCTTGGATTGAACTTTCACAGCAATTGTAATAGTTTTCAGTTAGTTCGGTATTGTCGTTTGTTTGTTTCCAGCCCACACAGTGCCCCGGTATGAGTATTCCCTTCTTTTCACTCAGCGGTATGCGATCGCTCCTCTGGGCATTTCGGTTTGGCTTTTTTGCTTTTTCCGCTCTCCATTTTTCCGACACAAACCCCATTGAGCAGCACTTGCTGCCCTGGAATCTTGCAGCGTGTAGCTGTGCGTTCCCTTAGTGGATGCTACTGAGAGCACCTCTCGCCCTCTTAGCGGTCGGCAGCAATCGGGAGGCGTTGGTGTCCAACAGCTCCTGCTGTCAACACCGGCTTCTCAACCCTCTCACGGCCCGCTTTGGCCCCTCTGCCTCTCTCGCACTTGTGCTCAGCACAGCTTCCCTCCAGCGGGTTCCTCTCCAGCATGCTCTGCTTCTGCAAGCCACGTCTTTCTCCAGCCCGTCTCTCTCAGCCTTCTCTCCCTTACAGCTTGTCAGTCACCCATTTTATACACCTGTGACTTGTTAATGGGTTCCAGGTGTAAGTCCTTCACTTCAGTTGCCTGACCTTGGTTAAGCCGATTAGCTTGACATGCCTGTTTATTACAATGGGCCTCCTCCAAAACCCTCTTCCTCGTCTCAGTACCGAAGTGGTGTGAATGAAGGGACGTGTGCATAACTCCCAGTTGTTTCTTTCTCGTTTTGGTATTGATCGGATATTTCTCTGTATTAACAAGGGGAGGCTGATGTGGGTTTATTCTGCTTAAATGAGGAGGTGTCCTCCTAGTTGATCTCTTCCTTTTCCCAGTATGATGAGGGCATTTTCTGAGGGTCATTTTGAAAGGAAGAAAAGGGGAAGGGTTGACCGTAACCTGCAAAGGCTACTGGGACTGAAGGTTCCTTTTGTAAAGGGATCGGGGGATACCATGTCTCACTCAAGGACAGCCCCCACGCCCCAAGTCTCCTCCACCTAGGAAATTCTCCCTCGCATATCCACCCCCAGGATCAGAATCCAAGAGCGATGGCCTTTGCCTGGCCACCCGAGCAGAGGATGTTGTGGGGGGAAAAAGAAGTGAGGGCGCCCTCAGGTTCCTCACAACTTATCCTAAGAGTTGGGGACCTGTATGCCAAGGGATAGTTGCATGAAGTCTTACCTCAAGTGGACTTTAGACAAACTCTCCTAACAACTGAGGGAGTAGTTAGGGTGCATCTCATGTGGAAGTTCGATTTGCCTTGTGCCCGGTTCTGGCTCCTGCTTCACCAGTGGTAGTTTCTGCCCACTGGGAGATGCCGAACACCCAGGAGCTTGTTTTACCCCCTACTAATTGAATCTTCATTTTGAACCCTGACCTGTCTGAACCGTGGAACTTGTAGTACTCTTTGATTAAGTTAGTCAGACAATGCACTTCTATAAACTGATAGTTCTGGTTTAGTATGCAGTTTAAGGCAGTATTAAACCGGCCTTATTGCAACTATTGGTTAGCCACCCTAGATACTATTGAATGGGGACATTTGGAGCAGACAAAAGAAGTCCTAAAAGTTTCTTTCAAAATGTATTCTCTCTCTCTGCGTCAGCGATTTACCACCAGCATCCGATTTCTATGCCATAAATGCAAGCTTGCTTTGCTTTTTCTTTGAAGACGGTCAGTGCTGGCTTAATCACCCTGCCCCCTTCTTCTCAAGGAAACCTTAATACTGCCCTGGCATCTTTTGCTAGGATGAAATTGGGTTTTAACATTTTTTTTCCTTTCATATACCCAAATAATGTTATCATGGGACTTTAATAGTAAAATTATTTGTGTAAATTGAGGCCTTTAACTTTCCTCTTATCCTTGCAACAAACCGTAGATTTCCTTTTAGTGCAGTTAAACAATTGCGGTACTGTAATAGTTCTAGGCAAGTGATGTATTTCTTTTTAAGTTTGAATCTTGGTCCTTTTATTTATTTTTCAGTGGGTAATGGACTTACTTGGTTTTTCCTTTTTCTTTAGCAGCGCAGTGGGGAGTCTGTTAAAGTGCACCAGTTGGATGTTGCTGTTCCTCTGCATCTCAAAAGCCAGTTAAAGAAAGGAACCCCACTGGGCAGTGGAGAAGGAGACCCAGAGTGTGCGGACACAATGCCGTTTGTAATGCTAACTAGAAGAGGCAACAAGCAGCAGGTAAGAGGTTTTATGCACTTTGTTCTGTGTACTTTATTCTACTGTATGGTATGATATGATAGGTTTTTATAACGCGCTTTATACCCAGAGGATTCTAAGCGTGGACCTGGGGATCGAACCTACGGTGCTCCCTGCCGTCTTGCTTCCAAGGCGTGCACGTTGCCGCTGAGCTAACCTCCCGAGATAGATAGAAATCCTGTGTTAACTGCCGTGTTAGTCAACCGTTTATTTCAGTTAAGTCATGTTACGTGATTTGGTGCAGTAAAATGGAAAAAAAACAAAAAGAGCAACATTGGTTGTTAAACTAATGCAACTATTTTACAGCATTTGAGTGCACAATGTGCGCTTTTCACAAGTGGCTTGACCAAGGGTCCCTTGCGTCCCGTCCCTTTTCCTGCATACTGCATAGGTGTCCCTTCCTAGGGACGGGAGTCAGAACCTTTTTCACCAGTAAAAAACCTTCTTCGCTTTTAAATTTAGAGGCGTGCGGGGGTGCAGCATGGGCGCATGCGCTACCCTCACTCCACCCACCGGCGCCACACCTCCGTCCCCTTTTTTGCATTGACAGGAACGTGCTGATTTCACCAGTGCTCCTGGGTTTGGCTTCGGCCATGTAATGCTACAGGCTGTTCCCCGGATACTTCTATCTTTTTGTCAATCAGGTGCTTGGTCCTACGGCGCCATGCTCCTCCCTGGCGCATGTCGACTTCAGCAGGCTTTAGCAGGTGTCCAGCATGCGAGGGGCTCTTTCCTACGGCGGACCCCACGCTCTTTGCCTCTGCTGCCATGGACCCGACCGGGAAGATTGTACTACGTCCGACGCACTGACTCCACGCGCACTGAAGAACAGGCTAGCTAGATGGAGGCGACTCTTTGAAAGGTCGCCTCCAAAGGACTTAAAGCACTTTGTCAGACAGAGATCGAGGCCTAAGGGAGGGCCGCTGATTTCCATCGCACCCCGTAAGGGCGACTCCTTCCCAAGGAAGCACCTGATCGGGAGGAACCTCTCTGGTTCTCGCACCAGCGCACGCACCAAAGCTAGTCCGGCTACCGGCCTTCCTGCCAAGGGATCAATAGATCCTTCTGGACGCAGTGCTGAGGGACTGCAAGGTTCTTTTATCGGGTGTACACCCGAGGGGCAACGCCCTTGTGCCGCCCTAGGGTCCGTAGGGTTGCCTGCACGCAGCACTACAGGTGACACTGCCGAGAGAAATGCTCCTTCCTGGCCTGAGGTTCGGGGTAGGTCTCCTGCTCCACTGCCAAGAGTCTTGGAGGAGGCCGGGCCCAGGAAGCCAAGCACCATGACTTTGGCACACAGCTCGACAAAATGGCCGCCACGCCAGACAACATGGCCGCTCGTCCAATGCCACTCCTAGGAACAGAACAGGCGGGAGAAGGAATTTCGACTGGTGTCAACCACATATGTGGCCTACAGATTTTCCATCAGCAGCACAGCGCAGGTTCCTCCTGCAACAGAGACAGTGCGCTCTGGCCCCAGCAGCCTCCAGCCACTCAGTCAATATCACCTGCCACCTCTTCAGCCTTGGAAGGTTCCTATCGCTAAGGCGAACCCCTCAGATGAGGGGGCCCTCCTGCGGGAGGCAGTCAGGGACTTGCTCCCTCCGGTCACTCCTCCAGTGCCCATAGTCATTCCTCCTGTGCTTCTGGTGCCAGAGGCCCCAGTGCAGCCCCTGCTGCCCCTGCCGGCTCCTTCGAGTCTGGCTCCCCCGCCTCCCACAGTACAGGCGGTTCCACACCAGTCTCCGGTCTCCACACCGCAGCCCACGGCGTACAGCACTCCTCCACCCTCTCCCGACCAGCCGGACACTATTGTGGACACAGACGAGGGGGAGGACCCTGACACGCTGTCAGTAAAAGCCTTCCACGAACAGCTTGCAGGTTTGGTGGAATATTTGGGCCTTCCTCAACCAGAGGTCAGGCAACCCGAGGAGGGGCTCTTGGCAGAAGTCCCTGCCCTACACCCCCTACCAGAACGGGTATCCTGATGCAGAAAGAGGTTGGTACTTTGGTCAAGAAGAGGTGGCTCAAGCCACACTCGGCCCAACCTGTCAATCGGCACCTGTTAGGCAAGATTGTATGCAGTTCCCTTTGGGTGCACTACAACAACCCTGGCCTCCTGGCAATAGTAACCCAACCTTTGGTATAAGTCTGTACTACACAGCTTGGTAGTCTGGTCGAGTAGCCAGGCTTATCTCAAGAGGGGTTAATGTGAGCTGTAGGGGAGTTACACAGAGATTCACAGTGACAAGTGTTCAAATAAACTCTTACACACAAGGTTTCTTGATTAAAAAATTATTAATTTAACGGTCAGTTAGAGTAAGCCTTCTTCAGAAGGGGCAATATAATAGTTACACACTCTTAATATTTCTCCAGCATGGGGTCTGGCATGGATTCACATGCTCATGAATATTCCCCGTCGTCAGGCTGGGAATCCTCGGTAAAGAAAAAACCAGTATCAGTTTCGTTTCTGATCTGTCTTTCGTAGTAATAACCAATCACTGGTCTCTGCGTCATACTGACCACAGCCAATGACTGCCCTCTACCTAAGCACCGCCTCTGGCAGCCATCTTCAGATTTTTACCGCACGTTCATGTGTTGGGATCCTCGTGCTATTGCTCTTGAGCGTTAGTGCTATTTTTCGCGCTTTTTTCACAAAAACTTCGATTCTTTCGGTCAAAAGAGCCTCAAGCTCCACCGATCCTACATCCGATCAACGGGGACCCGTGTCGGATTCGTCTGCGCCCCTCAAGGGTGAAGATTTCGTCGAGCTACACTTCGGAGGACTCCAGAAGCTTCTCAGGCCCGGTCTCGGAGATGGCCCAGGAGAAGGGAAGCTCGACGCCCGGAAAGCTGTTCAGGGTCTGCCCTGGATGCCAGCTGCAGAACGTCTTTAAGGAGGACGAACACTCTTTCTGCCTTTACTGCCTTCATGAGGACAAGACGCACGTGGAGAAGGACTGTGCGTTTTGCGGCAACATGTCGGAACGGACCATGAAGGACCGCCATCAACGTCTCGCCAACTGGCTGGAGGGTAAGAGCCCGTCTGGCGAGAAGAAGAAGAAATCCGAGCGGTCTTCTAAGACCTTTGAGGGCGCCCCGGCGACGGGGGCCCAACATAAGGCCAAGCACCGCGAGTCCGCTGGCACCGGGAGCGCCGAACGGTCGGGCTCTACGGGCGCCAGGCAGGGCGCACCCTCCCCGGCACCATCAACCACGAGCCAACGCTCTGGGTCGGGTAAGAGGAAGGCCGAGCACCCGGCGAAGCTCCTGGAGAGGCCCCGGTCGAGCTCTAAGGCAGAGGAGGAGCGTGGCAGTGCCCCCTCCCTCAAGGATAAGGCGGTGAGCGCACCTAAGGTGGTGAAGGCCTTGATCCATCCGACCAAGCCCTCTATCGAAACGGTCGCGGCGGCCCTGGCTCAGCCTGTGGAGGCTGCACCAGTGGTGGCGACCTCAGGGCCCAGAATCTCCCTGCCTCCTCGGAGGGAGTCTTCTTTTGTGCCCATCGATAGGACCCCCGTGAAACCCTCCGTGGGGAAGAAGAAGGGGGGGCAGGGCGTCGTCGTAGATTCGGCCTCAACCTCAGAAGAGGAGCTGATCGAGGTCTTAAGCCACGGCCTAGACGTGGAAGAAGGCCAGCCCGTCGGAATGGACCCCGACGCAGGTGACGACGACATCGTCGAGGATACCGACGGGGCCCCTGCTCGCCCGTCGGATTCCCCTCTGCCAGCGCCGCAAGACAACTCGGCGGCCATTTTGTTGGCCATACAGTCCTTATGCTCCGAGATAAGGACGAGGCTACCGTTACCGACGGAGGAACCTCTCCCGTCGGGGGATCCAGAACCAGGACCTTCTGGTGTTCCCCCTACCAAGAAAAGAAGGATCCATCCACCACCTCCTTTTCAACCGTCGCGCCCCGTCCAGCCCTCCTCCCCGTCCACCCGAGGGGATGATACGGGGACTGACACGGCAGCGACGGGTACGGACGACGAGGCATACGACGAGGATATTCCGTCGTCGCCTCCCGCCAGGGCTTCTCCGCCCGACGAGATCGGATCTTTCCACTCCATGATCTCCAGGGCTTCCGAGCTTTTCCAACTCTGCCCTGAGGAGAAGAAAAAGGAAGGCTTCCTTTATCAGCGGCGCGAGGCCAAGAGGAAGACGGTCCTCGCAGTGCCTCTGTTGGACGACATTTGGGATGAGGGCCTTTCCCTCCTCAAGAACCCTTCCACGACGCCAGCTAGAAGAGACCGGTACGAGAAAAAGTACCGGGTCCCGGACACGGCCCCCCTATGCCTCCGGGCGCAGCCTACCCCGGATTCCGTCGTCTCCGCGGCAGCCAGGAAGAAAGCGGGGGGGGTGCGGCCTCCACATCGACTTCCCCGCCGGACGGCGAGGGAAAGAAATTGGATGCTATGGGACGTAGAGTCATCTCGTCGGCAGCGACGACGATTAAAGCGGCCAACGCCTTGGCTATCGTGGCTCGCTACGACAGGGAGCTGTGGTACAAGATAGCTCCCCTGCTGGATTTTCTGCCGGACGACAAGAGGGCGGAGGCCCTGGAGATCCTGCAGGAAGGTGAGGTGGCCTCGGACCACGCCATCACCGTGGCGACGGACATCGCCGACACTTAGTTCCGCCAGCTGGGCAACGGCGTTTGCCTTCGACGTCGTGGATGGCTCAAAGCTACGGACTTCCGGCAGGACGTCCAGACCAGAGTCCTGGACATGCCCTTCGACGGGAACAACCTGTTTGGGAAGACAGTGGACGATTCCCTTCAGGCCATCAAGGCGGATACTGAGACGGCCCGGGCCCTTGGAGTTCTGCAGCAACGACGGACGCCCTTTTGGAGCGGCGGAGGCAAGGGCGCCTCCAAAGGTTCCGGCGGCGGTTTCGCTTCCTACCGTCAAGCGGCCCGCTCGTCGTCGCAAGAGGCCTACAGAGGACGAGGCAAGTCTAGCGGACCCCGCCGTCGTCGCCAAGGAGGTCAAGGCGGCAAGGCCGCGTCCAAGCAGGATTGAACCGGCCGTGGGGTCGGGCCCCCACCGAAGCACCCCGGTGGGAGGCCGGCTGGCGGGCTTCGTCAGCGTGTGGGAGTCCATCTCCACCGACCGTTGGGTGCTGGACGCCCTGGCCCGGGGCCACGCGCTCGAGTTTCAAAGAAGGTGCCCGCGCGTCCCCCCCGTGGCCAGGAAAGAACTTCACGTCCCTCAACTTCTCCTGGAGGTAAAGGCGATGCTCAGAAAGGGCGCCATCGAACTCGTCCCAAAGAGGCTTCGGGGCTCCGGAGTCTACTCGAGATACTTCCTCGTGAAGAAGAAGACGGGAGGATGGCGCCCCATCCTAGACCTGCGACGTCTGAACAAGTTCATCAAGGCGCAGAAGTTCCGGATGGTCACCCTCCAGCACGTCCTGGGTCAGCTGGAGGAAGGAGACTTCCTATCGTCGTTGGATTTGGAGGATGCCTACTTCCACATTCCCATCCTAAAGGGGCACCGAAAATTCCTCAGGTTCGTGGTCCAGGGGCGTCATTACCAGTTCAAAGCCCTTCCCTTCGGACTACGGTCGGCACCCAGGGTATTCACCAAGTGCCTCGCACCGGTGGCGGCGCAGCTGCGCCGCGAGGGGATTCACGTCTACCCCTACCTGGGATTCTCCGTGAACTACGCCAAATCCCACCTGGTGCCCGCGCAAGTCGCACTGTTTCTGGGAGCGAGGCTCGACACAGTGTCCCTTCTGGCCTCCCCGTCGGAGGAGAGGACCAGGACCATCTTGGGCAAGGTGCAACGGATGTTGGTGGCCGACGCGGCCAAAGTGAGGTCCATCAAGTCCCTCCTCGGGATGATGTCTTCCTGCATCTACCTCATTCCCATGTGCAGGCTCCGGATGCGTCCGTTGCAAGAATTCCTGGATGCGCGCTGGATCCAGACGACGGGCAGCTTCGAGGAAAGGATCAAGCTCGACGAGAGTTTCCGACGAGCGATACGGTGGTGGGGCACCCGCGCGCATCTGACGGCGGGCATGGACTTCCAGACCCCAGCCCACCAGGAGACTGTGACCACGGATGCCTCCCTGGAAGGGTGGGGAGCGCACACCGAAAATCTGCACGCAAGGGGACTCTGGCTCCCGACGGAGAAGTCCCTGCATATCAACGTCCTGGAGCTCCGTGCAGTGTTTTGGGCCCTCAGGTCCTTCCTTCCGTCCCTCAAGGGCAAGGTGGTGAGGATCTTCACCGACAACACCACCACCATGTTTTACATCAGGAAACAGGGCGGAACCAGGTCCCCAGCGCTGTCCAAGGAGGCGCAGGACCTGTGGCATTGGGCCGTCGCCCAAGGGATTTTTCTGGTGCCGTTTCATCTGGCAGGGATAAAAAACACCATCGCCGACTCACTCAGCAGGGAGCTGCGCTCGTGCCACGAGTGGGAACTACGGCAGGATCTGGTGGATCGCCTCTTCCGACGGTGGGGCACACCCCAGATCGACCTGTTTGCGACGGCGACGAACACCAAGTGCCGGAGGTTCGCCAGCAGGTTTCCCCAGACAAGGAGCATGGGCGATGCTTTCTCGTTCCCCTGGGAGGGCCTGTTCCTCTACGCGTTCCCTCCCTTGCCTCTGCTAATCCGGCTCGTCAACCAGCTCAAGAGGTCACGGTGCAGGATGATCCTCGTCGCACCTGCGTGGCCGAGGCAGATATGGTTCCCGGACTTGCTGGACTTGTCAGCGTCCCCGCCGATCCAGCTGCCGGCGGACGCGGATCTACTCTCCAGGGAAGGAGGCGCCATCCTCCACCACGACCCGAAGTCGCTGAACTTGCAGGCCTGGCTCCTGCAGCGCTAGAGTTTGGAGGATACGACATACCGGCCGATTGCAGAGAGGTTCTTGCAAAGGCCAGGGCGTCCTCGACTCTTAAATGCTACGGACACAAATGGAAGAGGTTCTCTGTCTGGTGCCACGCACAGAAGATTAACCCTCTACGGATTACGGCTCCCCAAGTACTGCCGTACCTGCTGACGCTGGCCAAAGCTGGTCTGGCACACGCGTCCATCAAGATTCATCTTGCTGCGATCTCCCGATACACCAGAACCACGGGGCGGACGTCCTTGTGGTCTCATCGTCTGGTGAAAGAGTTCATGAAGGGACTGTTCAGATCGTTCCCGCCGGTGAAGGCTCCGGCCCCGGCGTGGGAGCTCAACGTGGTGCTGACCAAGCTCATGGGACCTCCGTTCGAGCCTCTGCACTCGGCCCCTATCTATCGTGGAAAACAGCTTTTCTTGTGGCCATCACCTCCGCACGACAAGTGGGAGAGATCCAGGCCCTTTCCTGCAAGGCCCCGTACTTGACTTTCCACGACACGAGGGTAGTGCTCAGGACGCACCCCTCCTTCATGCCCAAGGTACCGTCGGACTTCCATCTCAACGAACCCTTGGTGTTGCCTGTGTTCTTCCCGTCGCCTTCGTCGCCGGCTGAGAGGACTTTGCACTCGCTGGATGTGGCTAGAGCGCTGAAGTTCTACGTGGACCGCACGAAGTGTTTTCGGAAGACGTCACAACTCTTTGTGAACTTTGGACCTGTCAATCAGGGGAAGGCTCTCTCGAAGGCTTCCATTTCCAGATGTCTCTCCGGCTGTATCATGTACTGTCATCGGTTGGCAAACCGACCGCTGCCTGGCCGTCCGAGAGCCCATTCCACCAGAGCGATCGCAGCTACCACGGCGTTCCTTTCTGGTGTGCCCCTGCTGGACATATGCAGGGCTGCTACGTGGAGGTCGACGCACACCTTCACGAAATTCTACTGCGTCGACCGGGATTCCAGGGAGGAGTCCAGGGTCGGCCAAGCAGTGCTGCGCAACCTGTTCGCCTGAGGTGAGCCTGGTGAGGAGGTAAGATGCTTAATGTTGAGTTTAATGTAATGCTTAATGTTGAGCCTTTGCCACCTCCCGTGGTTGTGCATGTGTGTACTGCTATGTATTCTTTATTCATGAGCATGTGAATCCATGCCAGACCCCATGCTGGAGAAGGAACAAGTTACTTACCTGTAACTGTTGTTCTCCAGCATGGGTCTGGCATGGATTCACATGCGAACCCTCCCGCCTACCCCTCTGCGGCTCTTCACTTGGTCATACTGCCACTTTACGTGCTTCCAAATCTGAAGATGGCTGCCAGAGGCGGTGCTTAGGTAGAGGGCAGTCATTGGCTGTGGTCAGTATGACGCAGAGACCAGTGATTGGTTATTACTACGAAAGACAGATCAGAAACGAAACTGATACTGGTTTTTTCTTTACCGAGGATTCCCAGCCTGACGACGGGGAATATTCATGAGCATGTGAATCCATGCCAGACCCATGCTGGAGAACAACAGTTACAGGTAAGTAACTTGTTCCTTCTAAATCAGTAAGTACCCTTTTGGGGATGGCCCACAGACACTACCTACACCCTCACGTGACTTCAATAGTTAGGGTGCTGGGGACTTTAATATATCACTGTTGCATTTAGAAATTCTATAGATATGTCAAAGAAAAGAGGTTTCAGAAAAGAGCAAGTATTCGCACAATTATTCTTAAGCAGGTAAGTACTTTCAAATTAACCCCCCTAATGCAAAGTCAGTTACGCCCTTCCTGGAAGGGAAGATACAACACCTACGCAGAGGAGCCAGGCCAGCCACTGTTAAGTTAGCAAAAGTCACACTGAGCTGAAGCAGTTCTTGCAGGTAAGTAGAAAGTCTTTCACAATGTTTATATTAATAATAATAATAATAATAAGTTTAAACTGTCTTTGTAGAATAGAAGAAATCAAAGTAGGGCCACAAGCTGATGAGGCTTGTGAGGTAAAGAAGCTGTCAGCAACTCCACAGATGCAACCAAGACAAGTCTCAACAAGGACAAGCAAGGTACACAACAAGAGGTAAGTTCTGACTTTACAGTACCTTTTAGGTTAAATAAAAATGCAGCAGATGGCTACGGTTCCTGTTAAGCTCTGGAGATCCTGGTGTTCCTGGGCCTCAGTCGTGGGGACAAGAGGGAGGACTTCTGGGAACTCCTGCACTGCAATGGGGCGGTCACCGACCGCAACCGACAATCTTCAAACAAGTGGCACTTCGGTGTTTCAGCTCCTCGCATCTACCGCATATAGCAACACTGCGGTTCTTGGCTGTGGAGATGGGCTTTCCTTGCTTCTGGGGTCCCGCACTCTTTTGAGGGTTGGCTCAGGCTCGGTCAGTCCTGCTTCCTGGGAGTCCGGAGGATCTTCCTGTAGCTCTTGGCCAGCTTAAAAGCAATGCACACAATCTAGTGTTTCTCTCCCTGGTTATTCGGTTCCAGCAGCGACTGCAGTGGAAATTCAACCAGCTCAGAGAGGATGTCCAGGTGGCTTACTTTGGAGTTGATTGGTCCCACCAACTCAAAGGCAGAAGTCTTCCTTGCAGGGGCTTCTCTGTCGATTGCAGCAGGCGTCCTCTTCAAGTTCTTCTTCGGATTCCTTTGTCCAGTGGTCGACTCTGCCTTCCAAGCCAAAAAGCCTTGCCTTTTAAGCAGGTTTCTCCCATTCATTCCAGCCTAGCTGTCAGTCACCCAGCAGGGTGGCTGTCCTTGTTGGACAGCCAGCCGGCCAATCACTTGAGTGCATACCTGTCTCCTAGGAGATTAATCACAGAGTTTTCGGGCACCTCTCTCGCTACCTGCCCCCAACAGACACCCTGAAGCCAGAGGCAGGCTTCACTCGTGAATACCGCCAAAGACAAAACGAACAAAGGGACCAAACCTGGTTTGGCACGCAGAGTAAAGCTCAAGCAGGACCTTTCCGCAAAGAAATGGCGAAAAAAGACCACTGACCTATTTTGACAAAAATTGCACCCATGGGTGCTTTACTGCAGCTGCGAACGCAGCCCACGGTAAATGCATACCACGGTAGTTAAAAGTAAACCACTGCCACCAGCCATTCCATGAGGAAAGGGTAACATAAAAATGTTCCATGAGAAACTAGACAAAAGGGATACTAAGTAACCCCTCCAGCACCCTATTGTAAGATAAGTGTGTGCTTGGTCTAGAAAGTTACAAATGTAAGTAAAGTCAATTTCACTTTACTGCTCTTGGAAACAGTAGTTTATCCAAGAGAATGTATTAACCCTGGGGAAATCTGAAAGACTTCCCTGTGCCCACTGCATTGAAGGTGCTGTGTGACACAATGTAACAGATGATACCTATGGAGTTTGTCAGACTCCACAACCAAAAGAAACAGTGTTCAAAATCACATTAAAATACATGAGCGAGTGGGGAAAAAGGGTCTCACGCTCTCCAGGTTAAACATTCAAGTACTCAAAATCCAGCAAAGCTGCTGGGGGTCTCTATGGTAGAGGGAATGAGCACATTTATGAGAATTCTCCCCAACAGCGCCTCAACGCCAAGTATAGACAGATGGAGGGGGATCCACTCTTGCTGTCAGCCCACCCTCAACCGCACTCTTCGGTGATCGCTGAAGCGTCACTCTAATCTAAGCCTCATTTGTCCTATGCCACCTC
This sequence comes from Ambystoma mexicanum, assembly GCF_040938575.1. Lineage (NCBI taxonomy): Eukaryota > Metazoa > Chordata > Amphibia > Caudata > Ambystomatidae > Ambystoma > Ambystoma mexicanum. The sequence goes on along the minus strand of NC_090936.1, from coordinate 1,592,751 downwards.
GTCCTTGGCACTGCTAGGCAAGGAGGAGAAGATCTTGGAGACGTCAGGAAGAAGCTGTACTCCAACGCCTCACTGCACCTGCGTCAATCCATCGCGCATGCCATGCTGGCAGCCGTTAACTAGAGGCTTTGGCAGGAAATGGCACACTTCATCCAGAACTTCCAGTGCAGAGACAAGCACACTTCAAGGGGGGGCTAGGAGAAGCCAAGCTGGTAGCGCAGGACATCATGGAGAACACCGTGGCCCACATCGATACCTCTGGCCGGGCCATATGCATCGCCACTGACATGAGGACTGCCTGGCTTCGGGCTACTAAGTTGAACCCTGAGGTAGGTCCAGCAGCGCATATTGGACCTTCCATTCGAGGGTAGTGACCTCTTTGACTCTACCACAGACAAGGAATTAGATAAAAGGAAGAACCGCTCGCAAACTGCAAAGTCTTTATTTATCGCAACGAAGGCCACGCCCAAGGTGTACACCCAGTTTCATCAACGCTCCGACAAGGGGTGGGCGTTTGGCAGGTTCCGTGGCTTCCAGGAATGGAGGTCGAGGCAGCCTGACTACTCTGAGTCAGCACTGGTGCACACAACAAAAGGGCAAGGGGGGCAAGGGCTTGTTCCAGTCCCCCGCCCTCTGCAGCAGCCTTGCAGGGAAAGAAAGCATGACGCGTCCCTTCGGGTCCACATGTCTCCGGTGGGGGGCAGGCTTGCTTTTCACTTGTCATTTTGATGCCAGAACTTTTCGGACAGCTGGATCCTCTCTGTAATATCCTCGAGGTACCACCTACCGGTCCCTCCCTCTCCTCCCTCCTCCCCTCTGCTCCCACAGATTGGGACGGCTAATCTGTTGGCGGAAATTTAGTCATTCATCGAGAGCCAGGCAGTGGAAGAACTCCCAGCCTCCCAGAGAGGATTGGGCTTCTATTGCAGGATTTTCGCAATAGAAAAAAAGTACCAGGCTGGCCTGAGTGTTACATTGGACTTAGCCACCCTCAACATCTCCCTCCCTCTTCAAAAGTTCAAGATGGTTACGCCAGCACTCATTGCGGAGACACTAGACAAAGGAGGCTGGATGTGCTCCCTGGATCACAAGGGCGCTTATCTACATGCCCCAATTTGGCAACCACATTGCTCCTTCCGGTGCTTCAGGCTCAGGGACTGCCATTTCCAATACAAGGTGCTACCCTTTGGCCTCAACTCAGCCCCCAGGGTATTTACCAGGATCATGAATGCAGTGGCAGCCCTTCTCCGGGCCCAGGGCCAACACGTCTAGACATACCTGGACGACTGGCTCGTCAGGGCGAGATCTCCGGAGGCAGTAGACCACACATCCTCCGCACTTATGAACAAGCTCTTCGACTTGGGGTTTACTATCAACCTCAGGAAGTCTCACCTGCAACCTATGCAGAACCTGACCTTCCTGGGCTTCCTCTGGGACACAAGCTCAGAGCCTTTCCCTTGGAGAACGATATCTACCTTACGGCCGTCCACCTCCCGGGCTAGTCCCAACCTGGAGGCGGACAGGCTCAGCAGACTTGGATAGGACAATTAGGAGTGGCAATTGAACGACCAGGTACTGCTGGAGATTTTCAGCAAGCGGAGGTGCCGGCAGTTGGCGCCCTGCCAACGGCAGGGCTCCGTGTCCCAGGGCAATGCATCCCTGATACAGGGGGACGGCTGACAGCTTATGTCTTCCCTCCCACACCCCTGGTCCGCAGGGTGATCTGCAAGATAAAGGGATCTTGTCACCTCAGCATCATCCTGATAGCTCCATGGTGGCCGGCGAGACCGTGGTTCTCCGAACTCCTCAGCCTCACGGACAGACCACCCATTCACCTTCCGAAGGGGCCAGTTCCTTTTCTGGTGCAGCAAGGGGGCAGGGTCTTCCAACCCACTCCACAGGAGTTAGCCCTCGCAGCGTGGTTCCTGAACAGGTCCTGCTCTGGCACCTGAGTCTCTCGCAGGTTAATCTAGAGTTCATTCAGGGGGCCAGGAGCAAAGCTACCAGGAGCCAGTACTAATGTAAATGGACTAGGTTCTATCATTGGGCGGACTCTAAAGAGATCGACCTCCTTACGTGCACACTGGAGGATGTGCTCCCCTTCTTTGCGCTCTTGTGCACTCGGGTGTGCAGGTGGACACATGCCGCACCTATTCGGCAGCCATAGGGGTTTGGAGAAATTCCGAGGAGGAGACCGTCTCCTCCTCTAACCCGATAGTCAGAAGACATTTGGCAGGCCTCTCCAGACTCTGCCCACCCCTCAAGAAATCACACCCCGTGTGGGTCATCAATGTAGTGCATGGCGCCTTGGCGCACATCCCTTTGAGCCAATGGCGTCCACGGAGGCTGGTCACTATTAAGACAGCTTTGAGTGGGCCTCACCTCTGCTTGCAGAACCAGCGAGATCCAGGCTCTGGTCGCCTCAGAACTCTATACCACTTTTCATAGAGAGAAGGTGGTCCTGCGGACTCACCCCACGTTCCTACCTAAGGTACCCTCTGCTTTCCATTTAAATGAGGAAATAGTCTTACCTATGTTTTTGGCCGACCCTAGGACGAGTCACACAGAGTCTTGCACTGTTGGATATGTCAGATGCGCTCTGAAATGCTATCTGGACAGGACCAAGGGCTTCCGCAGGTCGGACGCACTGTTTGTTACCTTTGGGGGAGTCAAGGCCCGGGTATCGGGCATCCAAGGCCTCTATTGCACAGTGGATGGTCTCTGCCATCAAGGAGGCCTACGAGGGACAGCACAGGGCATTGTCGGCCAACATGCACACCCACTCTGTCAGTGCCAAGGCCACAGCCATTGCATTCCAACGGCGGGTACCGTGGCAGGTCATCAGCAGGGCGACCACCCGGGCTACCCCGTCAGCTTTCTGTAAGCATTATTGTTTGGACGCCGGCCCAGCTTTCTGTAAGCATTATTGTTTGGACGCCGGCTCTAAGTCAGACGCGGCCTTTGGACAGGCGGTTCTTAGGAACCTATTTGCTTAAGGAGGGTCTCATCTCCACCCTGGGGCTACATTCAGTTGTAATCGCCCATGCAGGTTGGAGGAAAGGGGATAGGAGGTAAGATTAATTATAAGTTACTCTCCGTAGTGACTAACATATTCTTAGTCCCCTTGTTCCATGCGTCCCACCATCCTCCCCACTAATACTGGTGTCCTTAGGCAATGGTAAATATTGTCGACGCATCAATGTGGACTGAGGTGTGGCGCCGGTGGCCGGAGTCAGGGTAGCGCATGCTCCCAGGGCTGCGCCTCTAAATTTAAAGGCAAAGGTTTTTCTCCAGCATGGGGTCTGGCATGGATTCACATGCTCATGAATATTCCCCGTCGTCAGGCTGGGAATCCTCGGTAAAGAAAAAACCAGTATCAGTTTCGTTTCTGATCTGTCTTTCGTAGTAATAACCAATCACTGGTCTCTGCGTCATACTGACCACAGCCAATGACTGCCCTCTACCTAAGCACCGCCTCTGGCAGCCATCTTCAGATTTTTACCGCACGTTCATGTGTTGGGATCCTCGTGCTATTGCTCTCGAGCGTTAGTGCTATTTTTTCGCGCTTTTTCACAAAAACTTCGATTCTTTCGGTCAAAAGAGCCTCAAGCTCCACCGATCCTACATCCGATCAACGGGGACCCGTGTCGGATTCATCTTTCCCCCTCAAGGGTGAAGATTTCGTCGAGCTACACTTCGGAGGACTCCAGAAGCTTCTCGGGCCCGGTCTCGGAGATGGCCCAGGAGAAGGGAAGCTCGACGCCCGGAAAGCTGTTCAGGGCCTGCCCTGGATGCCAGCTGCAGAACGTCTTCAAGGAGGACGAACACTCTTTCTGCCTTTACTGCCTTCATGGGGACAAGACGCACGTGGAGAAGGACTGTGCGTTTTGCGGCAACATGTCGGAACGGACCATGAAGGACCGCCATCAACGTCTCGCCAGCTGGCTGGAGGGTAAGAGCCCGTCTGGCGAGAAGAAGAAGAAATCTGAGCGGTCTTCTAAGACCTTTGAGGGCGCCCCGGCGACGGGGGCCCAACATAAGGCCAAGCACCGCGAGTCCGCTGGCACCGGGAGCGCCGAACGGTCGGGCTCTACGGGCGCCAGGCAGGGCGCACCCTCCCCGGCACCATCAACCACGAGCCAACGCTCTGGGTCGGGTAAGAGGAAGGCCGAGCACCCGGCGAAGCTCCTGGAGAGGCCCCGGTCGAGCTCTAAGGCAGAGGAGGAGCGTGGCAGTGCCCCCTCCCTCAAGGATAAGGCGGTGAGCGCACCTAAGGTGGTGAAGGCCTTGATCCATTCGACCAAGCCCTCTATCGAAACGGTCGCGGCGGCCCTGGCCCAGCCTGTGGAGGCTGCACCAGTGGTGGCGGCCTCGGGGCCCAGAATCTCCCTGCCTCCTCGGAGGGAGTCTTCTTTCGTGCCCATCGATAGGACCCCCGTGAAACCCTCCGTGGGGAAGAAGAAGGGGGGGCAGGGCGTCGTCGTAGATTCGGCCTCAACCTCAGAAGAGGAGCTGATCGAGGTCTTAAGCCACGGCCTAGGCGTGGAACAAGACCAGCCCGTCGGAATGGGCCCCGACGCAGGTGACGACGACGACATCGTCGAGGATACCGACGGGGCCCCTGCTCGCCCGTCGGATTCCCCTCTGCCAGCGCCGCAAGACAACTCAGCGGCCATTTTGTTGGCTATACAGTCCTTATGCTCCGAGATAAGGACGAGACTACCGTTACCGACGGAGGAACCTCTCCCGTCGGGGGATCCAGAACCGGGACCTTCTGGTGTTCCCCCTACCAAGAAAAGAAGGATCCATCCACCGCCTCCTTTTCAACCGTCGCGCCCCGTCCAGCCCTCCTCCCCGTCCACCCGAGGGGATGATACGGGGACTGACACGGCAGCGACGGGTACGGACGACGAGGCATACGACGAGGATTTTCCGTCGTCGCCTCCCACCAGGGCTTCTCCGCCCGACGAGATTGGATCGTTCCACTCAATGATCGACAGGGCATCCGAGCTTTTCCAACTCTGCCCTGAGGAGAAGAAAAAGGAAGGCTTCCTTTACCAACGGCGCGAGGCCAAGAGGAAGACGGTCCTCGCAGTGCCTCTGTTGGACGACATTTGGGATGAGGGCCTTTCCCTCCTCAAGAACCCTTCCACGACGCCAGCGAAAAGAGACCGGTACGAGAAAAAGTACCGGGTCCCGGACTCGGCCCCCCTATGCCTCCGGGCGCAGCCTACCCCGGACTCCGTCGTCTCCGCGGCAGCCAGGAAGAAAGCGGGGGGGGGGTGCGGCCTCCACGTCGACTTCCCCGCCGGACGGCGAGGGAAAGAAATTGGATGCCATGGGACGTAGAGTCATCTCGTCGGCGGCGACGACGATTAAAGCGGCCAACGCCTTGGCTATCGTGGCCCGCTACGACAGGGAACTCTGGTACAAGATAGCTCCCCTGCTGGATTTTCTGCCGGACGACAAGAGGGCGGAGGCCCTTGAGATCCTGCAGGAAGGTGAGGTGGCCTCGGACCACGCCATCACCGTGGCGACGGACATCGCCGACACTGGGTTCCGCCAGATGGGCAACGGCGTTTGCCTTCGACGTCGTGGATGGCTCAAGGCTACGGACTTTCGGCAGGACGTCCAGACCAGGGTCCTGGACATGCCCTTCGACGGGAACAACCTGTTTGGGAAGACAGTGGACGATTCCCTTCAGGCCATCAAGGCGGATACTGAGACGGCCCGGGCCCTTGGAGTACTGCAGCAACGGCGGACGCCCTTTCGGAGCGGCGGAGGCAAGGGCGCCTCCAAAGGTTCCGGCGGCGGTTTCGCTTCCTATCGTCAAGCGGCCCGCTCGTCGTCGCAAGAGGCCTACAGAGGACGAGGCAAGTCTGGCGGACCCCGCCGTCGTCGCCAAGGAAGCCAAGGCGGCAAGGCCGCGTCCAAGCAGGATTGAACCGGCCGTGGGGTCGGGCCCCCACCGAAGCACCCCGGTGGGAGGCCGGCTGGCGGGCTTCGTCAGCGTGTGGGAGTCCATCTCCACCGACCGTTGGGTGCTGGACGCCCTGGCCCGGGGCCACGCGCTCGAGTTTCAAAGAAGGTGCCCGCGCGTCCCCCCCCGTGGCCAGGAAAGAACTTCACGTCCCTCAACTTCTCCTGGAGGTAAAGGCGATGCTCAGAAAGGGCGCCATCGAACTCGTCCCAAAGAGGCTTCGGGGCTCCGGAGTCTACTCGCGTTACTTCCTCGTGAAGAAGAAGACGGGAGGATGGCGCCCCATCCTGGACCTGCGACGCCTGAACAAGTTCATCAAGGCGCAGAAGTTCCGGATGGTCACCCTCCAGCACGTCCTGGGTCAGCTGGAGGAAGGAGACTTCCTACCGTCGTTGGATTTGGAGGATGCCTACTTCCACATTCCCATCCTAAAGGGGCACCGAAAATTCCTCAGATTCGTGGTCCAAGGGCGTCATTACCAGTTCAAAGCCCTTCCCTTCGGACTACGGTCGGCACCCAGGGTTTTCACCAAGTGCCTCGCACCGGTGGCGGCGCAGCTGCGCCGCGAGGGGATTCACGTCTACCCCTACCTGGACGACTGGCTCATCCGCGCCAAGACGAGGGAGCTCGCCGTGGTCCACACGGCAAGGACCGTCCAACTCCTCACGGACCTGGGATTCTCCGTGAACTACGCCAAATCCCACCTGGTGCCCGCGCAAGTCGCACTGTTTCTGGGAGCGAGGCTCGACACAGTGTCCCTTCTGGCCTCCCCGTCGGAGGAGAGGACCAGGACCATCTTGGGCAAGGTGCAACGGATGTTGGTGGCCGACGCGGCCAAGGTGAGGTCCATCAAGTCCCTCCTCGGGATGATGTCTTCCTGCATCTACCTCATTCCCATGTGCAGGCTCCGGATGCGCCCGTTGCAAGAGTTCCTGGATGCGCGCTGGATCCAGACGACGGGCAGCTTCGAGGAAAGGATCAAGCTCGACGAGAGTGTCCGACGAGCGATACGGTGGTGGGGCACCCGCGCGCATCTGACGGCGGGCATGGACTTCCAGACCCCAGCCCACCAGGTGACTGTGACCACGGATGCCTCCCTAGAAGGGTGGGGAGCGCACACCGAAAATCTGCACGCAAGGGGACTCTGGCTCCCGACGGAGAAGTCCCTGCATATCAACGTCCTGGAGCTCCGTGCAGTGTTTTGGGCCCTCAGGTCCTTCCTTCCGTCCCTCAAGGGCAAGGTGGTGAGGATCTTCACCGACAACACCACCACCATGTTTTACATCAGGAAACAGGGCGGAACCAGGTCCCCAGCGCTGTCCAAGGAGGCGCAGGACCTGTGGCATTGGGCCGTCGCCCAAGGGATTCTTCTGGTGCCGTTTCATCTGGCAGGGATAAAAAACACCATCGCCGACTCACTCAGCAGGGAGCTGCGCTCGTGCCACGAGTGGGAACTACGGCAGGATCTGGTGGATCGCCTTTTCCGACGGTGGGGCACACCCCAGATCAACCTGTTCGCGACGGCGACGAACACCAAGTGCCGGAGGTTCGCCAGCAGGTTTCCCCAGACGAGGAGCATGGGCGATGCTTTCTCGTTCCCCTGGGAGGGCCTGTTCCTCTACGCGTTCCCTCCCTTGCCTCTGCTAATCCGGCTCGTCAACCAGCTCAAGAGGTCACGGTGCAGGATGATCCTCGTCGCACCTGCGTGGCCGAGGCAGATATGGTTCCCGGACCTTCTGGACTTGTCGGCGTCCCCGCCAATCAAGCTGCCGGCGGACGCGGATCTACTCTCCAGGGAAGGAGGCGCCATCCTCCACCACGACCCGAAGTCGCTGAACTTGCAGGCCTGGCTCCTGCAGCGCTAGAGTTTGGAGGATACGACATACCGGCCGATTGCAGAGAGGTTCTTGCAAAGGCCAGGGCGTCCTCGACTCTTAAATGCTACGGACACAAATGGAAGAGGTTCTCTGTCTGGTGCCACGCACAGAAGATTATCCCTCTACGGATTACGGCTCCCCAAGTGCTGCCGTACCTGCTGACGCTGGCCAAAGCTGGTCTGGCACACGCGTCCATCAAGATTCATCTTGCTGCGATCTCCCGATACACCAGAACCACGGGCCGGACGTCCTTGTGGTCTCATCGTCTGGTGAAAGAGTTCATGAAGGGACTGTTCAGATCGTTCCCGCCGGTGAAGGCTCCGGCCCCGGCGTGGGAGCTCAACGTGGTGCTGACCAAGCTCATGGGACCTCCGGTCGAGCCTCTGCACTCGGCCCCGTTGAAGTTTCTATCGTGGAAAACAGCTTTTCTCGTGGCCATCACCTCCGCACGACGAGTGGGAGAGATCCAGGCCCTTTCCTGCAAGGCCCCGTACTTGACTTTCCACGACACGAGGGTAGTGCTCAGGACGCACCCCTCCTTCATGCCCAAGGTACCGTCGGACTTTCATCTCAACGAACCCTTGGTGTTACCTGTGTTCTTCCCGTCGCCTTCGTCGCCGGCTGAGAGGACTTTGCACTCGCTGGATGTAGCTAGAGCGCTGAAGTTCTACGTGGACCGCACGAAAGGTTTTCGGAAGACGTCACAACTCTTTGTGAACTTTGGACCTGTCAATCAGGGGAAGGCTCTCTCGAAGGCTTCCATCTCCAGATGGCTCTCCGGCTGTATCATGTACTGTCACCGGTTGGCAAACCGACCGCTGCCTGGCCGTCCGAGAGCCCATTCCACCAGAGCGATCGCAGCTACCACGGCGTTCCTATCTGGTGTGCCCCTGCTGGACATATGCAGGGCTGCTACGTGGAGGTCGACGCACACCTTCACGAAATTCTACTGCGTCGACCGGGATTCCAGGGAGGAGTCCAGGGTCGGCCAAGCAGTGCTGCGCAACCTGTTCGCCTGAGGTGAGCCTGGTGAGGAGGTAAGATGCTTAATGTTGAGTTGATGTGATGCTTAATGTTGAGCCTTTGCCACCTCCCGTGGTTGTGCATGTGTGTACTGCTATGTATTCTTTATTCATGAGCATGTGAATCCATGCCAGACCCCATGCTGGAGAAGGAACAAGTTACTTACCTGTAACTGTTGTTCTCCAGCATGGGTCTGGCATGGATTCACATGCGAACCCTCCCGCCTACCCCTCTGCGGCTCTTCACTTGGTCATACTGCCACTTCACGTGCTTCCAAATCTGAAGATGGCTGCCAGAGGCGGTGCTTAGGTAGAGGGCAGTCATTGGCTGTGGTCAGTATGACGCAGAGACCAGTGATTGGTTATTACTACGAAAGACAGATCAGAAACGAAACTGATACTGGTTTTTTCTTTACCGAGGATTCCCAGCCTGACGACGGGGAATATTCATGAGCATGTGAATCCATGCCAGACCCATGCTGGAGAACAACAGTTACAGGTAAGTAACTTGTTCCTTTTCTGGTAAAGGTTCCGCCTCCCGTCCCTAGGAAGGGACGCCCATGCAGTATGGAGGAAAGGGGACCAAGGACTGAGTAATTTATAATTTCTTCACTGCCTTTTGAGAACTTGTCTGTGCAATTTATTGAAGTACAAATACAAATTCCTGAATGTAACTTTATTTCCATATGGTGATGGGTGTTACCGATGGCCACACAACACACCAACTCTTGAAGAAAGGTCAGGGTTTTTTTATTATTTTGTATAGTACAAAGATGAGCCAAGGGCCATCCTTTTCTCTGGTTTAGTGACCGGCATTCCCTCCCTAATCCAGAAGGCACTAACCCCGGAATTGTCACTACAGATCGGTAACCCCTACTATCAAAAAACATGCCGATAAAAATCCTTTCCAGCCAAGTTTTCCTCTGGGGACAATCTAGGTGCTTCCTGCTCTGTTACTCAATGTAATGTGTAACGTAAGCATTTGCACCTTCCAGACATTTAAGCCTCCTGTGACGGATCTGGAGTCTTCATTGTCGAGTACCAGCTCTTAATTCCTGCAGGAGTGGATGATGCTGAACACACACAACACCCAAGGCTCGCTAAACAAGTAATCCTTGTTTTAGAAAATGCCAAAAGGACATTGTCTAACTGAAAGCAAGCATTGAAGCAACCTTAACAATAATGTAGGAATCTTCTTCAACCAAGCTACATAAGGGGTTTTGCCATTACTCTATTGGCGACTGCTACAAAGCTGTCGCTCTAAGCCAGAGGCCAGTTTGCACTGACCTAGCCACTCATCAACCGCTATCTCCAAAAGGTTTGAGTCCGGAATGGCCTTGGACAATGTATTTGTGGTCTCTGTACAAAGTGTCTAGCAGGACTTTGATTGGCCATCTTTTCATTGCCTTGTCGACTTAGTGGAAGTGACTATTTGTCAAATGGTATGATGATTCTATTTCTTTGGACCTTGGTCCTTTTTGTGTAATAAACTGAATCAGATCTACATTTTAACCATGTTTGTCCCCTTGTATAAAGCCACAACGAAAAGATGTTTATTTCCGAAGTTGCGTGAAATTCATTTTAACCAATGTCGCCCCACATTAATGTTTTAACATCCCTAATGACTCCCGGTCATGGCTGGGCTGTCCGGCAATTTTTATATTCTGTACTTAATCTCAGAAGAAACATGGAAATCTGTATAGATGGTGATTAGGAGGGGTCTATGTGCCTACATTATTTATTAAAATTGACTTATTGATGCTGTTGGAATTTACGTACTTTTATGTAAAAAAAGAAATAACCAAAATAAGGTTTTTGAATGAATGATGTAAGCCCCTATATCTTCATATTTTTGGTATTTTAAATGTTATAAACTGTTTGAAGATTGTGACCAACTTCACTGCATTTTGAATTGTTTGTGTTTTGTCAAGTGTGTGTGTGTTTGTGGGGGGTGTGGAAGACCTGTCCTTGAAAGTAGGGAACTAGCCCATGTGTTCATTTCAGAACTGCTTGTGCATACCAGAACTTTTTAGAGAGTTTCCTCTGACAATTGTACAGTGTTATTCAAGATTGGCCCAGTTGTTTGCCAATTTCTCTTTGGAGATTTAGGAGAGAGAACGGCCCTAACTGGCCTCAGGCATTCACTCACTGTGTCCACTTTTTGGCAGGTATTTGCGCATAAAACACCATGCATAAACACAGATGAATGGGTGCCTAAGGGAAGCGGGTGCATGATGCCCTTACAAATTCACTATTTTTGAAAACAATGGAATCGTTACATGAAAAATGTGGGCTCAGTTGCATGAAACATCACTGAGGATTCTCACTTTGGAAAAGATGCCTAATTTTTACAAAATCCTCAGTTAACAATGTAATGCTTTCTACTTTACAGCAAGTGGGATGTTAATGTTTACTTTGCAGAATATAAAGCTGCACTATTTCCTTCTCAGTTTAAGATCCTGAATGTGCCAATGTCTTCCCACCTTGCTGCAAACCACTGGAGCCAGCAGCAAGCCGAGCAAGAGGAGCGCATGAAAATGAAAAAGCTCACGCTCGATATCAATGAGCGCCAGGAACAGGAGGATTATCAGGGTAAGCCACTGCAACTCTGTCACATCGTAACATCTCCCAAGAGCAGGTCTGACACTGCGGGCCTGGGGGGCCTGGGATATTGAGTGGCTCTGCTCAGCACCTGTTACCCATGGAGCTGGCTGTACCCCAATGCCTCCTTGGGTTTAGACGGTGCCTGGGACCAGATCATGACAGACAAATGAGGCTCCTGCCAGTCCATGCAACCCAAATATTGCCATGGTTTATATTGTCTTAGATCGTCTTACATGGTAAGATGGGTTTTAGCTGATTGAGTGTTATTTGTTCTGTATTGAACTGAATTGTACTGTATTGCATTTACTCTTACGTCCCGTCCCCTTTCCTCTATACTGTATGGGTGAACCTCGCGAGGGACAGGAGACGGAACCTTTTTCTCCAGAAAAAACTTTTCTTCCACTTTAAATTTAGAGGTGCGCGAGGCGCGGCCCTGGGAGCATGCGCTCGCCTGACTCCGCCCACCGACACCACTCCCCAGCCCCATTTTCTGCGTCGACGGGAACAATTCACCAGCGCTCCTGGGTTTGGCTTCGGCCATGTAATACCACATGCTCTTCCCTGGATATTCTTCTATCTTTGTCTTTTTAATAGGTACTTGGTCCTCCGATGCCACACTCCTCCCTGGCGCATGTCGACTTCAGCGGGCTTCAGCAGGTGTCCAGCCTGCGAGGGGCTCTTCCCTACAACCGACCCCCATGCCCTTTGCCTCCGCTGCCTTGGCCCGACCACGGCTGGGAAGGTTGTTCTGCGTGTGACGCCTTGACTTCACGGGCACTGAAGAACAGGCTAGCTAGGTGGAGGGAGCTCTTCCAGAAGTCCACTCCGGAGGACCTAAAGGACTTTGTCAAACATCGCTCGAGCCCGAAGGAAAGGCCTCTATTCACCATCGCACCCCGTAAGGGTGACTCCTTCCCAAGGAAGGTCCCAGCCGGGAGGAACTTGTTGGGTTCTAGTACCAGCACATGTACTGAGGCTAGTCCAGCTACCGGCCGAGGAGTCTCCGGATCCTTACGGTGTCAGTGCTGAGGGACCGCAAGGTTCTTCTACCGGGGTTACTCCCGAAGGGCAACGCCCTAGTACCTGATCATCTCCAAGGAGGCGAATTCATGCAGCACTACTGGCAGCTCTGGCGAGGGCAATAAGCCTTCCAGGTCACAGCCTATAGCGCAGGATAGGCCTTTTGTTCCAACACCATGCGTCTTGGACGGGGCTGGTTCCAGCGAGCCAGCCACCACGACTTCGGCCTGTGGCATGCAGCTCGACAAATGGCTGCAGCGCCAGACAAGATGGCCGCTCATCCGATACCCGCTCTTGCAGAGCGGGTGGAGGAAAGAGTCACATGTTGGGACTGGTGTCAACCAGGTGCGTGGCTTAGTTTATCCATCAGCAGCGCAGCGCAGGGCAGGTTTCCCCTTTACACTAGGCAGAGCGTGCCCCGGTGCCAGCTGCCCTTGGCCACTGCGTCAATATCACGTGCCACCTCTACAGCCTCCGATGACTCGTTCTTCGAAAGGTTCCTAGGAGTGATGCGAACTCCCCAGATGGGGGCCATTCTCCGGGTTGCCATCAGGTACATGCTCCCTCAGGTCACCCCACCGACACCCATAGTAATTCCTTTGATGGCTCTGGTGCCACTGGCCCCAGCACAGATGGCGCTGCCCCAGCCGGCTCCTCTGATTCTGGCTTCCCTGCCTCCCACAGTACAGGTGGTTCCACACCAGCCTCTGCAGCAGCCACCGGCTCCGGTCTCCACTCCGCAGCCCACAGCGCCCCCCACTCCTCCACCAGCTCCAGACCCCCCCCCCCCGCCCCTCCGAGCCTGGCAGACGCGGACGAGGAGGAGGACCCCGACACGCTATCTTCAGCCAGGGCCTTCCACGAATGCCTTGTAGGTTTGGCAGAGTATTTGGGCCTTCCTCAGCCCGAGGTAGAGCAGCCCGAGGAGGGGGTCTTAGCAGGTGTCCTCACCCTAAAACTCCCTACCAAAACGGGGATCCCGGTGCATAAAGACATAGTTGCCATGGCCACGAATGGGTGGCTCAAGCCGCACTCTGCCCAGCCTGTCAATCAGTGCCCCAACGCCAAGTACGGGCAGTTGGAGGGGGACACGCTCTTGCTTTCAGCGCATCCTCAACCGCACTCTTCTGTGATAGCTGCAGCATCGCTCTTTTCCAAGACTCAGTCGTCCTCGGCGCTGCTAGGCAAGGAGGAGAAGATCTTGGGAGGCCTACGGGAAGAAGCTATACTCTGCCTCCTTGCACCTGCAGCAGGCCAACGCAGATGCCATGCTAGCAGCCGCTAACCAAAGGCTCTGGCGGGAAATTGCAGACTTCCTCCCAGAACTTCCGGCACAGAGCCGAGCACGCTTCAACGCGGGACTAAGATAATCCAGGTTGGTAGCGCAGGACATTATGGAGTCCACCGTGGCCCACATTGATTCTTCTGCCCGGGCCATCTGCATTGCCACAGACGTGAGGCCGACGGCCTGGCACCGGGCTACTAAGTTTAATCCCCATGTCCAGGAACGCATATTGGACCTTACCTTCGAGGGCAGTGGCTTCTTCCACTCCACCACAGATGAGGAATTAGATAAAAAGAACAGCTCGCAAACCGCGAAGTCTTTATCTATTCTTACAAAGGCCACCCTACACCCAGTCGCAGCAACGCTCCGACAAGGGTGGCCGTTTGGCGGGTTCCGAGGCTTCCAAGAATGGAGGTCCAGACAACCTGACTGTTCTCTCCAAGGCTGCATCGGAGAAAACAACAAAAGGGGTGTGGGGGTAAGGGGTTTTTCCAATCCCCCTCCTCTGCAACAGCCTCAAAGGGAAAAAAGGCATGACACGCCCATTCGGATCCACGTGTCTCCGGTGGGGGCAAGCTTGCCTTTCACGCGCAATTTTTCGGACCCCTGGATCCTCTCCATAGTCTCCACAGGGTACCGCCTACCAGTACCTTCCTCTCCTCCCTCCTCGCCTCCCACAGATTGGTACAGCAACTCTGCTTGCAGAAATCCAGTCGCTCGTCGAGAACCAGGCTGTGGAACAAGTCCCAACCTCCCAGTGAGGCTTGGGCTTCTATTCCCGTTTTTTCGCCATACAGAAGAACCAGGCTGGCCTGAGATTTGTGTTGTACCTTTCCACCCTCAATCTCTCTCCCTCCCTCTGCAAAAATTCAAGATGGTTACGCAAGCTTTTATTGTGGAAACGCTGGACAGGGGAGACTGGATGTGCTCCCTGGATCTGAAGGACACTAATCTACACGTCCCGATTTGGCAGCCACATTGTTCCTTACTGCGCTTCAGGATCATGGGCTTACATTTCCAATACAAGGTGCTACCCTTCGGCCTCAACTCGGTGCCCAGGGTATTTACCAGTTTGATGAATGCAGTGGCAGCCCTCCTCAGGGCTCGGGGCCACCACGTCTACCCATACCTGGACGACAGGCTCGTCTGGGCCACCTCTCCGGAAGTAATTCAGCATACGGCCTCCGCACTGATAAACACACTCCTCGACCTGGGGTTCACAATCAATCGCAGGAAGTCTCAGCTGCAGCCCACGCAGAGCCTGACCTTCTTGGGCCTCATCTGGGGCACGAGTTCCGTGAGAGTCTTTCCCTCTGAGGACAAGATTGCGGCCATCAAGAGAGCTACAGCTCACTTCCCCTCCAGGCCCGTGACCTCGGCCTGGTGGTACCAGCACCTACTGGGTCTTCTGTCAGCGGTCCTCTTGGCCGTACCCCACACAACTAGGGATGCAGAGATTACAGCTGCACTTTGCAGCCTCATGTAATCCGGAGAAGGGCTCCCAAGAGGAGCCAGTCTGCATTCCCCCCTTTCTCCTCTCGGACCTCCAATGGTTGTCCGCTGACTTCAACCTGCGACATGGCAAGCCCTTCCGACAGCCCGCCCCTCAGGTCACAGTTACTACGGACTCTTCCCTAGAGGGCTGGACAGCCACAACATCCATGGAGTCTAGACTCGGCAGGAGTCCCACATCAATTGGCTAGAATTGAAGGCCATATGGTTAGCCATCAAGGCCTTGCTCCCTCTTTTCGAGGGCAAGACAGTTCTTATCCAGACAGACAACTCCACCAGCATGTACTATGTCAACAAGCAAGGGGGCACCAGATCCCCTCCGTTGTGCAACCTAGCAGTGGAAATGTGAGAATGGGCTCTGGAAAATATCTACCTCATGGCTGTCCACCTCCCGGGGGAATCCAACCTGGAGGCGGACATGCTCAGCAGACTGGGGGCGGACAATTAAGAGTGGCAATTGAATGACCTGGTACTGAAGAATTTCTTCCTCAGGGCGGGCATCTCCAGGTGGCTTTATTTGCCTCCCAGGACAACTGGAAATGCGAACAGTTTGCCTCAATGTAGTATTGGGCGCCTTGGTGCACAAATCTTTTGAGCCTATGGCGTCTGCGGACATCAGGCTGGTCACATAAAGACAGCTCTGCTCGTGGGCCTCGCCTCAGCTCGCAGAGTCAGCGAGATCCAGGCTCAGGTGGCATCTGAACCCTACACCACTTTTCAGAGACAAGACACGCCCTGCTTTCCTACCCAAGGTGACCTCCTCCTTCCATCTCAACGAGGAAATAGTCTTACCCACTTTCTTCGCCAGCCCCAACGACGAGCCTCACAGGGTCTTTCACAGTGTGGATGTCAAGACGCGCGCTGAAATACTACCTGGACAGAACCAAGGACTTCCGCAAGTGGAACACCTTGTTTGTCACTTTTGGTGTCTCGAGGACCGGTTATCAGGCATCCAAGGCCTCCATAGCAAGGTGGATGGTTGCTGCCGTTAAGGAGGCCTTTTAGGGGCCGCACAAACCAGTGTCAGCAAACTTGCATGCCCATACGATCAGAGCCAAGGCCACGGCCATCGTGTTCCAATGGCATGTGCCGCGGCAGGTCATCAGTAGGGCAGCTATCTGGGTCACCCCTCCGGCTTTCTGTAAACACTACTGTTTGGATGCCGTCTCTAGGTCAGATGCGGCATTCGGGCATGCGGTTTTGAGAAACCTGTTTTCTTAAGGAGGGGCTCCTCTCCACCCTCGGGCTACATTAAGTTGTAATCGCCAAAACAGTATGGAGGAAAGGGGACGGGACGTAAGAGTATTAATAGTTACTCACCATAGTGACTAACATACTCTTAGTCCCCTTTCCTTCATACGTCCCACCATCCTCCCCCGTAGTAATAGTGGTGTCATTAGGCAATACTGATCATTGTCGACGCGTCAAGGGGGACTGAATGGCGCCGGTGGGTGGAGTCAGGCGAGCGCATGCTCCAAGGGCCGTGCCTCTAAATTTTAAGGGGGGGAAGATTTTTTTCTGGTGAAAAAGGTTGTCCTCCTTCCTTCGCGAGGGACACCCATACAGTATGGAGGAAAGGGGACTATGTTCTAAGAGTACGTTAGCGTTAGTCAATACGGTGAGTAACTATTCATTTTTTATTTGTTTCTTTTTTGAAAAGGTTGCTTTTGTTAACCATATGCAAATAAATCAAATGTTACCAGTGAGTATGTTGTCACTCTTAGAGCTCCTTATCCTCCAATAACCATTGCTCATCCTCATCTTGGCAAAAATGTTGCAGTTCCCGAGCTTAGTTGTCAGAGGACTAATCATGTACTCTTGTCCACTCTCTGATGCCATTCTCTAGAACCTTTTCTGGAACAGTGGTAGGAATTCGGACTGAAGATGGGAAATTTTCACTAATGCCATAGTGACTTTGATACTGGTGAAAGACCTTTGACCGACTGCACCTTCCATAGCTGGTAGAGAGCCTCCAACATCCTGCCACTGCACACCCATTGTCTCATGGCCAGAAAACTGCACTCCCCTGCTACCCAATACAGCACTGGGTGCCAACATCTAGGCGTTGAGTGCCTTGGCAAAATGATCCCCACTTAGAGTACAGTCTTTGGCTAGGTTTGAAAGAATATTTGATTACTCATTTCTCCATCATGGGGTCTGGCATGGATTCAGATGCTTATGAATATTCCCTGTTGTCAGGCTGGGAGTCTGCATAAAAAAAGAAAGCAGTTTTGCTTTAGACTGAAAACTGCTTGTCTCCTCTATAACCAATCACTGTCCTTCAGGTCATGCTGCCCGGAGGCAGTGCAAGGGTAACTGATCAAGAAAGAGCCTGGTACCCAGTAAGACTGAGGATAGCCAAGCAACCAGTCAGTACAGCAGACAGGTAGGTCAGCAGGGGAGGGAGAGAGCGAAAGCAGAGGAGAAGAGTAAGGTTTTGAGCGGTTTCCCCAACTTCGGGTGGTTCGGCTCAAGTTTGAGAGGAGCTGGGAGGCCATTCCAGAGGGAGGCACCTGTAGAGGAGAGAGATCTACTACCTCCCCCCACTACCACTCTCTGCCTGGAAAAGCTTCTGAGCCTCAGAGTTTGAGGTAGCTGAGCGAAGGGCTCGAGAAGGAAGGCATCTTGGAAGAAAGTGTTGGATGTAGTGCAGGCCCCAGCCCCGCCCCCAGAAAGCCTTGTGGACAATGCACAGGATCTTGAACTTAGTCCTTGCAGCCACCGGGAGCCAGTGGAGAGATTTCAGGGCTGGAGAGATACGGTGTCCCTGGGCTTGAGGCCAAGGATAAGTCTTGCAGTCCTGTTCTAGATTAGTTGTACAGGGCAGAGAGTAGAGGAATGCAGATTAAGAGGCTGCGTCACACCCCTGGAGTATCACACAACTTCTTTCTAGCCACGGAAGTCAAATGTAGTTGACCCCTCCGACCTTGGTTGGCACGGGCTCCTGATTTTAGCATACACAGGTAACCTCGAGGCAGCCAATGGGGGAAGAGGGTTAGGGAGAGGTTATGGATAGGTAGGGGTGTTAGGATCAACGGAAAGAGGTTTAGGGTTCTTAAATTGGATGGGTACGGGGAACATAGGGGAAGAAACCTGCTAAATCACACATGATCTTGAACAGTGTAAAAACCTCCTAACCCTACTCCCAACGCTAGGCAAACGCACTTCTTGATTAGGATATTGCCCCCAAACCCCTGTCTCTCACACCTAAGCCAGCAACTAACATAAGCACATAAAGGGTTATCAAGGGTCTCTTGATGACTGCAGTAGCATACAACATGGAAATGACAAAAGCACAAAAACAGCAGACATGTATCGTGCAACAGCATAGTACCCCATTGGTCAATGAAAACCTCCTGCCGTATCACCTAGAAGAGGCTACTTTCATAGGAATGCTTTTTAAGCGAGCAACGTGCAGCAACACATGGAATGGGACAAGAGCAAGCAGCCACAAACATAATTCTCCAGCATGGGGTCTGGCATGGATTCACATGCTCATGAATATTCCCCGTCGTCAAGCTGGGAATCCTCGGTAAAGAAAAAACCAATATCAGTTTCGTTTCTGATCTGACTTTCGTAGTAATAACCAATCACTGGTCTCTGCGTCATACTGACCACAGCCAATGACTGCCCTCTACCTAAGCCCCACCTATGGCAGCCATCTTCAGATTTTTACCGCACGTTCATGTGTTGGGATCCTCGTGCTATTGCTCTCGAGCGTTAGTGCTATTTTTTCACGTTTTTTCTCAAAAACGTCGTTTTTTCGGTCAAAAGAGCCTCAAGCTCCACCGACTCTCTATCCGATCAACGGGGACCCGTGTCGGATTCGTCTGCGCCCCTCAAGGGTGAAGATTTCGTCGAGCTACGCTTTTGGAGGACTCCAGAAGTTTCTCAGGCCCGGTCATGGCCCAGGAGAAGGGAAGCTCGACGCCCGGAAAGCTGTTCAGGGTCTGCCCTGGATGCCAGCTGCAGAACGTCTTCAAGGAGGACGAACACTCTTTTTGTCTCTACTGCCTACATGAGGACAAGATGCACGTGGAGAAGGACTGTGCGTTTTGCGGCAACATGTCGGAGCGGACCATGAAGGACCGCCATCAACGTCTCGCCAACTGGCTAGAAGGGAAGAGCCCGTCCGGCGAGAAGAAGAAGAAGAAATCTGAGCGGTCTTCTAAGACCTTTGAGGACGCCCCGGCGACGGGGGTCCAACATAAGGCCAAGCACCGCGAGTCCGCTGGCACCGGGAGCGCCGAACGGTCGGGCTCTACGGGCGCCAGGCAGGGCGCACCCTCCCCGGCACCATCAACCACGAGCCAACGCTCTGGGTCGGGTAAGAGGAAGGCCGAGCACCCGGCGAAGCTCCTGGAGAGGCCCCGGTCGAGCTCGAAGGCCCCATCGGAGGGGGAGCGAGGCGGTGTCCCCCCCCTCAAGGATAAGGCGGTGAGCGCACCTAAGGTGGTGAAGGCCTTAATCCATCCGGCCAAGCCCTCTATCGAAACTGTCGCGGCGGCCCTGGCTCAGCCTGTGCAGGCTACACCAGTGGTGGCGACCTCGGGGCTCAGAGTCTCCCTGCCACCTCGGAGGGAGTCCTCTTTTGTGCCCATAGATAGGACCCCCGTGAAATCCCCCGAGGGGAAGAGAAAGGGGGGGCAGGGCGTTGTCGTAGATTCGGCTTCAACCTCGGAGGAGGAACTGGTCGAGGTCTTAAGCCACGGCCTCGGCGTGGAAGAAGACCGGCCCGTCGGGATGGATCCCGACGCAGGTGACGACGACATCGTCGAGGGTACCGACGGGGCCCCTGATCGCCCGTCGGATTCCCCTCTGCCAGCACCGCAAGACAACTCGGCGGCCATTTTGTTGGCTATACAGTCCTTATGCTCAGAGATAAGGACGAGACTACCGCTGCCGACGGAGGAACCTCTCCCGTCGGGGGACCCAGAACCGGGACCTTCTGGTGTTCCCCCTACTAAGAAAAGAAGGATCCACCCTCCACCTCCTTTTCAGCCGTCGCGCCCCGTCCAGCCCTCCTCCCCGTCCACCCGAGGGGATGAGACGGGGACTGACACGGCAGCGACGGGTACGGACGACGAGGTATACGACGAGGATGTACCGTCGTCGCCTCCCACCAGGGCTTCTCCGCCCGACGAGATTGGATCGTTCCACTCCATGATCACCAGGGCATCCGAGCTTTTTCAACTCTGCCCTGAGGAGAAGAAGAAGGAAGGTTTCCTTTATCAGCGGCGCGAGGCCAAGAGGAAGACGGTCCTCTCAGTGCCTCTATTGGACGACATTTGGGATGAGGGCCTCACCCTCCTCAAGAACCCTTCCACGACGCCAGCTAGAAGAGACCGGTACGAGAAGAAGTACCGGGTCCCGGACACGGCCCCCCTGTGCCTCCGGGCGCAGCCTACCCCGGACTCCGTCGTCTCCGCGGCTGCCAGGAAGAAAGCGGGGGGGGGTGCGGCGTCCACATCGACTTCCCCACCGGACGGTGAGGGAAAGAAATTGGACGCTATGGGACGCAGAGTCATCTCGTCGGCAGCGACGACGATTAAAGCGGCCAACGCCTTGGCTATCGTGGCCCGCTACGACAGGGAGCTCTGGTACAAATTGGCTCCCCTGCTGGACTTCCTGCCGGACGACAAGAGGACAGAGGCCCTGGAGATCCTGCAGGAAGGTGAGGTGGCTTTACCACGCCATTACCGTTGCGACGGACATCGCCGACACTGGGTTCCGCCAGTTGGGCAACGGCGTTTGCCTTAGGCGGCGTGGATGGCTCAAGGCTACGGACTTCCGTAAAGACGTTCAGACCAGAGTCCTGGACATGCCCTTCGATGGGAACGACCTGTTTGGCAAAACAGTGGACGATTCCCTTCAGGCCATTAAAGCGGACACTGAGACGGCCCGGGCCCTGGGAGTTCTGCAACAACGACGGACGCCCTTTCGGAGCAGCGGAGGCAAGGGCGCCTCCAAAGGTTCCGGCGGCGGTTTCTCCACCTACCGTCAAGCGGCCCGCTCGTCGTCTCAGGAGGCCTACAGAGGACGAGGCAAGTCTGGCGGACCCCACCGCCGTCGCCAAGGAGGTCAAGGCGGCAAAGCCTCGTCGAAGCAGGATTGAACTGGCCGTGGGGTCGGGCCCCCACCGAAGCACCCCGGTGGGAGGCCGGCTGGCGAGCTTCGTCAGCGTGTGGGAGTCCATCTCCACCGACCGTTGGGTGCTGGACGCCTTGGCCCGGGGCCACGCGCTCGAGTTCCAGAGAAGGTGCCCGCGCGTCCCCCCCCGTGGCCAGGAAAGAACTTCACGTCCCTCAACTTCTCCTGGAGGTAAAAGCAATGCTCAGGAAGGGCGCCATCGAACTCGTCCCAAAGAGGCTTCGGGGCTCCGGAGTCTACTCGAGATACTTCCTCGTGAAGAAGAAGACGGGGGGATGGCGCCCCATCCTGGACCTGCGACGTCTGAACAAGTTCATCAAGACGCAGAAGTTCCGGATGGTCACCCTCCAGCACGTCCTGGGTCAGCTGGAGGAAGGAGACTTCCTGTCGTCGTTGGATTTGGAGGATGCCTACTTCCATATTCCCATCCTAAAGGGGCACCGAAAATTCCTCAGGTTTGTGGTCCAAGGGCGTCATTACCAGTTCAAAGCCCTCCCCTTCGGACTACGGTCGGCACCCAGAGTATTCACCAAGTGCCTCGCACCGGTGGCGGCGCAGCTGCGCCGCGAGGGGGTCCACGTCTACCCCTACCTGGACGACTGGCTCATCCGAGCCAAGACGAGGGAGCTCGCCGTGGTTCACACGGCAAGGACGGTCCAACTTCTCACGGACCTGGGATTCTCCATGAACTACGCCAAATCCCACCTGGTACCCGCGCAAGACGCTCTGTTTCTGGGAGCGAGGCTCAACACAGTGTCCCTTCTGGCCTCCCCGTCGGAGGAGAGGACCAGGACCATCCTGGGCAAGGTGCAGCGGATGTTGGTGGCCGACGCGGCCAAGGTGAGGTCCATCAAGTCCCTCCTCGGAATGATGTCTTCCTGCATCTACCTCATTCCCATGTGCAGGCTCCGGATGCGCCCGTTGCAGGAGTTCCTGGACGCGCGCTGGATCCAAACGACGGGCAGCTTCGAGGAAAGGATCACACTCGACGAGAGTTTCCGACGAGCGATCCGGTGGTGGGGCACCCGCGTGCATCTGACGGCGGGCTTGGACTTCCAGACCCCAGCCCACCAGGAGACAGTGACCACGGATGCCTCCCTGGAAGGGTGGGGAGCGCACACCGAAAATCTGCACGCAAGAGGCCTTTGGCTCCCGACGGAGAAATCCCTACATATCAACGTCCTGGAGCTCCGTGCAGTGTTTTGGGCCCTCAGGTCCTTCCTTCCGTCCCTCAAGGGCAAGGTGGTGAGGATCTTCACCGACAACACCACCACCATGTTTTACATCAGGAAACAGGGCGGAACCAGGTCCCCCAGCACTGTCCAAGGAGGCGCAGGACCTGTGGCATTGGGCCATCGCCCAAAGGATATTTCTGGTGCCGTTTCATCTGGCAGGGATAAAAAATACCATCGCCGACTCACTCAGCAGGGAGCTGCGCTCGTGCCACGAGTGGGAGCTACGGCAGGATCTAGTGGATCGCCTCTTCCGACGGTGGGGCACACCCCAGATCGACCTGTTCGCGACGGCGACGAACTCCAAGTGCCGGAGGTTCGCCAGCAGGTTTCCCCAGGCAAGGAGCATGGGCGATGCTTTCTCGTTCCCCTGGGAGGGCCTGTTCCTCTACGCGTTCCCTCCTTTGCCACTGCTAATCCGGCTCGTCAACCAGCTCAAGAGGTCACGGTGCAGGATGATCCTCGTCGCACCTGCGTGGCCGAGGCAGATATGGTTCCCGGACCTTCTGGACTTGTCGGCGTCCCCGCCAATCAAGCTGCCGGTGGACGCGGATCTACTCTCCAGAGAAGGAGGCGCCATCCTCCACCACGACCCGAAATCGCTGAACCTGCAGGCCTGGCTCCTGCAGCGCTAGAGTTTGGAGGATACGACATACCGGCCGACTGCAGAGAGGTTCTTGCAAAGGCCAGGGCGTCCTCGACTCTTAAATGCTACGGACACAAATGGAAGAGGTTCTCTGTCTGGTGCCACGCACAGAAGATTAACCCTCTACGGATTACGGCCCCCCAAGTACTGCCGTACCTGCTGACGCTGGCCAAAGCTGGACTGGCACACGCGTCCATCAAGATTCATCTTGCTGCGATCTCCCGATACACCAGAACCACGGGGCGGACGTCCTTGTGGTCTCATCGTCTGGTGAAAGAGTTCATGAAGGGACTGTTCAGATCGTTCCCGCCGGTGAAGGCTCCGGCCCCGGCGTGGGAGCTCAACGTGGTGCTGACCAAGCTCATGGGACCTCCGTTCGAGCCTCTGCACTCAGCTCCGTTGAAATTTCTGTCGTGGAAAACAGCGTTTCTTGTGGCCATCACCTCCGCACGACGAGTGGGAGAGATCCAGGCCCTTTCCTGCAAGGCCCCGTACTTGACTTTTCACGACACGAGGGTAGTGCTCAGGACGCACCCCTCCTTCATGCCCAAGGTACCGTCGGACTTCCATCTCAACGAACCCTTGGTGTTGCCTGTGTTCTTCCCGTCGCCTTCGTCGCCGGCTGAGAGGACTTTGCACTCGCTGGATGTGGCTAGAGCGCTGAAGTTCTACGTGGACCGCACGAAGTGTTTTCGGAAGACGTCACAACTCTTTGTGAACTTTGGACCTGTCAATCAGGGGAAGGCTCTCTCGAAGGCTTCCATTTCCAGATGGCTCTCCGGCTGTATCATGTACTGTCATCGGTTGGCAAACCGACCGCTGCCTGGCCGTCCGAGAGCCCATTCCACCAGAGCGATCGCAGCTACCACGGCGTTCCTATCTGGTGTGCCCCTGCTGGACATATGCAGGGCTGCTACGTGGAGGTCGACGCACACCTTCACGAAATTCTACTGCGTCGACCGGGATTCCAGGGAGGAGTCCAGGGTCGGCCAAGCAGTGCTGCGCAACCTGTTCGCCTGAGGTGAGCCTGGTGAGGAGGTAAGATGCTTAATGTTGAGTTTGATGTGATGCTTAATATTGAGCCTTTGCCACCTCCCGTGGTTGTGCATGTGTGTACTGCTATGTATTCTTTATTCATGAGCATGTGAATCCATGCCAGACCCCATGCTGGAGAAGGAACAAGTTACTTACCTGTAACTGTTGTTCTCCAGCATGGGTCTGGCATGGATTCACATGCGAACCCTCCCGCCTACCCCTCTGCGGCTCTTCACTTGGTCATACTGCCACTTCACGTGCTTCCAAATCTGAAGATGGCTGCCATAGGTGGGGCTTAGGTAGAGGGCAGTCATTGGCTGTGGTCAGTATGACGCAGAGACCAGTGATTGGTTATTACTACGAAAGTCAGATCAGAAACTAAACTGATACTGGTTTTTTCTTTACCGAGGATTCCCAGCCTGACGGGGAATATTCATGAGCATGTGAATCCATGCCAGACCCATGCTGGAGAACAACAGTTACAGGTAAGTAACTTGTTCCGCGTCCCTCGTGTTTATTCTGAACACAAAGAAACGTTCCAATGTTCAGAATGGTAAGATTCTGCTTTCCACGGTTTGCCCATCCTGAGTTCCTGAGAAGTGTTGCCATGGTACACACGTGCGACGCTCAATCGCACGACACTCAATCGCACGTGTAATAACTCTTTGCTGCGTGCTGGTAAGTAGCGCATGTGAAAACAAACGCACTGTGCGAGCTGCATCAGGAAATGGCTGGTAACACCCTCCAAACACTCCCACACTCCCCGCTTGCATTTAACTGAGGCATGGGGGGGTTCGCCAGCACCTCACCTGGAAATGATTCCCCCGCTTTGGACGGTCACACCGCCGTGATGTGCTCCGTTCCCTCAATGAGGGACAGTCTTCCTGGAACATGCCACCTCACCGCATGGGCCCAGGTCCATAGAGTCCCAGACCACGCTTCTCCTCAGCGCCTGTCTGGGTCCATTCAATGCTGAATACCTGCTCTCTTCCGGCCCGTGCCTGCCACGCCAACAATCACCAACAGGCAGCACAGGCAGAGGAAGAGCAATAGCATGCGCGAGCCTGCGCATGCGCTGGGTCATTCAATCCCATAGAATCATGGGAAATGTAGTCCTTTGGTCATTTTGCAGCCCTTTTTCCTTAAAGGCTGTTCCAGTTGTCCAGCCTAGAGAGAACCAGGGCTTTGGAGACCGTGAGCTTCTTGGGGAAATTGAGAAAGGGAAGAATCCTTTTGAGGCGGTCTAGCTGGTAGTGGGACGACTTGGTGACGTCTGCGATGTGTGGAGAGAAAGAGAGTGGAGTCAAAGATGACACCAAGGTTTTTTGCCTCGCAGGAAGGTGAAGGAAGAGAGCCCAATGTGGGCTGCCAGAGTGATAGAGGGAAAGCAGGGGTTGGGGGTCCCAATGAGAAGGATCTCTGTCTTACTGGCATTAAGGCGGAAATCGTTGGAGGCAGACCAATCCTGAATCGCGGATAGTCCGGAATGAGCAATGGAGACGATGAGGCTCAGGGGAGCGTGAAAGAGAGCTAGGTGTCATCCGCATAACACTGAAAGTTAAAGGCGAAACTAGAGATCAGGGGCCATGTAGAGGTTGAAAAACCAAGTTGAGAGGATAGAGCCATGTGGGAATGCCACAGGTAGAGAGAGAGGTGGCAGAGAGAAAGGGACCAAGTTGGACCTGGGAGAGGCGGTCCAAGTAGAAGGAGGTCCGCCACTCGAGGGCCTGATCCGTGATACCCAGGTTCTCATGGTGTCGATCAGGATGGCATGGTTGACTTTGTCGAAAGCAGAGGAAAGATCAAGAAGGATGAGGACAGAAGAAATGCTGGAATCAAGGTTAGAGAGCAGATCTTCACGGGTGTTCAGGAGAGTAGTTTCCGTGCCTCTGGCACCTCTGAAGCCAGACTGATAACAGAGACAACCAACAGATTCAGTGTGGATAGTGAGCTTGGAGATGGCCAGCTTTTCCAAGAGTTTGCCCAGGAAAGGCGTGATGGAGATTGGGCGATAGTTTGCCGGGCAGGTAGGTTCGGCAGACTCCTTGAGGAGGGGGTGCACAAGGGAGTGCAAAATAGGAGATGGGAAAGTTCCAGTGGTGACAGTGATTACAGAATTCGGGCAAGGCTGGAGCAACGTTGTCAATA
Source organism: Ambystoma mexicanum (assembly GCF_040938575.1). Taxonomy (NCBI): domain Eukaryota; kingdom Metazoa; phylum Chordata; class Amphibia; order Caudata; family Ambystomatidae; genus Ambystoma; species Ambystoma mexicanum. The sequence continues at coordinate 1,566,240 of NC_090936.1, read as the reverse complement.
TGGTCCTTGATGGTTCTGGAGGAGTATGGGGGAGCACCTGTTTGGATGACACTTTAATAGATTGGACTTGTCTAGAAACCTGGTCGGGTGTTGTCAGAGAGAGAGAGAGGCGAAAGGAGGTGGTGATGGCCCAAGGGGTGCCGAGAGAGGGAGAGTACGAGGAGATGGAGGACAGAATGTCCTAAGTTTTAGCAGAGAAGAGAGAGGCCAGAGCCGTACAGAGGCCCTGGGAGGGACAGGAGAGGTAGAGACTGCAACAGATTTGGCCAGTTCCTTGCAGATTTTAAAGAGTTTGGCTTTGGTGTTAGAGGCCACAGAGACGCAGGCTTGAATGTGTGCTCTCTTCTTGGACAGGACAGAGTCTGCATTGCCTTTGGAGCAGGCGGCAGGCCAGTTTTTCAGAGGATGCGCCCGAAGCCCTCCACTTCCTCTCAGCCACCCTGCACTTGGGTTTTAGGACAGAGAGGTCGGAATCATACCAAGAGTTGCACTTGGAGGTATGCTTCAGCCGCATTCTCATTACCGGGGCAAGGATGTCCAGGGTGTTCGACATAAAAAAGATGCAGATTAGAAAGGGCTCTGTCAGGGTGCGAGTCAGCCACAGGAGTAGGAGGAGCAGAGAAAGTAGAGGCAAAGGCATCCACTGACAACAAGCTTCATGGGCCGAATGACCGCAAAAGTAGGTGGCAGTGCTGGGGGCGCTTTGAATGAGGGATAGAGAGTTTCAGATGAGAGGAGAGTAGAAAGTGGTCAGACCAAGAGAGGAGTGGTGAGAGGGTTAGAGAGGGGGGATGCCTAAGGTGATGAGAACATTGAACGTATGTCTGGCAGAGTGTGACTGGCCAGAGGGCAGAATAGAAAGAGAGTGTGTCGCAGAGGTTGCAGAAAAGCCCAGAGGATGGATTAGAAGCATCCAGGTGGATTGTGAGATCTCTGATGAGAAGTTGAGAAGAGGAGGCAAGGAGAGAAGAGGAGAGGTCGGCCCATTCAGAGAGGAAGAGGGCGAGGTGGCCTGTAGATGGTGGCCACAGTTGGAGAGGCCAGGAGAGATGGAGTCTGCAGACCAGGCATTCAATGGAGGAGTAGGCCTGCGTAGGGATGACAGAGGCCGGGACCCACTCCAGAAAGATCAGGGCTACTCCACCCCCTAGACGGTTGGTTCTGGGTTCGGAGAGCATCTTGTAGCCCACAGGGAGGAGAGTGTCAAAGCTTGTGACCGAACTGGCCATAAGCCATGTCTCAGTGAGAGCAAGGGCATCTAGGTAGAGATCTTCAAGGAGGTGACAGATGTCAGGAATGTTTGACAGCAGAACAAGAGTTGAGAGTAGCGACGTGGAGCAGGTTGCCACATTTGAAACACTTCTGTGGAGGGGTACAGGCTTGAGGTACACACTGCAGAGGTGGTAGAGGGCCCGAGGGTGGGCAGAGGAGGAAGATGAGTGTCCCAGAGAGGTGGCGGAAGGAGTAGCAGGAGAAGGGAAGAAGTTGATAAAACGCAGGAAACGCCTATCAAAAATGAGGATATTGGGTGGAGGGCCCTGAACCAAGACAGTACTGTTCAGATAGACATTAATGATGATTTTGGAGGGTCGGAAGGGGACCAAGAGGACCTCCCACCTAGTGCCACTGTTAATGGGAGAGGAGGAGAAAGGAGAGAGAATAGAGACCATATGGAGAGGGGACACCAAAGAGGATGTCACTGAGAGTGTGTCTGGAGGAAGCACTGGTGTAGGTATTGGCGATAGGGAGGCCTTGGTTGGAAGCCAGGATGTCCCTCTTGAACTTCCTTCCAGACTTGATGAGAGGGATTGGGTAGGAAATAGAGTTGCAGTTAGAGAAGAAGGGAGAGACAGAGAGCACAATAGGGAGTGCGAAGGAGGTAGGTGGAGAAGGGGATGAGAGAAGAGATGCACAGCCATGTGGCACACAACTCAGAATGCGCAGGGGCAGGAGGAGGAGTGGGGCTGGGGTCACAACAAAGGAAGACACAGGAGGGGAACAAGTAACTCGCAACAATGAACGGCAAGCCTTGCGAGGGGCGGATCTAGGTGGGAGCCTAGAGGGAACCAGCAGCAATGCCAGCGTTACCGGAATGCAAAAACACTGAGCTTCGACTTTCCCAGAAGGGGAAAAGGCTACCTCTTTTGAGCACAGCACAATACAACACACCCAGATTTGACTTCGCTGATCAGTCGCAGCAGGTCAACGGCTGCAGACTATGACCACGGCGGACACTGGCAGACACCAATGGAGCTGTCCTTAGACTCTGGTACTTGGCCGACTGGGCTGCCGCATCTGGGAGTGCCTTGGGTTGCCATTTTTAAAGGGCCCGCCAACCAATGGGAGCGCAGTGGGAGGGCCAACAAGCAAGGAAGCAACCGGGACAGAGAGGGCGGAGCGGGCACACATACGCGCGCTACAGCTCGAGAGTAAAACTTTTACAAATGCTCAACTTACTGTGCCACAGTGCACCTGTCCTCACCCCAGCACCAGAGATGTTGATGTTGCCAGATGATGGTGGAGATGGCCTGTGGGAACAGAGGGAGAAAACACATGTCGGTGCATGCTTACCTGTTGTCTGAGCAGGGTTTTGGGTCCTGGGTCCTCCTGGTCTGAACAGGCCCAAACAGGAATTGCCCTCTTCTTTTTCTGCCCTTTGCTTCGGATGCCCTTGACCTATGAGTTAAAAGCAGAAAGGAAGAGGCAGGGCTATGAAGGTGGGTGTTGCTTAGGCCGGTGACCTAGATCCACTTGCACCTGCTCACCAACTGCCTGGTGATGAAAGGAAGGACTCTGACTGGGATGTCACAGCAGCAGTCGCAAGAAAGGACCCTCAGCAAGGCGTTCTTCGGTCTCAGGCATTGGTGGTTTGCGCTTTTGGTGTCTTTTTATCAGCTCCAACAGAGAACGGTTACCACCCGTCGATCTTCCTTGATTCTGGAGTCCTGCACTCTGGTGAGGGGACTTGGATGAGTGGGATCGTGCCTCTGGAGGTGCAACTGGAGCTCACCAAAGTTCTGGAAAGATTTGTTCACTCAGACGTTGCACTGCAAAGGGGTCGGAGGTCCCCTGATATTCACGTTTTCAGCCCAGGAAGATCACAGCACCGTGCGGGATGGTTCGATCTGCATTTTGTCTTTGGGCTAGTTGTTCCAACCAGCCAAAGGGAATGAGTCATCCTCTTCGGAGCTCCTATGGCGATAAGAAAATGGGGTCAGGACAGCAGTGGCCACTTCACGGTTACTGGAAGGGTCTGCTGGCGTCTCTGGTAATCTTCAGCATCATATCTTCTGTTCCAGTGGTCGCCTTGCCTTCTACCTTATGTGAGACAGGCATGGCATCAAAAGAGACAAAGACTCAAAGATGTTCGTTTCAAAACCTTTATTTAGTAAGGTTCCTGGGTTTGCGTAATGCCTAACTGGCTCGAACTCTAAAAGGATGGTTCCCTTAACTGATCGTTCTAGATGCTGTCGATGTTTGTGTGATGCTGGAAATGCATCGGAGGGACAGGGCCTCCGTATCCTTGTCCTTTACTGCTATCCTTGTCCTTTATTGCTTTTTATTGTGTGTTCTGTCGTGTTTTACGCGCAGGAGTTCATGTGGGACTCCTGGCGGTGCAGCTCTTTTGGTTTGGTGAACAGACCCGTGGGATACCCTTATGACACCCATGGGTAGGGGTGCAACCCTGTGCCCCTAGTGTAGGTTTTTGGGCACCTGTGTGTGACCCACAGAGCAGGGTACGGGCTGGTGGCAGCTCCGTGCTGAATTGACGGGTGCCCTGGCGTCCTCCATTTTGGGATGCCCAGGCCCTGTCGTTGGAATCGGTAGATTCCTGATGGAGACAAAATGGCCCCCATGGCCTCTTGTCTTCCATCGCCTGTTACCTTGATCTTCCCGAAGTCCCGAGAAGCCCTGACTCTGTCCCTTCCCCCTGACTGGCTGTCGGGTGGAAGTTCCTTATATGGTAGTGTGGGGAAGTGCTGACCAGACTGGCTGGAGCCTTCTCAACGACCGTATGTTGTGGGTACGCCTGTGGGTGGGACCCGGGTGAATGGAGTGTGCAACGAATATGCATTCTGTGTTATGACTGTCTAGTATGTGGTGTTTGACACAATGGTTGAGACAGCCCTGCCCGAAACCGGTATGAATGCAGCTTGGGGTGTTGAATGGCTCGGTACTTGTCCCAATGCACATAACTTGTTGTGAGTGTCTGGAGAGAAATGAATAGCCTGAATGCCCCGTGTGCCTGATTGGCTGCCTGCCTGCATGAATGGCCTTAGTCGTGATTGGATGCTTGTGTGTGATCCATCGGATTGGATGGGAGATCAACAGTGTATCTGGGGACCTCTCACTGCTAGGAATCGTGTTCAGAAGCCCAAGTCCACTACGACGAGTAACTGGAGTAACTGAAGCTTGATCTTGAAGCCATGCTGGACGAGAAGAATTGCTGTTGCTCTCCTTTGCAATCTGAAAGCTGCTGTGCCTTCAAGGACTGACCCAGAGAGGACCTGGTGAGGGACCATCGTGCACAGCTGATCGTTGCATAAACTCCCTGGTAGACAGACCTTTGAAAGGCTGCCGACCGGATACGGGGATTGCTGTGGAACTCCAAGGAGAAGTGCCCGGGCTGTTGTCCACTGTCGACGACCACCGTCGCCGACTGGAGCCGCCGTGCTCCCGTTGCCTAAGAACTTCATTGATCCAAGGACGCTCTCGTCCGCATCGTCGCCGCTGTATCCTGCTGGAGAAGGCCTGACCTTCGATGCGCCGAGGAGCATCCACCGGTGGGTTTCCCCCCACCCAAAGACCACAGGGACGCCGACGACTCGACGGCCTTGCTGGGCCACAGTTCAACTCTTTGTGGTCCAGAACTGCCGACACCGAGGTGCCCCGCACGCCTCTTCCTCGCAGGACGTTTGCGCTTCCCCGCCAACGAGCACCGCTAGGAACGACGCGGCCACTTCACCGTCGTAGCTCCACCTGTTCTCCGTCAGACTTCGACCACCCGTGATTCCTGCCTTAAAGGGAGGGCACTCAAGAAGGGTTGTTGATTCCCCGACGAGGAACGCTACAACGCCAGGTACTTTGGGGTTGCAGAACTATTGGAAAGTCTAGGGGGAACAAAATATGGACTGGGCTTGTGATACATCTTTGCTTTACAGGTTACCCAGGTTGGGGGCGGGGATCTCCACACAGAACTGTCTAGGTAGCGGGACCAGTAATCTGCCGATTGTTACAACCCACTGCTTTCCTCCCGTTTTCTATCGTTGGTTCCCTTTATTTGATCTGTGTGACATTCTGACCATATGCTCTTTAATGAGATCTGATAACGTTTGTGGTACCACTTTAGAACTGTGTATATTTACCATTGCCGATTTTTCCTAGTACATAGTGAGTTATCGTGATACTGTACATAACTTTGAATATTGATTATATAAAGACTGTGTTTTAACCCATCCAGTGTGCGGACATTCCTTTGTGGGTGCTTGGGGACTACACTGTACTTAAGAACCAGCCTGCATCACCTCCTGAGAAGCTAGGCCTTGATTGCTCGACCACGATACCAATAATAGAGAATCTTGGCAGGGGTCCTCTGTGCCTCTCCTCTACAGAGGATCCCTACGCAGGAAAGATAGTGATTCAACAGAAAATAGGAAACAAAGGTTGGTTTCAGGTGGTCTTCTCACCAGGTGTAGTTTGGTCAACGTCACAAAAATAAGTTCAATAAAAAAAGGGCTGTTTGTAAGACCTTATCCACAGAGCCCTTGCAATGTTCTCAAATACCTTGTGTCTTTGGGTTCCGTGGGGTTCCCTTCCCCAAGCTTCAACTTGTCCAAGTTCAAACACCACAAAAGAAATATAACCGTTCCTCTTTCAACTTCTCTGGGTTCCCTTCCCCAAGCTCAGGACCCTTCAATTAAAAAAAGAAAATACAGTTATAGTCAGGCCTCTCAGGGAATCCCTTCCCCAAGCTTAGGCCTGTTTAGCCTTTAAATCAAACAAAGTTCTCTATTCAGGATGTACTTTTCACTGTATAGTTCTTACATGGGATAGTATCAGAGACTTTCGAGAACACTGGCCTCTTTGCTCCTCCCAAGCACAACCACTCTGACCTCTAACCCCTCTCTTTATTCCTTGCTCTTCCTTTTAAACCTTTCTCCTTCAGGTGCTTCCTGCAACCCTTCTTGCTCTCCTTTATTTCTTTCATTTCACTGCACACACTTGCATCCTTTTCTTCAGTGTGCACACTTACACCTATACGCTTGTTTTGAATGAATTGTTTCCTCCAACGCATTCCACATCTTTGACATGTAATGTCCACAGCTGTGCACTTTGGAAACTTTTTCAGCAGAGGGCGTCCTGCGTCGTCGACGTCGGGTCGATGTCCCTCGAAGGCCTCCGTCGAGGGCAACGTCACTGGATGTTATAAATAGGATGCACAGTGCCCGTAGCCTCAGTTCCGTTTTTTACGCAAACGTGTTGCTTCGTGAAACTCGGCGCGCATCGTGTGCATCGTTGAGATGTCTCTTTCTTCGACCCCTCCGCCTTCGCGGTCTGGCTTCAAGAACTGCCGGGACTGCAAGTCGAAAATGCGATCACCGCCCCGCATCGCATTTGTTTTTGGTGCTTGGGCGAGTCGCACGACACAGACTACTGTTCGAAATGCCAGTTGCTGACTGCCAAGGCCTTGCGGAAGGGGAAGCTCCAGGTAGGTAGGGGTTCTAAGCCCAGTAAGTCAGGAAAATCCAAGTCCAAAGGGGTGTCCACCGACGACTCGAGGGGCGACTCTCTGCGTCGGTGGAGGACCGGGGTTGTCAGTCCCAGAGTGGCTCCCGCCATTCTTATTCTTCTTCTTCGCGGCAATCATGGAAGCGCTGTCACCGTCCCAGAACACTGCATATAGGGTGCTGTGTGCTGCAAACGTGTAACACAGATGCTTTTAAGAGATATGGAAGAAAGTAAAACCCAGCGGTATAAGGGAAAACAGAAAGATCATGAGAATGAATGAGGCAATAAAGGTTCCCCTCAATCAGGAGAGAAAGGGGAAAAAGGTCCAGAAGTCCATCAAAAAGTGCAGGGGGTCTCACTAGGGGAGGGGATGAAGCATACAAAGGATACATCTCCCTAACGCCATGTATTGTTGTTGGAAGTGTGTTTCCATCTGATGAGAAAGGAGGCTATGATGCTTGGGAGTAGCTATTGTGGCAAAAGGTGTTCCACACATTGCACAAGTGCATTTTGGAAGTATATTGAGTCCCATATGTGGTAGACAGTGACTCGTCCAAAGGAGAAAGCAATTTCCTTCTGATCACAAGGATTTAGGGAGACTAGCCGTATACTCTGAAATAGGATGGTATGAGTTTGTCAGGATGACCACCCAGAGACTGGTGGTACTGGTTATAATGAACTGAAAGGGGCCGACTGGAACATAAACTGGGCACTCAAATTGTGGCCAAGTGCCTGTGTTCAATTATTAGATGCTGTTTTTGAAGATAAAAATCATTGAATGTTTTGGATTTTTGGGGAAGAAAAAGGTTTTCGAAATTTAAAATGTTTTTTCTTAAAGGACTGTAATGTGGACTGCATTATTGCACCCAAGCAACGGATAAATGGAATGAGCAATACAGCAAATAAAGTAATTATTATTGATTTCAGAAATGTTACAGTCTCTGGCCCAGCGACCAGCTCCTGCAAACACTAACCGTGAGCGGCGACCTCGTTACCAGCATCCAAAGGGAGCTCCAAACGCTGATCTAATCTTTAAAACAGGTGGCAGGTAACACTTTACTTCATTTCTCTGTTTGGAAGGGGGTGTATGTGCAGTAATTTCCCACAGCACATCAATGGTCCACTCTTGACTTGTTCTTATATCCAGCACTATTTTTCCTTCCAACGCCTTAGAACTAAATCCTTAAACCTCCACCTCTCACTTCTTCTCAGAACTTTAAAGAGTCACTTGCTTGTAACAGTAGTTTTGTTTGCATCGTCACAACCTTTCTCAGATGTGCACCCTTGGAATAGAATGTGTGCTGCTAAAACAGGCTGGAGGGACATTTGGGGGTGCAATTCATCAGAGAATTTCTTTTTGCTCCATCTCAGCCACTAGTCACAAAGGTATTTGAGTCCCTTTCAGGTAGTTTGTAAGTCCTCAAAAAACTGATCAGTGATGGTGATGACCCAAGAAAAATTTTCTTTTTTAAAAGATGCTTGAACTGGTCAATTTTACATCATATATTTCAGAAGAAATGTAAGAAACGGCCACAGGGTGTAAAGTCTTTTCCAACGGTGTATACACATTTCAGGATGCCATGTTTGACAGTATACAATGGCTTCTCATTTATATGCCTGCCAGAAAACCGTGTGCCTCCTTAAACGTTGGGGAGTGAGTAGAAAAGTAGATTTCTTATGGTTACTAGATCTTCTGCAAATTCCTTCGCTTTGCAATATCTAGGCTGGGAGCTCAAACGATTTTCAAGAAGGGTTGCACTGTGCCACATATGCCTGTTGTGCCGCAAAGGTTTTATTCAGTCTCCATGACAAATGATGGTGCCTAAGATGTAAGTGGTGTCCCCCTCATGCCTCAAACCCAACTATTGTGATGCCACCGGTTGCAGGACTTGGGAACGCACTCAAAGTATGGAGGCTACAACGGCCAAGCAAGCTTAGATTTTTTAAACATTTTAAAATTTGTTAGGGTTTTTCAAAAACTTTTAGTCAAAATGAGCAAGAATGTTTCCAATTTCAAGGATAGTGGCAAATATCATTGTATTCTCGTGACAGTTGCATGCAGTCTCTGGAGACGTGTCATATTCTCCAGCATGGGGTCTGGCATGGATTCACATGCTCATGAATATTCCCCGTCGTCAGGCTGGGAATCCTCGGTAAAGAAAAAACCAGTATCAGTTTCGTTTCTGATCTGTCTTTCGTAGTAATAACCAATCACTGGTCTCTGCGTCATACTGACCACAGCCAATGACTGCCCTCTACCTAAGCACCGCCTCTGGCAGCCATCTTCAGATTTTTACCGCACGTTCATGTGTTGGGATCCTCGTGCTATTGCTCTCGAGCGTTAGTGCTATTTTTCGCGCTTTTTTCACAAAAACTTCGATTCTTTCGGTCAAAAGAGCCTCAAGCTCCACCGATCCTACATCCGATCAACGGGGACCCGTGTTGGATTCGTCTGCACCCCTCAAGGGTGAAGATTTCGTCGAGCTACACTTCGGAGGACTCCAGAAGCTTCTCAGGCCCGGTCTCGGAGATGGCCCAGGAGAAGGGAAGCTCGACGCCCGGAAAGCTGTTCAGGGTCTGCCCTGGATGCCAGCTGCAGAACGTCTTTAAGGAGGACGAACACTCTTTCTGCCTTTACTGCCTTCATGAGGACAAGACGCACGTGGAGAAGGACTGTGCGTTTTGCGGCAACATGTCGGAACGGACCATGAAGGACCGCCATCAACGTCTCGCCAACTGGCTGGAGGGTAAGAGCCCGTCTGGCGAGAAGAAGAAGAAATCCGAGCGGTCTTCTAAGACCTTTGAGGGCGCCCCGGCGACGGGGGCCCAACATAAGGCCAAGCACCGCGAGTCCGCTGGCACCGGGAGCGCCGAACGGTCGGGCTCTACGGGCGCCAGGCAGGGCGCACCCTCCCCGGCACCATCAACCACGAGCCAACGCTCTGGGTCGGGTAAGAGGAAGGCCGAGCACCCGGCGAAGCTCCTGGAGAGGCCCCGGTCGAGCTCTAAGGCAGAGGAGGAGCGTGGCAGTGCCCCCTCCCTCAAAGATAAGGCGGTGAGCGCACCTAAGGTGGTGAAGGCCTTGATCCATCCGACCAAGCCCTCTATCGAAACGGTCACGGCGGCCCTGGCTCAGCCTGTGGAGGCTGCACCAGTGGTGGCGACCTCAGGGCCCAGAATCTCCCTGCCTCCTCGGAGGGAGTCTTCTTTTGTGCCCATCGATAGGACCCCCGTGAAACCCTCCGTGGGGAAGAAGGGGGGGGCAGGGCGTCGTCGTAGATTCGGCCTCAACCTCAGAAGAGGAGCTGATCGAGGTCTTAAGCCACGGCCTAGGCGTGGAAGAAGGCCAGCCCGTCGGAATGGACCCCGACGCAGGTGACGACGACGACATCGTCGAGGATACCGACGGGGCCCCTGCTCGCCCGTCGGATTCCCCTCTGCCAGCGCCGCAAGACAACTCGGCGGCCATTTTGTTGGCCATACAGTCCTTATGCTCCGAGATAAGGACGAGGCTACCGTTACCGACAGAGGAACCTCTCCCGTCGGGGGATCCAGAACCAGGACCTTCTGGTGTTCCCCCTACCAAGAAAAGAAGGATCCATCCACCACCTCCTTTTCAACCGTCGCGCCCCGTCCAGCCCTCCTCCCCGTCCACCCGAGGGGATGATACGGGGACTGACACGGCAGCGACGGGTACGGACGACGAGGCATACGACGAGGATATTCCGTCGTCGCCTCCCACCAGGGCTTCTCCGCCCGACGAGATCGGATCTTTCCACTCCATGATCTCCAGGGCTTCCGAGCTTTTCCAACTCTGCCCTGAGGAGAAGAAAAAGGAAGGCTTCCTTTATCAGCGGCGCGAGGCCAAGAGGAAGACGGTCCTCGCAGTGCCTCTGTTGGACGACATTTGGGATGAGGGCCTTTCCCTCCTCAAGAACCCTTCCACGACGCCAGCTAGAAGAGACCGGTACGAGAAAAAGTACCGGGTCCCGGACACGGCCCCCCTATGCCTCCGGGCGCAGCCTACTGAAGGGAAGCGCCCCCAATTCAGCACGATCCTCCCCGCAATGAGAGACAATAAGGGACTCTCCCGTAGTGGGAATAAGACCAAGACAGAGTGCGGGTGAGCGTAAGTGGGATTTTATCCAAGGATAAGGCATGCAAAGAACTCTGCAACCTACGAGAGCGCTCTGCCTGACAATAGCAAAGACAGGCGTATTTCTAATACAAGAAACGTCATCAGCACCTAAACACTATAGGGGGCACAGGTCAATCGGGATTGGGTGGCATCGACTAACTATAGGTGTTGCTGCAGCGGGGTTGGTCCTGGCGGGACGACGTCACTGGTCAGCCTCGTGGGTTGGGTTGGGCCTGGCAGGCCGGCTTGAGGTCATCCGTGCGGTGTTGATGCGCTGGGGCAGCCTGTGACAATGACGAATACCTTTCCTGTCTCATTTGCCCTAGGCCATGCACACTGCAGTTATTCAGAAAATGACATTTAAGTTCATTGATAAATTGCTTCAGCATCTTATCTTATAAAAATAAACACAACACATGAGGAATGCACCTTGTGAGAGGTCTGGTGGTCGTCGGTTGGGGTGAGATTTACCTGTGTCCTATTGACCGGTATTTTAGGTCGCGGGACGGGGCTCTGGGGCCTGGGCCGAATGATACATGTCTGTCTGCTGCGTTAGAAGTTATTACATAGATGGGTCTCTGTGTCTTGTCTCAATGATGGGGGTCGTCCTTACACGGGGTCAGGATTCTTGGGGGGTTCGTGGGATTTATGAGAGGGTGCTGGTAGATCAGTGGGTTCATCCGTGGGTTTATTACCGTGCTGTAAATAACACAGGTGGCGGGCTGTGGCCTTGGTTGCGGCGCCGGGGCCTCTGACTCTCTGAAGTAACGCCAGCTTGGTTGGGGGAGGTGAGGGAGCGCGGCACAAGTCTTAGCTTTTTTATCTGGCAGGCTTGGTAGGGTGGGAGAGGGAATGGCCTTGCATATCCACAAAGGTATTTTCCTCGTGCGTTGCTGATCAGTGGATGCAGAAGTTCTATACTGTTCTGCCTTATTTTGACGTTATTTAGACACACATATATATTTCAATTTCGTTACACATTTCTTTAAGACAGTCGGTTCCAGTACCTTTTCATTACCTAACATTACATTCACTACATTGTGTGCGTATTGTATGTACATTAGACGTTATACGAGGGATATCTAGGTTATGGCCTACAGAGATTGATGCTCGCCGCTTTGGGTGATTCAGAAAACATATATGAGTTCAAGTTTCTACATACTATTGAAAAAACACTTTTACAGATAGAGGTTACACGTTTGGTCAACATCTTTCTCCGTGGTTATAGCAGCATTAGTCCAGACCTGGAGGGATATCATATAACGTTACATTTTTATGGCTTATTCACATTTTAAACAGAGGTAGTTCATTAATACCAATACTTGAATTGTTTTCTACCTTCTTCAGATAGTGATGCTTCAGCTTTTTTCCTCGCTACCCCGGCCTTGCGGTCCGGGTCATACGGGGTGCAATATCACATTGTTACTAATATAATGTTGCCGTGTTGGCGTCTCGGGTTTAGCTCATCTCCGACTTTCTCATGGGAACGCGCTCGCAGCGGATCTGTCAGGGCTGCTGAGGCGACAGAGATGCATGAAAGGCCCTCCAAAGGTGGGGGCCTCGTTACAGTGTGCTGAACTCACACCATGTTTGCTGGGCAAGATGGCGTCTAGGCCTGACTCAATTTTTGGTAAATGCAAAGACGGGGTGCGTGTGGGCAATGTCGTCGGCGGGCGAATCCTCCTCCACCTGGGCCCGGGTGGCATGAGGGGGTGCCCACCGAGTCATGGTCCTCACCTGGGGAGAAAGCTGTAGGTGAGGAGGGCCTCGCGGCCAGTCCTCCCCTACATTTCCCCCCTTTCGTTACTTAAAGTAACGAATTTCTTTAGCTCTTCCAATCTTCTACATTCTTGTTCCTCTAACACTGCACCATCCCATGCAGGGGTTCCTTTTATAGGCATCCATGCTCTGCACACCCCCCTTAAACTCTCACCTCTCCTAGCATACTCATCTGGTGTACATGTTAAATATATACAGTCGCCAGTTTCTTCCAGATCTACCCAGACCTCCTCATACCATTCCAGTTCTACGTCTCGTGGTTCTTTGATAGTGGTGTGCCATAGTTTATCTACTATGTACTTATCACGGCACATAGGCACTAACTGGTACCTGGGGGTGTTGTCTGCTCCTGTCTGCACATGTACTTCTTGTGTTGCTTTAATTGTACCACCGGAGTTGCCCATTGTCACCATCATCATTGCACCGTTAGGAACTGCATTAGCACAACATCGGAGGCCCACCTGGCACAGGCAGAACATCACAAGGATGATCACCACTATTGGTATCAAGAATTTCATTGTCACTCCAAGCCATGAGGGAACCCAGGAGAAGATATTGTCGAACCACGAGCTATCCTCAGCTCCACCTTCCATTTTCATCTTCTCGCCCAGGTTATGTACTGCTTCAATAACGTGGGACAGGGACCCATTTTCTGCATCTTCGGAAGGTACGAACGTGCAGCACGCACTTCCTATTTTTCGGCAAACACCTCCATCGATTGCTGTTAACAGGTCTAGAACATACCTGTTCTGCATGGTCATTAATCGCAGAGCTCGTAGTTCCACCTTTATTATGTTGAACCCTTCTTCGGTGTCATTGGCCAGCTGGATTAGTTCCCACCGTGTGATCTGGAGCCATTTTGCATTTGCTCTTGCTTGGACACTTGATACTAGCGAAGCAAAGAATGTTTCCACGGAGCTGAACAGGCGATACTTGTCTGGGATCTGTGCCAATAAGTCAGATGATGCTTGTGATATGTAGTTCGAGGCTCGCTTGTTCCTTGAGAGCTCTTCTTCCTTCCCTCCGGAGGACAGGACATAAAGGTGCGCTTGTGTAGTTGGAGAAGCTGCATTCTGGTTCAAGCCTCCTTTCATCATGTTACTTCTGTCAATATGGCTTTCTGGAATCACCATTAGTGTTGAGTGCAAAGTGGCCATTGAGCAGCTACCACTCCATGATTGGGGAAGGTGCAGGTACGCCTTGTTTCCGCATACCCAGTAGGTGTCCATTAGTGCTGCTGTTCCTTTTTTCATATCTGGGATGGTGAGAGTTTTGTTACAGTTCTTGTTCGTTCCTATTGCCATTTTTCCTTCTCCCTTGAAACATAGTTCGTTTTGTATTTCACTTTGTAGCTTGAAGGGTTTCTCCATCGCTGTTACCCATGTTAATTTAGGGATGTGTTCTTTCCATATTGGCAAGCACGTTCTTTCCATCCACCGCAACTTGTCCGGTTGGACACCTTTCAGTGCTTCTGCCTTGCACAGCACTTCTTCGTCTTTCCATTTGTTTTCGGAGAACAGTGTCCCTTGTATTGCAAAGAAAGGTTCTTTAAGACAGATCACTCCAGACGCCTGCGAATAGCACGTTTTATTGTTCTGTAGCATTCTGAAAGAGACATCGTGTGCTTGGAAAGTGTTCTTTATTCTACACAGCGTGAGATGAAGGAGACATTGGGCATCCACAATGGGCAATTCTCGTGGCAACAATACTTTAGGTGTGCCTGATGCATGGGGGATAAGTGAGCAGACATAACAGCTCTCATTGGTTGTTTGTTTGGCTGTTGTGCTCATATCTGCATACCATTTATTTGCTTGGTGTGGGTGTCGTGGGTCTTCCATTTTGTCTAACCCTAGTCCATAATACTCATCATACCCTTTCCCACCAGTCTCTCTTCTCCGCCTACTTTTCTCCCTTCTTCTGTACCTTCTCGTTATAGTAGGTGAAGAACCAGGCCCCCCTTCCTCCCTCCCACCCCCCTTTTCTAATTCTTCATATAGGGTCTTGTGTTCTGTCATCATCATCACTTTTCCGTCCTCCTTAATAAACAAGAGATCGTTGTTTGAAATTGGGGCGGGAGGGATCGTGTGGTTGTTGTATGTTCCAGGTTGGGACATTGTGTCATTATTTACATTTTTGGTTCTCGATTGTGAGAGGACAGCAGTGGGTGGTGTAGTATAGTATCCCCACACAAAGTGTGATCCATCCCAGATCAAGAAATCACCTTCTTTGATACCTACAGTCGGAATTGTTTTCGTTCCAGGGGCAAGGGTGGTGTTGTTCCCCCCTCCCCCCTCGTTCATCTCGGTAGAGATGAACGCTATAATCCAGTGTAATACCAGACAAAACATTGAGATAAAGAACACGATAGCACACATTGATAAACCACATTCAAATGAATATGTTAATCTAGCCACTAACATTTCTCTAAATCTAACATATCTATTAGTTGCAGGCTGCCCATTCGATGCCATGATAAATCCTGTTTGAGACACAAGAGTTCATTAAATACAAACATGTAAGCATTTCCACGTTGTAACGTTTCGGTGATCAAATATAGGGTTGGGTGAGGGAGGGAGTGTGTTGACAGACAAGGTAGCCTTTCAATCATCATTATTCGTACCTTACTATATATATATAAATAATAAAAAACATGACATTTTAAAACAACAATAATAAAAACATCTTAAAGAGCACAGGAGGGGAAAAAAGAACCCCACGCAAAACTTTCAAAAATTGTAATAAAAAGAAAATTTACATATACATATGTACATGTTTTAGTCCAGGACATTTGTTGCGCGCTAATTGTGCTCACTGTTCATCTCATAAAGCACACAAAATTCCAATCATTCATTCTGCACAACTTCATCGTCCGCTGTTGCCTGTGCCTCATCCTGCACCTCACTCTCCGCAGTGCTGTAAGCTTTACGTACATCTGTCAAATGCACCCAATATCGCAGGCCCTTAACCTTTACTGCTGTAGGCGTGCAAAACACTACCTCATAGGGGCCATGGAAACGTGGTGCGTTCCACCTCCGCACAAAACTTCTAACATATATAAGGTCACCAGGCATTAGCTGTAGTGGTTTTTCAGGCAACCTGTTTGGTTCAGTCGCGTTCCCCTCCTCTCTTGTCGAGGGGGGGGCTAGTTGCTTTGCAATTACGCGCGCTGCCCGTGTCAGTTTTCGCAGATATTCTGTGAACTCCTCCCCCAATATAGCTGCGCTTCTGTGTGCATCAGAACGTTCACGGAGAGGCGAATGCGCTGTATGCATTCTTCTTCCCGTGACGATCTCGTGCGGGGACAAATGGTGATCCTTACTGGGCTGGTTCCGTAGTTCAAACAAGGCCAAAGGCAGGCAGTACATCCAAGTCTTTTTAAGGGAAAAACAAAGTTTTGATAATCTGCTTTTTAACAGGCCATTTATCTTTTCCACGACGCCATTACTTTGAGGATGATAAATCGAACATAATTTGTGCTTTATTCCCAATAATGTAGTCACTTCTTTAAATAATTCATTAACAAAATGCGTCCCGTTATCTGAGCGAATAACGTCGCAAATTCCCCAGCGCGGAAACACTTCCCGCACTAGGAACTTCGCGGCGCCCTTCGCGTCAGGGCGGGCACATGGGCCTGCCTCCACCCACCTCGAAAATGGACATACAACCACAATCATGTATCGAGCCCCATTACACCTTTCTCCCATGTCTACATAATCAATGTGGAGCTCTCTGAATGGGCCACTTGGTTTTGGTATCGTACCCCTTAGTGTACGCAAGGTCATACCTGAGTTGTAAATTTGACATGTCGTGCATTCTAGCGCTAACCTTGTGATGTGTTCCTGGAGGCATGGTGCAAACCAATCTTCTTGTATCTCTGCCATTATGTGTTTCTTCGTGTTGTGTGCGGGAAAGTGTAGTTGTTGAAATGCTATTTCTAACAGCGTAATTGGCATTACCACTTTTCCTGAACTCTCTTGTCGCCACAATAAATCAGTCGGTGATTTGCTGCATCCTCTCTTAGTCCACAGCAATTTTTCCTCTGCACTAGCTCCCTCTTGCAGCTCTATTATCTCCTGTGTGGACATCATGTTGTATCCTGTGGGGACCTCTTGGCTTGCTGTGTGGTGCAACATGTATTCTCCTATTTCGCCTTTTTGTAGATATGAAGCTGCTTTGGCAGCGGCGTCTGCTGCCGCGTTCCCCAAAGATACAAAATCTGTATTGGTGGTATGAGCTTGACATTTTACGATGGCCACTGCCGTGGGGTCTTGCAGGGCCTCAATCAGTTCTTTCAATAATTCTGCATGCTGGACTGGCGTTCCGTCTGCTCGTCGGAACCCTCTCCGCCCCCACCGGGCCAACCCACCGTGAACTGTTGTTGTCATGTATGCTGAATCTGTATATATGGTCACTGCGCACCCCTTGGCGGCATGCAATGCTTCTATTAGCGCTATTAGTTCTGCTGCTTGCGCTGAATAGTGTGATGGGAGGCGGTGTTGTACTAGTATCTCATATTCATCTTCCTCTAATCGTACCACTGCCATACCCACATGCTTTTCTCCTGTCTCCATGTCGATTGATGCTGACCCGTCCACAAAATACACCTCACCCTCGGTCAGGGCATTTTCAAAAATCACTGCATCCTTACTTTCGTCACCTGTGCACGTGGCGCAGTTATGGTTTTGCATGTCCTCTACGGTGCATGCCTCTGTGATGAATGTGGCTGGGTTCACTGTTTTACATCTTACTATATGGATGTTAGCGCTGGACAGTATTATCTCATATGCTGTGGCGCGTTGTGTTGTCAATGTGCTCTTTGTTCGCTCTAATATTGCAAAAAGGGAGTGTTCCACAAACAGTGTCACCGGGCAGCCCATCACTATCGTGGCACTTTTTTCAATTGCGAACGCGGCTGCAGCTAGGGATTGCTCGCACGCGAAATGACCTTGCATTACTGCGTCTAGGGTGCCGCTATAGTAAGCGAGTGGCTTGTGCCCTAAAGATGTTTTCTGTGTCAGTACCGCTGTCATCAGTGTTCCTTTGCAGTGTGAAAATAAGAAGAATTCGCGCCCATAATCTGGGTTTGCCAGTACTGGAGCGCTTGATATCAGCTCTTTTAGTGAGTTAAATGCTGTTTTCATCACCTCTGTCCATTCTATGTGTTTGTGTTCTTGTTGTGCTTCTTTCAGTGCCTGTAACAAGGGCCTTGTGTACGCCGCATAGTCCAATATCCATGCTCGGCAATAGTTACACATACCCAGAAATTTCTGCATCTCTTTTACTGTTTTGGGCTCTCCAATTGTTCTAATCGCCTGTGCCCTGTCTGGTATAATTCGCTTGCCATCCTTCGATATCAGCTGACCCAAGTATAGGACCTCTGTCAGACAGTACTGTAACTTCCCCTTGTCCACCTTGTATCCTTTATTGGCCAATAAAGTCAAAAGTGTTATTGAGTCCTGTCGGCACTCTTCCTCCGCCTGTGCACAAACCAATAAATCATCAACATACTGAATCACTGTGCTTTCTACAGACAAATTCCCCAGATCTTCATGTAGTACCCTGTTAAATATGCTTGGGCTCTCGCAATATCCTTGTGGTAGTCTGCAGTGTTCGAACCTCCTTCCTCCCAATGTAAATGCTGTCAAGTACCTGCTCTCTTCTGCTAAGGGAAAAAAAGTCCTCCCCTACACTACCCCGGATTCCGTCGTCTCCGCAGCAGCCAGGAAGAAAGCGGGGGGGGTGCGGCCTCCACATCGACTTCCCCGCCGGACGGCGAGGGAAAGAAATTGGATGCTGTGGGACGTAGAGTCATCTCGTCGGCAGCGACGACGATTAAAGCGGCCAACGCCTTGGCTATCGTGGCTCGCTACGACAGGGAGCTGTGGTACAAGATAGCTCCCCTGCTGGATTTTCTGCCGGACGACAAGAGGGCGGAGGCCCTGGAGATCCTGCAGGAAGGTGAGGTGGCCTCGGACCACGCCATCACCGTGGCGACGGACATCGCCGACACTGGGTTCCGCCAGCTGGGCAACGGCGTTTGCCTTCGACGTCGTGGATGGCTCAAAGCTACGGACTTCCGGCAGGACGTCCAGACCAGAGTCCTGGACATGCCCTTCGACGGGAACAACCTGTTTGGGAAGACAGTGGACGATTCCCTTCAGGCCATCAAGGCGGATACTGAGACGGCCCGGGCCCTTGGAGTTCTGCAGCAACGACGGACGCCCTTTCGGAGCGGCGGAGGCAAGGGCGCCTCCAAAGGTTCCGGCGGCGGTTTCGCTTCCTACCGTCAAGCGGCCCGCTCGTCGTCGCAAGAGGCCTACAGAGGACGAGGCAAGTCTAGCGGACCCCGCCGTCGTCGCCAAGGAGGTCAAGGCGGCAAGGCCGCGTCCAAGCAGGATTGAACCCGCCGTGGGGTCGGGCCCCCGTCGAAGCACCCCGGTGGGAGGCCGGCTGGCGGGCTTCGTCAGCGTGTGGGAGTCCATCTCCACCGACCGTTGGGTGCTGGACGCCCTGGCCCGGGGCCACGCGCTCGAGTTTCAAAGAAGGTGCCCGCGCGTCCCCCCCGTGGCCAGGAAAGAACTTCACGTCCCTCAACTTCTCCTGGAGGTAAAGGCGATGCTCAGAAAGGGCGCCATCGAACTCGTCCCAAAGAGGCTTCGGGGCTCCGGAGTCTACTCGAGATACTTCCTCGTGAAGAAGAAGACGGGAGGATGGCGCCCCATCCTAGACCTGCGACGTCTGAACAAGTTCATCAAGGCGCAGAAGTTCCGGATGGTCACCCTCCAGCACGTCCTGGGTCAGCTGGAGGAAGGAGACTTCCTATCGTCGTTGGATTTGGAGGATGCCTACTTCCACATTCCCATCCTAAAGGGGCACCGAAAATTCCTCAGGTTCGTGGTCCAGGGGCGTCATTACCAGTTCAAAGCCCTTCCCTTCGGACTACGGTCGGCACCCAGGGTATTCACCAAGTGCCTCGCACCGGTGGCGGCGCAGCTGCGCCGCGAGGGGATTCACGTCTACCCCTACCTGGACGACTGGCTCATCCGCGCCAAGACGAGGGAGCTCGCCGTGGTCCACACGGCAAGGACCGTCCAACTCCTCACGGACCTGGGATTCTCCGTGAACTACGCCAAATCCCACCTGGTGCCCGCGCAAGTCGCACTGTTTCTGGGAGCGAGGCTCGACACAGTGTCCCTTCTGGCCTCCCCGTCGGAGGAGAGGACCAGGACCATCTTGGGCAAGGTGCAACGGATGTTGGTGGCCGACGTGGCCAAAGTGAGGTCCATCAAGTCCCTCCTCGGGATGATGTCTTCCTGCATCTACCTCATTCCCATGTGCAGGCTCCGGATGCGTCCGTTGCAAGAATTCCTGGATGCGCGCTGGATCCAGACGACGGGCAGCTTCGAGGAAAGGATCAAGCTCGACGAGAGTTTCCGACGAGCGATACGGTGGTGGGGCACCCGCGCGCATCTGACGGCGGGCATGGACTTCCAGACCCCAGCCCACCAGGAGACTGTGACCACGGATGCCTCCCTGGAAGGGTGGGGAGCGCACACCGAAAATCTGCACGCAAGGGGACTCTGGCTCCCGACGGAGAAGTCCCTGCATATCAACGTCCTGGAGCTCCGTGCAGTGTTTTGGGCCCTCAGGTCCTTCCTTCCGTCCCTCAAGGGCAAGGTGGTGAGGATCTTCACCGACAACACCACCACCATGTTTTACATCAGGAAACAGGGCGGAACCAGGTCCCCAGCGCTGTCCAAGGAGGCGCAGGACCTGTGGCATTGGGCCGTCGCCCAAGGGATTTTTCTGGTGCCGTTTCATCTGGCAGGGATAAAAAAACACCATCGCCGACTCACTCAGCAGGGAGCTGCGCTCGTGCCACGAGTGGGAACTACGGCAGGATCTGGTGGATCGCCTCTTCCGACGGTGGGGCACACCCCAGATCGACCTGTTTGCGACGGCGACGAACACCAAGTGCCGGAGGTTCGCCAGCAGGTTTCCCCAGACGAGGAGCATGGGCGATGCTTTCTCGTTCCCCTGGGAGGGCCTGTTCCTCTACGCGTTCCCTCCCTTGCCTCTGCTAATCCGGCTCGTCAACCAGCTCAAGTGGTCACGGTGCAGGATGATCCTCGTCGCACCTGCGTGGCCGAGGCAGATATGGTTCCCGGACTTGCTGGACTTGTCAGCGTCCCCGCCGATCAAGCTGCCGGCGGACGCGGATCTACTCTCCAGGGAAGGAGGCGCCATCCTCCACCACGACCCGAAGTCGCTGAACTTGCAGGCCTGGCTCCTGCAGCGCTAGAGTTTGGAGGATACGACATACCGGCCGATTGCAGAGAGGTTCTTGCAAAGGCCAGGGCGTCCTCGACTCTTAAATGCTACGGACACAAATGGAAGAGGTTCTCTGTCTGGTGCCACGCACAGAAGATTAACCCTCTACGGATTACGGCTCCCCAAGTACTGCCGTACCTGCTGACGCTGGCCAAAGCTGGTCTGGCACACGCGTCCATCAAGATTCATCTTGCTGCGATCTCCCGATACACCAGAACCACGGGGCGGACGTCCTTGTGGTCTCATCGTCTGGTGAAAGAGTT